>NW_027206561.1:17500-343688 GCF_024711535.1 Dipodomys merriami | reverse complement strand
GGAACGCCCAGGCCAGCACCAGAAGAGGTGACTGCCTGCTTTTGGAGCCTTCTGGGAGGGGAGGACCACCACTGGCCAGGTGTCCAGGCCTTCACTGGTGGAAACTGGCCCTGCAGGGGCCCGGGGCCCTGGGCAGACGGCTCTGATGTGGCCAGCCCGAGTCAGTGGGGTGGACAGAGGAGAGTGGGCTTTTCAGGTCCTGCCCGGTGATGGGCAGCACGCCTCTCCCTGCCCTCACCTCTGCTTCCCAGGCTCTCTCCTTGTTGTCTTGGAAGCCAGGGCCCCATCTGTGGTTTCCAAGAGCTCAGCACTGCAGCCTGGAAAGTTGAGCTGAACTCACAAGAAGGCATGTCTTCCGTGTTGCCCCTGCCCCGGGTGTGGTAGGCGCCAGCTGCCCTGCTGGTACTTGTTAGAGGCAGCTGGACAAAGGCCTCAGACTGGGCTGGGGACTTGGGCCCTCCTCCCCAGACCCCTCTCTGCTGCCGGGCGCCCAGGGAGCAGAGCAGGTACCCTGTGCTTTGGAGGCTGCCTTGTGTGTGGCGTGCTGGCTGTCAGCTCAGGCCGGTGGGCCGGTCTCCTCTGCTTACCCGGAAGGCTCAGAACCCCTCCTCTGGCTAGTGTGCAGATACACTCCCTTGTTGACTGCTGTGATAAGCTGTGATGTGAAACCCTCATTCTCTGGACCTTCAGGGTCTCCTGTGCAGTCAGCATACGCCAGCGGCTCTGAGACTGTCCACTGCTGCAGATAATGAAGACTATGGGCAGCCTTGTTAGAGATGATGGCTGCCATCTCCTAACCCCTTAGGGGCAAAGATGCCCAGCCAGGCTTGTGACAAGGATGATCAAATGATAGGAGGCTCTCGGTCAGGATCCAGGAAGGTCTTGGGTGGGGCTGAGGCCTGGTATGGAATAGGAAACAGAGAGATTGGTGGGTAAACCTTGGATCCAGGGTCTCAGGTTATAAAGCCCTGGCAGCTAGAGATAAATTCAGGCTGTGGGCTGAGGTAAGGAGGAGAGTCTGGAGTATTCTCATTTAGGGGTAGCTTGTTCCCATGCAGCAGCTGTTGTAGGGGAGTTTTGTAAGAGCTAACATCATCCAGATGTTCTCTGGAGCCCGGAGTGACACCAGTCACTCACATGAGGTGGATCCAGGAATCCTAGGCGTGGGGAGCCCCGGCACACAGACAGCTTGCCCCTGTGTTGGCTCACATCCGATCGTGCCCCTCACCCTCCTCACTCTCCTCACGGCCCTGAGGAGCATTGATAACCACGGATATGGCCAGAGGGGAATGAAGGCTCCGTCGGGCTGCCTGGACTCCTGCCTCTCCAGAGCCCAGTGTCCCATCGTCCGGCGGCAGAGGCCTGCCCAGCACACCCTTCTCCTCCTTGGGTCTGAGTCGAGCAGGGGGGTCCTGGGCTCTGCCGCCTCTCCCCAGTCCCAGGTTAACTTCAGGTAGGGGCCAAGGGGAGAATTGGGGTTGGTAGAGGGGAGGGTCCCTGTCAAAGAGGATGGCATGAAGCAGGGTCACTAGGCAGCGTGCTAATAGGTGGGTGACCTGGAGACCACTGGAGGGGTCACCTCATCTGAAGTGGAAGTCCCCTCCTCCCTGCAGCAGCCCCTGCTTCCCTCTCAGTGGCTGAGATTCACTGTAGATTAGCGCTGGAGATTGGCTGCCTCCCTCTGTGCCATGCCTCCCCTGGAGAGTGGAGTGGGGACCGCAAGCCACCTACAACTCTGCCCCAGCGCCAAAGCCACAGTAAGTCCTTCAGTATATGAGGCCCCTGTCCAGTGCCCATGTCCTGGTGCTTTTAACTTCACCAGTCAGAGAGCAGGAGATGGATCCTGGCTTATCTGCGTTCATAAGTGGTCCCCACCGCGGCTCCTGTGTCCTGCCACTGCAAGGGCAGGGCCTGGGCAGGCAGGCTGCTCCTGTGATGTTATGGGTCTGAATCTGATGCCTCTTTACTGTGGCTCGGGGTCTTACAGGGTGGGTGGAGAGAGCAGGGTAGCAAAATGCGCGTTCTCGGCGTCCTGTCACAGTGCTGCCGGTCTGAGCCTCATAGGTCTGTCTGTGGTCTCTCTGGGATTTTTTTTTTTTTTTTTTTGGTCATGGGGCTTGAACTCTGGGCCTGGGCGCTGTCCCTCAGCTTCGGCACAAGGCCATCGCCCTACCACTTGAGCCACAGCGCCACTTCTGGTTTTCTGTTAGTTCGTTGGAAATAAGAAGTCTCATAGCCTTTCCTGCCCGGGCTGGCTTTGAACACAATCCTCAGATCTCAGCCTCCTGAGTAGCTAGGATTACAGGTGTGAGCCACCAGCACCCGGTTTTTGTCTGGAATTTTTTGACATGGGAGATGAAGCAGGAACGTAGTTAGCTTTCTGGTTTTGTCAAGCAGAAGTGGCCTCCTATGAATGCAGCGCCCCAACCCACACCAAGTTCCTGCCTCTCCCTGGGTCTAGCCTTAAAAACAACCAACTAGAATACAGTAGTTGTATGGGGGTGTGGTTGTGACATCCTACGCGTGTAAATGGTGTTAAATCAGCCTCAGACCTCTATCACGCGCCCTGCTCTCGCGCCCCCCCTTTTTGTGTTGTTGGTTGTGGGGCTTGAATCCAAGGCTCAGGCAGGCACTCTCCCTGAGCTCTTTTGCTCAGGCTACAGTGCCATATCCAGTTTTTGAGGTTAATTGGAAATAAGAGTCTCATGGGGACTTTTCCGCCTGGGCTGGCTTCAAACCGTGCTCCTCAGATCTCAGCCCGCTGAGTAGCTAGGATGACAGGTGTGAGCCCCTTTTTTGTTATTACAGCGGTGATGTACAGAGGGGTTACATTTACACGCGTCAGGCAGTGAGTTCATTTCCTTTCATACCGCGTGATCTGTGTCCTCATCCTCTACCAGTCCCTCCCTCCCATCTACCCACGGGTTGGATAGTTTGTTTTTGTCACTTGTTCCCCTTTTCCCCTCCAGTTCTGTGCCCTTCCCCCTCCTCCCAAAGATACACAAACGAATACACAGCCTATAAGGTAAAGAAGACAATCATCAAAAACAAAAAGTCTTTTGTTGCCTTTCTTGGGAGTTCGCTTCCTATGTATGTGATTGTGTGAAAAGGCACTTGGGCATTGCACGTTTGTTCCTCTCCTGAGAGTGTCCTCTTTTGGTCTCACTGTGTATATCTGGAATCCTGGGTAGTTTGCCATCTCCATGTACGTTTTAGATCTAACTTGGGAATATCAGAGAGAACATGCACCGTTTGTCCCTCTGATCTGGTCTTTCCTCACTTAACATGATTTGTTCTAGTTCCATCCATTTCCCTGCAAATAACATTACTTTATTCTTTCCTTTTTTTTTTTCTTTTGGTCGGTCATGGGGTTTGAACTCAGCTCAAGCTAGTGCTCTACCACTTGAGCCACAGCACCATTTCCGGCTTTTTCTGTTTATGTGGTGCTGAGGAATCGAACCCAGGGCCTCATGCACGCAAGGCAAGCGCTCCACCACTGAGCCACCTTCCCAGCCCCCTATTTTATTCTTTCTAATGGCTGTGTAAAACTCCATTGTATATAGGTACCACAGTTTTTGGATCCACTCATATATATGAGCTGTTTCCATATCTTGGCTATTGTGAATACTCTCCCCCTTCTTAAAAACTATTTCAGCAGGTTTCCTTCATGTATTTATTTAGCCTGTCGTGGAGCTTGAACTCAGGGCCTGGATGCTGTCCCTGAGTCTCTTTGTGCTTCAGGCTGGTGCTCTAGTTTATTGGAAATAAGAGTCTCATGGATTTCCCTGCCCCGGTGGCTTCAAATCATGGTCCTCAGACTTCAGCATCCTGAGTAGCAAGGAGTACAGGCATGAGCTACCAAGACCTGGCTTTGTCCTTTTATTCTTATATATGAGATTAAACCACATGGGCCATTTTCATCCTCGTTCCTGTTCCCTGGCCCACCCCCCACCCCATCCTCAACATCTTCTGACTCAGCTTCAGTGTGTACCACCACACTCGCTGCCCCAGGCCTCACCTGGATCCTCCTTCTGTTCTTGTCTTTGCACCACACCTTTTTGTTGCTTTTCTGGGCTGTAATTTGCTATCCAGCCCGCTCTGGATGCCCTTCACTCCTTGGAGTGCTGGGAACGCCTCACATGGCCCCTCACCCTCTTTTCCTGGGGCGTTGGCTCCTGTTGGGGCTCACCCCTGTCGTGTGTGCATAGCTCTTCCCGGTCATGGGGATCAGGGCCCACTGTGGGCCTCGCTCCCTGGACGCTCGTGCTCTGGCCTAGCTACAGGGTAGCCCTGTGCCAGGCCCCTCTGAGGACTTGTGGAAAACTGTCCACATAGGGCTGGTCACTTGTGGATTCCAACACTGTCTGGGTGAGGCCAGCTGGAGGGCAGCAGAGGCGGTGCAAAGGCCCCTGTAGTGTCCTCCTTCCCAGCCTCCAGACCAAGCTGAGCTGTCTACCCCAGTGACCTGCATCCCTGCTGAGGCTGGTGGCTCCTTTTGCTATTACTGTATTTTGCTTATATAAACAATAACTGCATTCATTCTCCTTCCTGTTTTGTTGTTGTTGTTGTTGTTGGTTTGGGGACCTGAACTCTGGGCCTGGGCGCTGTCCCTCAGCTCTTCAGCTCAAGGCTAGCGCTCTACTGCTTGAACCACAGCACCATTTCTGGCTTTTTCTGCATATGTGTACTGAGGAATCGAACCCAGGGCCTCATGCATGCAAGGCAAGCGCTCTTCCACTGAGCCACCTTCCCAGCCCTCCTTCATACAATGAGAGTGGAGCTCTGTCTCTGGTGAGCTCTCAGGCCTCACCGTTGTCCTTCTGCCAGGTAGACTACTCCCTCCAGCCTGTGTGTGTCCCCCAGCCCTTCCCTGTACTGACACGGCCACATGCACACAGAATCGTGCCTTCCCATAGATGTAAACACATTAGCACATGTTCCCACATGTTCCCACATGTGTACACATGCATCTGATTGTGCTTTTGTTACATATGTGCCTTATAAGCATGTACCCATGTGCACATCTATCCACAGGCACTGTGTGTTGTCCTGGAGATCTGTCTAGCAGGCATGTAGCAGTGGAGTGGACCTGGAAGTTTCTACTCAGTGGAAGAAGATAGGCTACAGGACAACAGGAAAGGCAGAGACAGTCCTGGACTATGGCTAAGGGAATCACAGGGTCAGATGTAAAATCTAGAAAGTGTGTGTGTGTGTGTGTGTGTGTGTGAGTGTGAGTGTGTCAGAATCTTACTTTGTGGCCCAGGCTGGCCTTGAACTCCATCTTGTCTCTGCCTTTTAAGCGTGTGTACCTAGTTTAGAGTCTATTTGGGGAGTGATGAAAAGGTTCTTACTGTTTATGGTGATGGACCACTGCTCCATGAGTGTCCCAACTTACAGGAATTGTGTGTATGCTTTAGTAGGTATATTATGTGGCATGTGGAGTTTTACTCTGACTTGATCTACCCAGGCTACCATACCCACAGGCTGGGCCCCTGTTCTCTCCTGCTTGGAGAGAAGTCCAAGCTGAGCACCAGGCATGTCTGTGTGCACCGCCTCCTGGTCCACAGAGACCACAGAGAGCAGCCGGCTGGGCTCCCGTTCAAGGGCACTCACCTGTTCACCTAGGCGCCATCTCCTCTCTGAACCATCACTGGGTTTCAACATAGGTTTTCAGGGACACATTGAGTCCAAAACTCAAGGAAGCTGTTTAGCAGGAAGAAAGATTACTAGGGCCACTCTTAGTTAGCTAATTCTCTAAAACTGCCCACCTCTCCAGAGTTCCAGGTCCTCCACACACCTCCACACCTTCGCATGCCACAAAACGGCGGTGGATACTCTGCCAACTGGGGGGAGGGGCGTCCTCTAGAGAGCTGGAGCAGAGCCTGGTCCTCATGGAGGGTTCTGTAGAGATGGAGCAGAGCCTGGTCCTCATGGGGGTTCTCTAGAGATGGAGCAGAGCCTGGTCCTCATGGGGGTTCTCTAGAGATGGAGCAGAGCCTGGTCCTCATGGAGGGTTCTCTAGAGATGGAGAAGAGCCTGGTCCTCATGGGGGTTCTCTAGAGATGGAGCAGAGCCTGGTCCTCATGGAGGGTTCTCTAGAGATGGAGCAGAGCCTGGTCCTCATGGAGGTTCTCTAGAGATGGAGCAGAGCCTGGTCCTCATGGGGGTTCTCTAGAGATGGAGCAGAGCCTGGTCCTCATGGAGGGTTCTCTAGAGATGGAGGAGAGCCTGGTCCTCATGGGGGTTCTCTAGAGATGGAGCAGAGCCTGGTCCTCATGGAGGGTTCTCTAGAGAGATGGAGAAGAGCCTGGTCCTCATGGAGGTTCTCTAGAGATGGAGCAGAGCCTGGTCCTCATGGGGGTTCTCTAGAGATGGAGCAGAGCCTGGTCCTCATGGGGGTTCTCTAGAGATGGAGCAGAGCCTGGTCCTCATGGAGGTTCTCTAGAGATGGAGCAGAGCCTGGTCCTCATGGAGGGTTCTCTAGAGATGGAGGAGAGCCTGGTCCTCATGGGGGTTCTCTAGAGATGGAGCAGAGCCTGGTCCTCATGGAGGGTTCTCTAGAGAGATGGAGAAGAGCCTGGTCCTCATGGAGGTTCTCTAGAAATGGAGCAGAGCCTGGTCCTCATGGGGGTTCTCTAGAGATGGAGCAGAGCCTGGTCCTCATGGGGGTTCTCTAGAGATGGAGCAGAGCCTGGTCCTCATGGAGGTTCTCTAGAGATGGAGCAGAGCCTGGTCCTCATGGAGGGTTCTCTAGAGATGGAGCAGAGCCTGGTCCTCATGGAGGTTCTCTAGAGATGGAGCAGAGCCTGGTCCTCATGGAGGGTTCTCTAGAGATGGAGCAGAGCCTGGTCCTCATGGGGGTTCTCTAGAGATGGAGCAGAGCCTGGTCCTCATGGAGGTTCTCTAGAGATGGAGGAGAGCCTGGTCCTCATGGGGGTTCTCTAGAGATGGAGCAGAGCCTGGTCCTCATGGAGGGTTCTCTAGAGAGATGCAGCAGAGCATTTATGGCCCTATGGGAGTGTGGTAAGGTTCACACCCCTGAGAACATGCATACCTGTATGCCAGGCCATCTCAGTTCAGTGCTGGGAATGTGACCCACCTGGAGGCACGGGGTGGATGGGCACCTCTTTGACCTGTCAGGTGGCTCTTTGACCCTTGCTAACTTGCCAGGTCAGTGTCCCGGTCAGGCAAGAGACTCAGGCAGTGTTTTTCCTCTTCTGCCCCTAGCCTGCCAGGGTTCAGGCCCCGGGCACAGAGGTGGGCCGCACGCTGGGCAGTGACGTTCTCAGCTCAGACTGTGCCCTCCAAACGTCTCCACACTTGAGGAAGATTGGTGCTCTGAGCAGAGAAGACCCCATCTGCCACCTTGGTGAAGATGCACACCCCCAGACCTGAGCCTGCTCTCCCTTGGGGAGCACGCACGAGGCTCGTGGGGTCCAGCCACCACAACGTGGGTTGTGGGTATCGGTCACCCCAGCCCCACCTCTTTTATCTTCCCAGGCATCAGTGGGCTCCGAGAAGCTCTTTGCCCCAGTAGCAGACAGAGGTGAGTACATCCCTGACCAGCTCCTGGTCTCTGGCTCTACGGTCTGGCAGGAAGGCAGAGATGGAACAGCCGGAAACTTAGGAGGGTCTTCTATGGGCAGGGCAAAGGAGAGCAGGAACAACATAAGGGAGCAGCTTCTCTTAACCACCTGGAGGCTTCTAGAAAGAGGAGGTAGGGTCTTAGAAACCAAGGAGATGAGCCGAGGGCAGGCAGGTACCAGTCATTGACATACCTTGGTCATATCTGTAATGTGGGTTTACAGCTGTACAAACCCTGCGATTCTGTGGGGCCTAGAATGCCCTGGCTGTGCATCCTTGCATAAAGCACAAGGCTTCTGGGGAAGATGGCGGTGTGACCACAGGAACCCCCAGTGGGCTGCCAGGAGTATGGGTGGGACTTGGGCACTCAGGGTGCCAACCCAAGAGTACACCTGCCTCCTCTCTGCCCTCTCTGCAGGTCCAGCAAGGGGTGAGGCGTCTGAGGCCAAGGCGGGAGCCGTGCCCAAAGTGTCCGGCCTGGAGCGAAGCCGCGAGCTCAGCGCAGACCCCTTCCCGCTGCCCGTGGCAGCCCTGGGGCCTCTGCCCGCCGCCCAGGCCGGCCCCCTGGTGAAGAGGGAGGCGCCCGCGGTGGCCCACCACGGCCCGCAGCCCCAGTCCATAGCCCCGCAGCCCCGGGGCTCCCTCCCAGCGCACGTGCCTCCCTCCCTGGGCGCCTTCTCCGGTCCCGGCCAGGTGGTGCCCGGCGGCCTCCATTTGCACAGCCTCAGGTGGGGAGAGACGGTGTGCCCGTGGGTGGGGGCAGGCAGGGAAGAGGCCTGCGGCACTGTGGTGGAGGGAGAGGGAAGGCCTCGAGTTCCGGGGCCGGGGCCGGGGCCCGCCAGTCACCTTGAGCCCTGTGTCTCTCAGCAGGAGCAGCACAGGCAGTGGGGGTCCCCCGGGCCTGGCCAAGCACGTGTCACTGTCGCCGCTCGGGCCCGGCCCCCACCTCTCTACCTCACACCTGGCGCTCCGGTCCCAGGTGCAGCACCAGCACCACGCAGCGGCCATGTTCGCCGCCCCCCCAGCACTGCCCCCACCCCCAGCGCCTCCCACCAGCAGCCTGGTCATCCCAGGACACCCAGCCGGTAGGTGTCAAAACCAGGAATCCGCTCCCCTGGGGCAGGGAGCAGAGCCCCGGGAGGCCCTTAGTCTGAGCTGCTGCCCCACTCAGTCGTTCTTGGGGCTGCAGCAGGCAGCCCTCCACCGTGCAGCGGACCCTCCCTCCTCCATCGGGCGGACCGCAGGGGCTCTGTGCCCCCTCCTGCCTGTGACTGACTCCCTCCCTGTGCCCCAGGGTGGTGCCCGCTGGGGTGTAGGACTAGTCCCGAGGGATTTCTCCCTTAGCCCCGAGAATCAGCCTGGGGAGACACTCTGTGACAGGGACTCTGGGGCGCGTCCACTCCGTCCCTCCAGAGCCCTTCCATGGAAGCAGAGGGACCCAGGGGCAGGGCTCACCCAGAGCCCTTCCATGGAAGCAGAGGGACCCAGGGGCAGGGCTCACCCAGAGCCCTTCCATGGAAGCAGAGGGACCCAGGGGCAGGGCTCACCCAGAGCCCTTCCATGGAAGCAGAGGGACCCAGGGGCAGGGCTCACCCAGAGCCCTTCCATGGAAGCAGAGGGACCCAGGGGCAGGGCTCACCGACTTCTCTCTTGCCTCTAGATGCCAGCCTGTTGATCTCATTCAACCAGCCAATCATGTATTGCCAGCCTCATTCGGGGATTCTGATTGGTACTTGGTCACAGGCTCCTCTCTTCCCTCCACCCTTGGGCCCGCACGTAGGGAGCGGCCACCACGGCTTGGCCTGCCGAGTCCAGGTGACTATCCGCCTCGCCCGCCGGGAGCCCGCGGCCAACGTGCCTCTCTGTCTCTCTCTCTTTTTCTCTTGTAGATCACGAGCTGCTCAGGCAAGAGCTGAACACGCGGTTTCTGGTGCAGAGTGCGGAGCGGCCTGGCGCCTCCCTGGGCGGGGGGGCTCTGCTGCGGGCCGAGTTTCACCAGCACCAGCACACACACCAGCACACACACCAGCACACACACCAGCACCAACACACATTCGCCCCTTTCCCCGGGCTGCCCCCGACGCCGCTGGTGCCGCCGGCCGCACCCCCGCCGGTGCGTAGGCCCACGTGCCAGCAGGGGCGGGGCGGGACCGCAGCAGGCACACACAGACTCACACGCGCAGGCACAGGCAGCACACGCGAGGTGGGGCCCCCCCCTCTGTGGGTCTGTGTCCAGACCCCCCCCCGGGCCCCCCAGCCGGGGTGCCAGACCATCGGAGCTGTCCTGTGCTTGGACAGATGCCCGTGTCCACAGGTGGGCCGGCTGCCCCCTTGCTGAGTCCCCAGCACGTACCTGCAGCCGGACACCAAGTCTGGAAGCCACACAAACTGGGCTTGAACCACCCCCATGTGCCAGGGGTTCACCCCCACTTCTGAGCAGCTGCTGTGGGGGGCCGTATCCTCGGTCGGCAGCCTGGGTGCTTCCTGTAGCGTGTTCCCAGCCAGCGCCTTAGGCCTTCCACTGCCCGTGACCTCAGCTGCCCTCTCCCGGGGCCTTGTCGGCTACCCGGCCTAGGGACTGTGGAGAGGAGGACACCCACCCCCGGGCATAGCTCACAGCTAGGGGCCAGTACTCGAGCCTGGAGACAGCTGGACATAGGCTGTCTACTTTAGAAGGCACAGCGCCCATGCAGGCCGCTGCCCAGTGGGTGGGTGAGGGGCCCACGGAGGGTGGACAGCAGGTACTTGAAGCCTCACCTCATCTTTTTTTCCCTTGCAGTTTGATAAGTTCTCACCCAAGCTGGACAACCCCTACTTCCGACATTCCAATGTGAGTAACCCTGTGCTTGGGCCCTGCTGGGGGGCGGGGAAGCTGCCCCTGGGCTCTGCCACCTCCTGGGTGTGGGGTGGGGTCAGGAGGCCTCCACGGGCCAGGAGCCCTCTGCCCAGAATGCTCTCTCTTTTTTGCAGCTCTTCCCGCCCTTCCCTCCCACTGGCCCAGGGCTGCCTGCCCTGCTTGCACACTCTGGCCCCTTTGGGTCCCTGCAGGGTGCTTTTCAGCCCAAGGTACAGGTGCTGGGGGTCCAGGGCGGGGCTCACGTGGGAGGAGGGCTAGGGAAGCAGCACCAGTCCATCCTGGAGTTCGGATGTGTGGCTGCCAGGCAGGGGCCTGTCTGCAGTCTGCTGCGCTGTTTCTGAGCAGGGCAGGGTCCGAAGCATGTGCCTGAGAAGACGGCCAGGTGGCACGGTGCCATTGCCGGGCCCTGGCGGGAAGGAGCGGAAGAGCCAGGGTGCTGGGCAGGAGGGGGCCACAGCCTCTCCCGCGCAGTCTGTGGGGCCCGCCTCCCTTCAGCTCTCTCCAGGGCTCCAGGGAAGAGGACTAAGCCTCACATGGGCCATACTCCCTATGGCATCAGTACCGGGAGCCCCTTATCTGCCTGGGCAGAGGCCCCCTGGGCGAGCGGCCAGGCCACAGCGTGGAGGACCCCACGGGAAAGCCTGGGCCCAGCCCAGAACCAGGAAGCTCCGGCTCCCTGGCCTGGCGCTTAACTCCTCCCTCAGCAGAGGGGTTACTCACCCCCTCTTCCTCTCTGCTTGCCTCCTCAGACTTCAAACCCCATCGAGGTAACAGGCCGGGCCAGTGCGGTTCACACTCTGCTACAGAAAGCCCCTGGGGTAGGTGTCCCCAGCCATGCACCCCTGCCCCCTGCAGCCCTCCAGCGCCCCTGCACCTGTCCTGCTGCACAGCCTAGATGTGACCACTGCTCTCTCTGTCGACCACAGGTGTCCGACCCATACCGGACAGCAGTCAGGGTAAGTGTGCTCACCTGGGGAAATCACACTGGACCCTCCTGGTTGGCCTTGGGTGGCTGTGATGGCAGGACTCGGGAAGGAAAGGGCTGGGAGAGGCGCTGGCCCCACTGAGCACACCCTGGTCCTGTCGTAGAAACCAGGGAAGTGGTGTGCCGTGCACGTGCAGATCGCCTGGCAGATCTACCACCACCAGCAGAAGATGAAGGTGAGGCTAGGCCAGGTGGGCACGCCGCTAGGGTCTCTCCAGTGGGACCATCTGGGAGGCTGCAGGCAGCGAGTGGGACCTCCTGCCTGCTGCCTGGCTGGAGCCTTGCGCAGAGTGGTAGAGGTCAGGAGTGAGCTGGTGTGTTCACACATGTCTTGTTTGGGGCAGGCAGTTGGGGGGGGGTTAAGAGAGACCCCTTCCAGGAGACTAGCATGACCGTTGGGCCCCCCGGCCCTGTTTTCACGATGGTCCTGTGGTTCTCGGAGCCTCTGGGTGCATCTCCTGCATCGTATGTCCTAAGTGCACTTTGAAAAGTCAGTGGAAAGGGATTTGTCACAGAGTACTGTCTGCATATGCAAGTGGGGGTGTACAGTGGCGGGCTCCCTCAGGGGGCTGGGGTTATTGCCTGACTACGTCTCCAGTGATGGCAGTGGGGGAGTAGCCGTAGCCATCTCCCGAGGGACCTAGTGGTGCCCTGGGGAATGGCCCTCCCCAAGCTGGAGGGCCTTGCAGCCAGCCCCGGAGACAGCTGGCGCACCTGCCAGCACCAGCCGGTACGGCCGCCAGAGCGGTCGTCTCCGTTTTACTTAATAAATTGAGCTTTTAAAACACAACTGTGTCCTTGAAAAAATCAATTATTTGGAACTACAGGCCTGTACATGTACATTTTCAACTGAATTTTACAAAATCTAAGTTCAGGTAGACTTTTTCATGATCCGTACACCCAAAATAAAGTCCTAAACATAAGGCACATCCTTATGCTGTAAATAAAATCAGATTTCACAGGTAATAGAAAAGGGCAGGCATGTTGGCTCATGTCTGTAATCCTGTTTGGGAGGCAGAGGTCAGCCCAGGCAAGACGTGACACCCCATCTCAACAAAAAGGCTGAGCATGGTGGTGCACACGATTATCCCAACTCTGTGGGGGCCTAAGTAGGAGGACCTGTCAGGAACTAGGCCTGGGCATAAACATGGGACCCCACCTAAAAGTAACGAAAGCAGAGTGGCCTAGCACATGCTAGGCCCTGCATTTGAACAGAGTGGAGTGGGAAATACCTCATTATTGGCTTTCCATTTTGTTCTTATGGTAACATTTGAGCTTTCTGTTCTTTTTATTCCAATTTTTTTTTTCTTTGCCATCAGTCGTGAGGCTTGAACTCAGGGCCTGAGCTCTTTTTACTCAAGGCTAGTGCTCTACCACCTTGAGCCACAGCTCTATTTCCAGTTTTTGAGTGATTAAGAGAGTCACAGGGACTTTTCTGCCAGGGCTGGCTTCAAACCGCAATCCTCCGATCTCAGCCTCCTGAGAATGAGTAGCTAGGGCTACAGGCGTGAGCCCCTGGCACCAGCTGGAGCTCTCTTCTTCCCACCATCAGCCCCCTGAGGCCCCTGTGAGCCCTGGCCAAGGGCCCCTGAGGTGGGCCGGCCTCGGCAGGTGGTCCCTGCCCATGCTCTGTCCCTCAGCAGATGCAGCTGGACCCTCCCAAGCTGGAGGTGGGCGCAAAGCTGGACCTGTGCAGCAGGCCCCCAGCCCCAGGCATGCTCTCGGGGTTCCATTACCCACAGGACTTGGCCCGGCCCCTCTTCTCTGGCACAGGTAAGACCTCTCCTAGGCCAGCCTCCAAAGATAGCTTTCCTTTTAGTACAGGGAGCAGTTCCCCATACACCCCTCTCACAGAAACATGTGCTATCCTCTCAGTGATAGAGCAGTTAGCAGAGGGGAGGGGAAGGCAGAGGCAGCGGCGGTGGGGGTAGACGGTTGGGGGCAGGCACCCGCCCGGCATGCTCAGCGTGAACACTAGAGGACGCTGTGCGGACCAGGTGTGGGCACTGTTCCTCAGCCATGGGTGTGGTGGGAACCTCCTGAAACCCAGAATCTGAGCCTGCGTGTCCCAGCGGAGACATCTCCCTCGGGCCTTGCCGGCCAGATTCTGCACCTGCCCTTTCTACAGGAGCCCTCTTCCACAGTCGGGTCCCTAGCCCAAGGCCTGACCCACCTCTGTCCCCGCATCTCCCTTGCTCAGGCTTCCCAGCTGGCGGCTCTCTGCTGCCAGATCAGATAGACAGTACACAGGATGCAGGCAGGTCTGTCCACTGGACGGATGCGTGCTGGCCCCTCTTAGCTCTCTCCCACAGAGAGCAGGGGTATTCCCTGCAGCCTGCAGCCCGGCTCAGGCCCCAGGACACCTCCCCAGTGCTCCACCAGGTGTCCTGTTCTGCAGCTGCCTTACTCCATCTGACAACTGCCTCCCTTCTAGCTACCACGTCCCTTGTGCCACTTTGCTTTTCCGTAAGAACTTGAACCCACCTCCTAGAGTCACTAAAAACTCAGGGTTCCTACTGGGACTGGGTTGAACATATATATGGACTTGAATTTATCTTCCTCGAATGTCTTCCTACCTGTAAGCCCAAGCCCCAGCTCCACAAGTAAACTTAAGTCACGGAAGAAGAGAAGAATCCCAGAGTAGGACTGGAAATTGAAGTCTTTTTTTTTTTTTTTTTTTTTTTTTTTTTTTTTTGGTGGTTGTGGGGCTTGAACTCTGGGCCTGGGCGCTTGTCCCTCAGCTCTTCAGCTCAAGGCGAGTGCTCTACCACTTGAGCTACAGTGCCACTTCCGGTTTTCTAGTGGTTTATTGGAGATAGGAGTCTCACGGTCTCTCCTGCCCGGGCTGGCTTTGAACCGCGATCCTCAGATCTCAGCCTCCTGAGTAGCTAGGATTACAGGCGTGAGCCACCGGCGCCCGGCTGAAATTGAAGTCTTTAGTGGATTGTTGCTAGAAAGCAAAGGTGCATGTTGATTTTGAGGGAAGTGTAGCTGTCTCTCTCCTGTACTTCCCAGCCTTGCTAACCCTGATCCCTACAGTGTATAAACCTTCTGTCCTCTCAGCCTGAGAGACCCAGTAACCCTTAAAAAAGAAAAAGCTTTGTGAATCTGCATGTCACCCTAGTGAGGGGCGTTCCCGGCCATGTGCTTTGTTTCCTTGCTAGTCTGGTCTAACTGGAGGGGGAGCTCAGCCATTCTCACTGTGTGCACTGATGCTTATCTCTGGATTGATGATAGGCTGGGTGTGGGTGGCTCTGGGTGGGCTGTGCCCATGGCTAGTTGGGGAGTATGGGGACACATGCTGTGGGTGCCCTGTGCAGAGCGAACCTCTGCCATGGGCGTGTGTGGCGAGAGCCTTACTCCTGACGTGCGGGACGCGTGCCCCATGTGCAGGTGGACTCAGGCCAGTAGCCCCAGCACTACTCTCCATACTTGGCTCTGGGTGCCTCAGCGATCGGTCAGCACGGTTGCCATGGGGACCCTTGTGGGCTGGACCCTGTGTACAGGGTCTCACAAACAAGACAGACGTCCCACACACAAGGCCTGGTAGCCAGGATCATTTCTGGCTGGTGGGCTAAAAGCTCCGGTTACTGGCCTTAGGAGCCAGCCATATTGGCTCACTCGACTTGGGCCTTTGCCTTCAGTCTCTGCCCCAGATCCCGGCGCTTTGAGGGAGCCTTGGCACAGTTAGAACTCTTGCTGCACCACCCCCCCCGTCCCAAGTAGTTGTCACCAAAGTCATGTCAACTCCGGCTCTGGGGAGGGGACTGACCTCTGCCCCTGCCCACTACCTTCACAGGGGCTGGGGGGCTTGGGGCAGAGGGGCCAGCTTCCACCGGTGACTGGCACTGCAGGCTGGACATGCCAGGTACACCTTCTGGGGTTCTTTTAACCTGGCTACCCAATACTCAGGTGCTGCCCATCTGGCTACCGACCCATTTGGACCTTCGACCCATCCCAGCAGCTTCCTGCCAGCTGGTCACCTGACAGGTGGGTGCCGGACCCCGTGCAGCCTGGCCGGAGGGCGGGGGGCTCTAGGAGGTGAGTACCGGTGGTGGTACCGGCGTCCCTGCCTGCCCAAACCCTCTGGGGCCACCCCTGCCGGCCTTGGCGTCCTCCTGAGACCCCTTTCCCTGCAGACCCCTTCAGTAGAGCAAGCACCTTCGGGGGCCTGGGAAGCTTGGGGAGCCATGCCTTCGGAGGCCTGGGCAGCCGTGTGCTGAGTGAGTGACCGGGGTCCCCCGCCTCCCCCCTGCGTCCTCCCCGCGTCCTCCCCGCGTCCTCCCTGTGTCCCCCCGCGTCCTCCCCGCATCCTCCCTGTGTCCCCCCCCCGCATCCTCCCCGCATCCTCCCTGTGTCCCCCCGTGTCCTCCCCGCATCCTCCCTGTGTCCTCCCCACGTCCTGTGTCCTCCCCGTGTCCCCCCTGTGTCCTCCCCGCGTCCTCCCCGCATCCTCCCTGTGTCCTCCCCGCATCCTGTGTCCCCCCTGCGTCCTCCCCGCATCCTCCCTGTGTCCTCCCCGCATCCTCCCCGCGTCCTGTGTCCTCCCCGCGTCCTCCCCGTGTCCTCCCCGCATCCTGTGTCCTCCCCGCGTCCTTCCCGTGTCCTCCCCGCATCCTGTGTCTTCCCCGCGTCCTCCCCGTGTCCTCCCCGCATCCTCCCTGTGTCCCCCCGTGTCCTCCCCACGTCCCCCCCACGTCCTCCCCGTGTCCTCCCTGTGTCCCCCCGTGTCCTCCCCACGTCCTGTGTCCCCCCTGCGTCCTCCCCGCATCCTCCCTGTGTCCTCCCCACGTCCTGTGTCCTCCCCGCGTCCTGTGTCCTCCCCGCATCCCCCCTGTGTCCTCCCCGTGTCCCCCCCGTGTCCTCCCCGCATCCCCCCCGCATCCTCCCCGCGTCCTCCCTGTGTCCCCCCTGCATCCTCCCCGCGTCCTCCCTGTGTCCCCCCTGCGTCCTCCCCGCGTCCTGTGTCCTCCCCGTGTCCTCCCCGCATCCTCCCCGCATTCTGTGTCCTCCCTGTGTTCCCCCACGTCCTCCCTGTGTCCCCCCCGCGTCCTCCCTGTGTCCCCCCCGCGTCCTCCCTGTGTCCCCCCTGCGTCCTCCGTGTCCCCCCTGCGTCCTCCCTGTGTCCTCCCCGCGTCCTCCCTGTGTCCCCCCCGCGTCCTCCCTGTGTCCCCCCTGCGTCCTCCCTGTGTCCCCCCCGCGTCCTCCCCGCGTCCTCCCTGCGTCCCCCCTGCGTCCTCCCCGTGTCCTCCCCACGTCCCCCCCGCATCCTCCCTGTGTCCTCCCCGCATCCTCCCTGTGTCCCCCCCGCGTCCTCCCCGCGTCCCCCCCACGTCCTCCCTGTGTCCCCCCCGCGTCTTCCCCGCGTCCTCCCTGCGTCCTCCCTGTGTCCCCCCCCTCGTCCTCCCCACGTCCTGTGTCCTCCCTGCGTCCTCCCTGTGTCCCCCCGGGTCCTCCCCGTGTCCTCCCCGCGGCCCCCCATGTCCTCCCCGTGTCCTTCCCACACCTGTGGTTCACCCTGCGTCCCCCTGGTCTCCCCTGCACCGCTCCTGTCCAGGCCGCACCCCTATGAGGTCTGGAGAAGCTGTCCCAGGACAGGAGCCCGCACACTCACCCCACCCCGTGTCCCCTCCCACGGCAGCTCCCGGGGGCAGCCTCTTTGCCCCCAAGGAGGGCTCCACGCTGCACGGCCTGCCCAGCCCCCACGAGGCCTGGACCCGGCTGCACCGCGCCCCGCCCTCCTTCCCCACGCCGCCCACGTGGCCCAAGCCTTTGGACGTCTTGACCAGCCCCGACAGAGAGCTGGACAAGGGCAGAGAGGACTGCGAGCGGTGAGTGGACCGCACCCCGCACCGGCCGCCCCTCCTCCACCCCGAACCTCCCCAGCTCCCCCAGCTCCCCCTCCCCCTCCTACCTCCCCTACCTCCCCCTCCCTGTACCTCCCTGTACCTCCCCTACCCCCCCAGCTCCCCCTCCATCCTGTGCCTCCCCCCTCCACCCTGTGCCTCCCCAGCTCCCCCTCCACCCTGCACCTCCCCAGCTCCCCCTCCACCACCCTGCACCTCCCCAGCTCCCCCTCCTCCACCCTGCACCTCCCCAGCTCCCCCTCCACCCTGCACCTCCCCAGCTCCCCCTCCACCCAGCTCCCCCTCCACCCTGCACCTCCCCAGCTCCCCCTCCTCCACCCTGCACCTCCCCAGCTCCCCCTCCACCCTGCACCTCCCCAGCTCCCCCTCCACCCTGCGCCTCCCCAGCTCCCCCTCCACCCTGCGCCTCCCCAGCTCCCCCTCCTCCACCCTGCGCCTCCCCAGCTCCCCCTCCTCCACCCTGTGCCTCCCCAGCTCCCCCTCCTCCACCCTGCACCTCCCCAGCTCCCCCTCCTCCACCCTGCGCCTCCCCAGCTCCCCCTCCACCCTGCGCCTCCCCAGCTCCCCCTCCACCCTGCGCCTCCCCAGCTCCTCCACCCTGCGCCTCCCCAGCTCCCCCTCCTCCACCCTGCGCCTCCCCAGCTCCCCCTCCTCCACCCTGTGCCTCCCCAGCTCCCCCTCCACCCTGCGCCTCCCCAGCTCCCCCTCCACCCTGCACCTCCCCAGCTCCCCCTCCTCCACCCTGCACCTCCCCAGCTCCTCCACCCTGCGCCTCCCCAGCTCCCCCTCCACCCTGCACCTCCCCAGCTCCCCCTCCACCCTGCGCCTCCCCAGCTCCCCCTCCACCCTGCGCCTCCCCAGCTCCCCCTCCACCCTGCGCCTCCCCAGCTCCCCCTCCACCCTGCGCCTCCCCAGCTCCCCCTCCACCCTGCGCCTCCCCAGCTCCCCCTCCACCCTGCGCCTCCCCAGCTCCCCCTCCACCCTGCGCCTCCCCAGCTCCCCCTCCACCCTGCGCCTCCCCAGCTCCCCCTCCACCCTGCGCCTGCCCAGCTCCCCCTCCACCCTGTGCCTCCCCAGCTCCCCCTGCACCCGTGTTTCCCCCTCTCCTCCACCCCACCCTGCCCTGCGGTCACAGAGGAGCCCAGGGGGAGAGCGATGGCAGCTGGCACCACTCTGAGTGGGAAGGTGGAAGCCCCGCCCCGCCTCGTGGCCCCGCCCCGCCAGCCCCGCCCCCACCCGTGGCCCCGCCCCGTCCGTCCGCCCCGGCGTGCTCACACGGCCCCGCCCCCGGCGTGCTCACACGGCCCCGCCCCCGGCGTGCTCACACGGCCCCGCCCCCGGCGTGCTCACACGGCCCCGCCCCCGGCGTGCTCACACGGCCCCGCCCCCGGCGTGCTCACACGGCCCCGCCCGGCCCCCTCGCGCGGCCGCCCGCATCCCCGCCCGACCCGGCGGCCTGGCTCACCCCCATCCGCGGCCCCCGGTGACCCCTTTCCGGTCGCGGCCTGACCCCCCGGCCTCTGGGCTGACTGAGGGCGCGCGGCGGCGCGGGCGCTGACCTCCGCCCTCCGCCCTCCGCCCTCCGCCCGGCCTGTCGCGCAGGGAGCTGCTGGAGAAGACGCGCCTGCCGGGCCGCGCCCTGGGCGGCCTCCCGCCGCGGGTCAAGGAGAGCCTGTCGCCCGCGCTGGAGCCCCGCGCGCCGTCCCCGCGCGAGCCCCGCGGCGACGTGAAGGTCAAGGAGGAGCGCGGGGAGGAGGAGCAGCCGGCGCCGGGCCCCGCGCGCCCGCGCCCCGCGCCCGCGCCCGCGCCGCCCGGCCTGGGCCCGGGCCTGGGCCGCGAGCGCCTGGGCCTGGCGTGGGAGCCGCTGCGGGACGCCTTCCGCGGCCTGGAGGCGCCGCGCCGCGCCTTCCCCGCGCCGCGCCCGTACCGCGACCGCGAGCCGCTGGACCGCAGCCCCGAGCGCCCGCGGGAGCCCGAGCCCGGGCCGCCGCCGCCGCCGGGCCCCGAGCCCGGGCCGCCGGGCGCCCTGCGCCTCCCGCGCCCGCCGCCGCCGCCGCCCGCCCGCGCCGCCGCGCTCGGCGCCCCGCCGCCCCTGGTGGCCGCCGCGGGCCCCGCGCGCCCCCCGCGCCGCGCCCGACTTCTCCCCGCCGCCGCCGCGCAACCCGCAGGAGGTGGAGGCGCGGTAGACGGCCGGCGGGGCGGGGCGGGAGTCAGGGGAGGTCAGCGGCCGCCCGCCCCGCAAGGCCGCCCGCCCCGCAAGGCCGCCCCGAGGGGAGGTCAGGGGCCCGCCCGCCCCGCAAGGCCGCCCGCACCGCAGCGTTTTTAACGTTTTGTATCTTTTGTTAATTTCGGGCTCCTCCGACGGTGAAAAGAACCAAAAACACCCCGAGGCCGGGCTGCGGGAAGAGGCCGGGCTGCGGGAAGAGGCCGGGCTGCGGGAAGAGGCCGGGCTGCGGGAAGAGACCGGGCTGCGGGAAGAGGCCGGCCGCGGGGAGGGAGGCGCAGAGGCCCCCTCCCCGGACGCGAAGCGGAAAGGGTCTGTTTGTTTGTTTTTAATGATAAACACGTGTAAATAGTCTGTTAATATAAATACAAAACATTATTAAATTCTTAACCTGGTAATCTTTATGAGAAGCTCCCAGGCACCGCGCTGGTTATTCGGTGACTCCTTCACAAAGAAACGAACACCGGGCCCAGAGGCCCAGCCGCTCAAGGGTTAATCACAGAAAAAGCCAGAAGAGCAAAAGACGCTCAGAAACCGTGCTCAGGCCCAGAGTTCAAGCCCCAGGACTGGCAGAGGGAGAGAGAGAAGGCGGGGAGGAGAAAAGCACGGTTGCCACCTGCAGCAAGCCCCCTCCACGATGCCAGGCCCAGGCCTCTGCCCGGGGAGAAAGCTGCCGAGGGGCTTCAGCCCCTGCTGCCCGCGCTCTCGCTGCCCGGGAGGGACGTTGGTCCTCCAGGCTTGCCCCCGTCCACCTGAGCGTCTCAGGTCTACAGCTCATTAGAGGGGACTTCGGGACTGGCCAGCTCCCGTTACAAGGACAAGTCCGTGGACTCTGTGCTCAGTGGGTTGTTCTCCAAATGCATCTTCCAGACAGAAGCACAAAAGGCTTCCAGAAGGATAGGAGGCCGCCCCCCTCAGCGCTCTGCCGTCGCTTTTGCTCACACAGCTTCTAGAGTGTTCCACACGAGGATGCCCACTTCTGTTTCCCAGGCTTCTGGTTCAGGATGGCCGTCTGCTTTGTTCTTATTTTCAGTTCTATCTACATTGTGTTGTCACTTTTTTTTTTTAATCCATCGTAGCACTTGAACTCTGGGCCTGGGCGCTGTCCCTCAGCTCTTCAGCTCAAAGCTAGCCCTCTACCATTTGAGTCACAGCACCACTTCCGGTTTTCTGGTGGCTCATTGAAGATAAGAGTCTCTCAGACTTTCTTGCCCAGGCTGGCTTTGAACTATGATCCTCAGATCTCAGCCTCCTGAGCTAGGATTATAGGCATGAGCCACTGGTGCCTGACAGTCCTGGGATTTTTTTAACTCAGAGCCTGAGCACTGTCCCTGAGCTTTTTTGCTTTATTTTTTTTTTTTTTCTGAGTAGTTTCTTGGAGATCAGGGAGTTTGTAATTTTCCTGCTGGGGCTAGCTTAAACTTTGATCCAAGGATCTCAGCCTCCTGAGCAGCTGGGATTACAGGTGTGAGCCACCAGTGTGAAGCCTAGCTTCACTTTATTTTAGATCAGTTGATGAGGACAAACACAGCCTTGACTTGGGTGAAATGTGGTCCAGTGTGATTCGGAGGTTGGTGATCATCCTGCAGGTCCAGCCGCCGCCCCCCCCCCCCATGCTGCTGCTGCGCTTGGAGGCCCTGCCGCTGGGCAGAGCGTGGCAGCAAGGAGTTTGTCCTTGCTCTGTGGTTCGCTTTCCAGCTGTGCTAAAAACCTGGCTCCTCCCTGTCTGTCAGCCCAGGTTGACCCGCCAAGCCAACCCCGGCCACCGCACAGCCGGCTCCCCCCTCGGAGCCCGCTCTTTCACTGCCCGGTTGGTGCAGGTCCCTGGGGTGCGGGACAGGTGGGGTCTGCCTCCTGCCTACTGCCAGAGAACCCTCCCTGAGGAAGCAGAGCCGTGCCTGCCCGGTGAGCAGAAGCCATACCGCCTCCACACACGGGGCCAGGACCCTCTGCATCTGACCTCCATCTGAGTGTCACCCCTGTTTGATCTGTGTCCGAGGTGGGGTCCGATGTGTCCCTGGGCTGCCTGAGCCCCAGACCAAAGTCTCGTACCTGCAGTGATGTTGCAGAGGGGGACACCCCCACACCCCAGCAGATCCGTGTCCACGTTATCTGCATGGCTTCGCTGCAGGGCCTGTTCCTGGGTCAGGAAGCCAGGCCCTGTGTGCAGCTGCTGACAGCGCCTGCCTGCCCCTGGTCTTCCCTTCTCCATCTCCGAGAATGCCTGGGTCCCCTCGTGTTCACCAGTAACCCGGCCGGGCAGTGTGCAGGCCGCTCGCAGCACACAGGGCCCTACAGATGAATAGATGAGTGGGTGGCAAGCCGGGTTCACCCTCACTCAATGCCGGTGGGAGAGCAAATTGCCGAAGTCACCGCACAGAGCCCTGCTCCCCGGGGAAGGGGCAGCACGGACACCGCACTGTGCAGTGGCCCCTGGGCAGTGTCTTCCTGTGGGGGAGTCCTCCGAGCGGGGCTGAGATCCTCGGTGGCGGCTACATCTTGGGAGCTGTGAAGGCCCTGGCCAGGGTCACAGCCTCCAGCCGTAACACAGCCATGGAGCGGACCCAACATGCCCAGTGTGGAGAAACAGGACTGGCCACCAGCACCTGGGACACACAGCACAACTCAGCTTGCCTCTGTGTTGCAGGGTCCTAGATCCGACCCCCGGCACGGCCTGACCCCCCCACACCCCCCCACGTAAAGACAGGCCAGGGAGGAGGGGGCCAGCTTCAGGGGAGGGCAGAGCCAGGAGAACATGGCACAATTCGGGGCCTGTGGGCATGAGCAGGGGAGGAAGCCAGTCTGTGTGAGGGCGTGAATGTGGCCGGAGCAGAGGGGCTGAGGCCTGTGGGCAGGGGGGCATGCCCGTCCATTCACGAGGCCCCTGTGGATAGCTTCTGTGTCCTAAGTCCTTCGTCTGAGACGAGGACTGAAGTGTGTGGACCCTGGGATGCACACTGGAGGCAATGTTGGTGATCGCTGCACAGCCACTGGAAAGAGGTCAGCTTGAGCTGACACAGGGCTGCGTAAGGTTGCCGTGCAATGGGCTGGGGGCGGTGGCGCATGCCTGCGATCCCTGCACTCAGCAGGCCGGGATGGAGGATGGCGGAGCCCGGGGCAGCCGAGGATCACACACACACACACACACACAGCCCCCACAAGGCAGGACGATGTCGGCGGGCGCTCCCTCAGCAGCACCTGGCATCCACGTGCCCCGCTGCAGCCCTTGCTGCCCTCCCGGAGGACCCCCCACCCAGCTGTGGCTCCCTGGACAGACAGAAATCTGGTGTCCAGCTTGAGCACAGGTCCCAAGCCGGTCTGGTGGGCAGCCCCAGCCCCGCTGGGGGCCGCCCCGGCCTCTGCCGGCCAGGCACCCTACAGCCTCTGCGTTCCTGAGGCCAGGCCGCCCTCCGGTGGCTGGCCGTGGAACTGCATGAGCCCGGAGCGCTGGCAGCCCTGGCTTTATCCCATCCTGCAGTTCTCAGGTATTAACTGCTTCTCCGGGGTATTCCAGAAACTGGCAGGAAGCTTGACAATGCTGAAAGCCCTCCCCGTGACCATCCCTGCTTTTGCTCTCCAGCCGCGACCCTGATCTGGTCCTTGTGTAAACTCCCCACGTACCCCAGAACTGAAGCAGGCCTCGAGCCAGAAGTCCTCTGGGGGTGGCCCAAGCCCTCAATAGTCTGTCCCCCCAAGACTCATCTGTCAGGAAAGAGCTTTTCTAGGGTATGAGTTCAGGGCCTTAGTTCATAACGAATATACCCATATGCTGTGAGCTATAAAGACTTAAAAAATTAGTTTAAAATCATTTTTCTGTGAGTATGGGGTCTTGAACTCAGAGCCTGAGCACTGTCCCTTAGCTTTCTTGTTCAAGGCTGGCATTCCACCAACTGTCTTGGGGATTAATTGGAAATAAGAGTCACTGTAGCTGGCTTCAGACCCTCATCTTCAGATCTCGGTCCCCTGAGCAGCTGGGATTATAGGCATGTGCCACTGGTGTCTGTTGAGAAATTAGTTTAAAGCTGGGAAGGTTGTAGCCCCACACAATCTCTCCTCTTAATTTTCCACATTCTCAAACACGTTCACTTAGACCTGTGACGGAAGGAATCTGTGGTGTTTTGCTGCCTGTATCAGAGCACCTGGGAGTGAACATCTATTTCTTGATATTGGTCACAGATGGCGTTGAGGCTTGGAGAGAAGAGCCCCGCGCCCCCCTGCAGCTGCCACCCCGGGAAGGGGGAGCCACCGCCAGGCTGTCCTGGTCAGTGGGACTCGGTTAGACTTTCTAGGGGAGCTGGGGAGGGGAGACACACACAGTCAAGTTATAGCAGAGGAGAAGAATGGGTTCAGGGGTCCTCAAGGCCTGCCTGGCCCTGCTGAGCTGTGTGGTGCTGGACACAGCACCAGGCGCCGGGTTCTCTACTTCGCTGGTGGAGTCCCTTACTCAGCCCTGCCGGGTGCAGTTAGCAGCCACTTCAGGGCAAGGGCCTTTCTACGGCAGACGGGACTGGGGGTAAGGGAGGTGACCCCTCAGAGACTCTGGCTGGTGCCCCCAAAGGCTTCTCCAGACACGTACACATGCCACAGTCATGGTCCCTTCTGTCTCCTCCCTTGAGCGTTGCCTCTCCTCCATCCTCACTTCAGCCCTGGGCTCCACATCGAGGCTCAGCCTGAGATCCCCGCCTCCAGCTCTACTTCCAGAGACTTGCAATGAGTCTCAGGGCTGACCGGAGACTCGGGCCAAAGGCAGACTCCCCTGCAGGCAGTAAGTGGGGGCCAGGCCAGGCCCTGCCCGGGCCAACCGTTCCCACACTGCTACGAGTCAGTCACGTGCACAGGAGGATGAAGAAGCCACCTCCTGAGCCCACCAGGAAGACAGAAAAGCAGGGAAAGCGGCTATGGCCCGGTATGGATCCAGGAGGTGTGGTCCACTTCCCGTCCTGAATTTGGGCCTGGGCGATGAGTTCAGGGAAGACTTCTCCGTGTGGAGCAACAAGTGACCATTTTTATCTGCAGTGACAAAAACTGCAGAATGGGTGTGGAAAGTCCCTCTCAGGAGGGCTGGAGTCTGGGGCCTCACACAGCCCTGCGCCCCGGCCCCTCCACAGGCTTCCCAGGAAGGAACTGCAGCTCAGCCCGCCCACCCTCTCTCCCTTCTTTTTTCTTTCTTCCTTTCTTGCCTTTCTTCTCACCACCTGGTTATTTTGGAGACTGCCCAGGCTAATTTCAAACTAAGATCTCCCTACTTCAGCCTCCTTAGTAGATGGGATTTGAGGCATAAGCCACCAGTACTTAGCAGTCTTCAGATTTCATAGAGTGCCATGACTTTGGTGGGGTTTTTTGTTTTTTTGGTTGGTCATGGGGCTTGAACTTGGGGCCTGGGCGCTATCCCTCAGCTCTTCAGCTCAAGGCTAGCGCTCTACCACTTGAGCCACAACACCACTTCTGGCTTTTTCTGCTTATGTGGTGCTGAGGAATCGAACCCAGGGCCTCATGCATGCAAGGCAAGCACTCTACCACTGAGCCACCTTCTCAGCCCATGTTTGTGGACAACAGTGTTTGGACTCTGGTTCATTCAACAAGTGGTGTTTATTTGTATGCAGTCATTGTGGCACCTGAGCCATTTGTTCTCACAGGTGTAAGGAATCCATCTCACAGAGTTCATATCAACAGCAAGCAACAGGTGTCTGTGATGCCCACAGCTTTCCAGAGCCCCGGAGAGCAAGCAGGGAACAGAGCTCGGCCCCTGTCAGGTCCTCCAAAAATATCTCTGCAGTCCAGGTCTGTGTCTCTTCACTAAAGGACATGACAAAGATTAGGAAATGGTTGTGCGGGGCGGAGGGACGGAAGCCACCTCCCAGGCAGGTCGGACCCCTGAGCACACCGGATGGCGCTCCAGCCCCACCCCCTCAGAACAGCCGATGCCGACCCCCAGTGGGGCAGAAGGGCACTGGGGGCACCAGGGCGATGTGGGGTCTGAAGAACCCTTTCACTGGAGAAACCCGCCGGGGTCCCTGGAGCTAGAACTGACAGCAGGCTGTCCTGAGCTGGGGCCTGTCCCGAGCTGAGGCCTGTCCTGACCCTGGGCCTGTCCTGAGCTGGGGCCTGTCCTGACCCTGGGCCCGTTCTGAGCTGGGGTGTCTCCTGACACCCCTATGGGTCTGCTCAGGGAGCGGGATGGCAGGTGTGGATGTTGGCGCCCCCGTGTGGTGGATGGCAGGTGTGGATGTTGGAGCCCCCGTGTGGTGGATGGCAGGTGTGGATGTTGGCGTCCCCGTGTGGTGGATGGCAGGTGTGGATGTTGGCGCCCCCGTGTGGTGGTTGGCCCGCGGCTGCACATACCAGCGGCAGGCACTGTGCCAGGAACCCGGTCCGCGGCCAGCAGCGCGAGCGGCTGGACTCACCCATCTGGATGCAGCACAGGCTCCAGCACTGGTTGTGGCTGCTGCACAGGTCTCTGTCGGGCTGCGGGAAGGCTGGGTCAGGGGGACCGAGGCCAGCTCCCCTGGGCTGCCCTCCCCCGGCCCCCTCCCCCGCAGCCCACCTTGCGCCAGGCCACGCACTGCAGCATGGTCTTGGTGGTGCAGAACGTGTCTGGCTGCCTGCCAGTCTGCACGCAGCAGTCGCTGTAGCAGTCCTTATGCCTGGAGCACCGATGTCCGTTGGGCTGCGGGAGTGGCCACATCAGCTCCAGATGCTGGGTCCAGGCCAGCCTCACAGCCCCCTCTCCCCGGTGGACCCCCTCCCCCACCAGACCCCCTCCCCCGCCAGACCTCCCCCTCCTCCTCCAGGCCTCCCCCCCTCCTCCAGGCCCCCACCTTCCGCCAGGCCTCCCCCACCTCCTCCAGGCCTCCCCCCCTCCTCCAGGCCTCCCCCCCTCCCCCGCCGGACCTCCCCCCCTCCTCCAGGCCTCCCCCCCTCCTCCAGGCCTCCCCCCCTCCTCCAGGCCTCCCCCCTCCCCCGCCGGACCTCCCCCCCTCCTCCAGGCCTCCCCCCCTCCTCCAGGCCTCCCCCCCTCCTCCAGGCCTCCCCCCCTCCCCCGCCAGGCCTCCCCCCCTCCTCCAGGCCTCCCCCCCTCCTCCAGGCCTCCCCCCCTCCTCCAGGCCCCCACCTTCCGCCAGGGCAGGCACTGCTGGAAGAGGTTCTTGGTGGTGCAGAACTTCTGCCGGTTCAGGCTGGTGCGCACACAGCAGTTGGTCTGGCACTCGGAGTGCTGTCCGCAGGCCTCCCCATTCTCCTACAGCGGGGCTGGGGTGACCCTGCTGCCACACCCGCCACCCCGGCCCCAGAGGCCTCAGCCCCAGGCAGCTGCCCTGATGGTCGGAGCCCCGTCCCCCCCCAGTCAGCTGCCCCGACCGTCGGAGCCCTGTCCCCCCCCAGTCAGCTGCCCCGACCGTCAGGGCCCCGTCCCCCCCCAGTCAGCTGCCCCGACCATCGGGGCCCCGTCCCCCCCCCCAGTCAGCTGCCCTGATGGTCGGAGCCCCGTCCCCCCAGTCAGCTGCCCCGACCATCGGGGCCCCGTCCCCCCAGTCAGCTGCCCCGACCATCGGGGCCCCGTCCCCCCCCCCCCCAGTCAGCTGCCCCGACCATCGGGGCCCCGTCCCCCCCCCCAGTCAGCTGCCCCGACCATCGGGGCCCCGTCCCCCCAGTCAGCTGCCCCGACCATCGGGGCCCCGTCCCCCCCCCCCCAGTCAGCTGCCCCGACCATCGGGGCCCCGTCCCCCCCCCCAGTCAGCTGCCCCGACCATCGGGGCCCCGTCCCCCCAGTCAGCTGCCCCGACCATCGGGGCCCTGTCCCCCCCCCCCAGTCAGCTGCCCCGACCATCGGGGGCCCTGTCCCCCCCCAGTCAGCTGCCCCGACCGTCGGGAGCCCGTCCCCCCCAGTCAGCTGCCCCGACCGTCGGGGCGGGCACTGCCCCAGCCAGGCCTGGCACTGTGGGCTGTGTGGGGAAACGTCTTGGTCAGGGAGCCGCCGGGGGGCGGGGGGGGCAGGCTCACGCACTCACCTTGTGGGACAGGATCGCAGACCCTTTCCTGCTCTGCAGGGACGTGGGCGCCTCCTGGGGCAGCAGCAGCCCCAGCAGCAGCAGCAGCAGCATCTCCGCCGCACCAGCCATGGGGCCGCAGCCTGTGGGGCACGGACGGCGTCACCTGGCACCCAGGCCTCACAGCTGTCCCATCCCTTTCTTTTGCAAAATAGGTTTTAACTAAAACAATAAACTTTATTTTTGGAACAGCTTTGAGCTACTTGAGGAATCACACAGAAGATACAGATCTCTACACAGGGCTCCCTTGCCGGCTCACTTCACACTGGCAGGGCGTCCGCTCGCCAGACACAAGGCCCTCACAGCCAGGCTGCGTGCTCGTGCAGGACTTGCTGGGTTTGGGCAGATGCAGAACGCCACGCTCACCAAATCCCACTCAGTGCCACCCACTCGCCCACCGCTGCAGCTCCTGGCAACCTCTTCTTGTCCTCAGTTTGGCCTTTGCCAGATGTCATGGAGGTACAACTGTAGAACCTTTCAGACAGGCCACTTTCACTTGGAAATATGCAGCCAGGTGTCCACTATGACTTTTCCTGGTCTGACAGCTCATTTCTTTTTTAACATTGAATGGAAAAAGACTTAATCCTTTCTCTGAGTGAAGCGTGCCTTTCCTAAATTTAAAGAAGAAGATCAGCTGTATCAAGTTGACCCGCAAGTCTTTCTCATCCAGACCTTGCTGCTCCTCTTGGAGAGGCCTTCCCTGACCCATCGAGACAAAAACCTGTGATCCTAGTTGCTCAAGAGACTGAAATCTGAGGATCAAGGCCCAAAATTCCCTGATACACTTCTGGCTTTTTTTTCTGCTTATTTGTTCCTGAGGAATCAAACCCAGGGCCTCAGGCATGCAATGCAAGCGCTCTACCACTGAGCCACCTTCCCAGCCCCAGGATTGTGTATTTCTAAAAACAAGTGTTTGTTCATTTTAGTAAGCAGTTTTGGGGATCAGACTGTCCCCTTGGGGAACGGGGTGCCAGCTGATGCTTGGCCCTATCCTGGGCCCTGAACCAGGGTGGACAATATCCTCTCAGATGCAGAGCCCGGCATGCCAGCAGGGGCCACCAAATCTGGGAAGAGAAACTGGTATAAGATCCTGGAATGGGGAAGTGGTGCTGTGGCTCAAGGCTCTGTGCCTTGAGCTGAAGAGCTCTGAGCTCCAGCCCAGAGTTCAAGCCCACGACCGACCAAAAAAAAAAAAAAAAAAAAAAAAGATCCTGGAATGGGCTTCGGGAAGAGGTGGCTGAGGTGGAGGACCAGAGCACACAGGAGCTGGTACCACTGCACTGGCACCAGAGCCTGGAAATTCACAGACACCCCCTCCCCCACCCTGTGTCCTCGGACCCCGCAGGCCGCCTTAGAGCAGGGGTGGTGAGAGCCCCGCAGAGCTGCTCTAGTGCACGGCGTCCTCTGTGGACTTAGGTTATCTTTATTAGAATCTGCAGAGAGAAGAGCCAGTCCAGGCAGTGCAGATCAAAGGCTGGGAAGAAAGATGCCGTTCCCAGGCTGCGCCACCCCCGGCGGGGGACAGAAGCTCCCAGACAGCGGCCGACCTGGAGGTCCTGGCCCACCAATGTGAAGAGGGAGCTGTCCGTGGACCCCAGGGGTTTTTTGTGGCCTGTGGCCGTAAAGATGGGACAGCGGCCACGTGGGTGGAAGTCTGTGGCAGCACTGACGCAGCAGACAGACCTGGAAGGAGATTCTCCCCGCATGCGGCAACCTAGGTGAGCTACGAGGCCATGTGCTACACGGAGGAAGCCAGCGACGCACGCATAATACCTGTAGTTCCACTTAACTGAGGTCTCTAGAGTCATCCAATCTGCACCGCGGTAGACGCCCCTGTGCCCTCACCATTGTGAAATGGTCAGCTTTATGTGCACTGTGTTTCATGAAAATGGACCGACGCTGTCAGCAGTGCCTGAGGCAGAGTCTGCACTTGGAGAGCCTTCAAGCTGCCCCTCCCATCCAAACGGCCCTGCGAGAAGGCTCTCCTTTCTAGACGACCACAACCCCTTAGAGCACACTTCTCTTTTCATTTTGCACCAGCCTCAGCTTGATCCAAAATGATCTCAATCTTCTAGACGAAAGTGGGATGCCAACAACATCACAAGTCTCAGTTCCTGCCGCGCGAGATCAGCTCAGCAACAAAATAGGGTACCACCCACAGGGCACCCGGCCGCCAGGCTCAGCCGGGACTCTGAGCTCCTGGTACCCCTGCTGGTGACCTCTCAGATGCTTATATCCAGAAAGCGACTCCCCCCACAGTCAGGGGGGAAGGTCACCAAGCACTTGGGGCGCACAGTTATTTCCCAAGCCATTAGAAGGGGAAGACCCACAGCCCTCACACCAGGTCACTGGGATCACCCGAGAACACAGTGGCCTTACCTTCTCTCAGGCCCACCTGCTCCTCTGTGTGAGCATAAGACCAGCCCTGCTGCAGCTGCCAGAGCAGACACCGGCCTGGCACAGAGAGACCTTAGGTTAGCTGGGGGCACAAGGTGGCTCGCGGCCCCCACGCCGCAGCCGAGCGCGCACAGCCACGCCAGCACACACACCCCAGGGGCCCCGGCCACCTCCAAGTCTCTGCAGCAATTGCCCGGAAAGGCTGCACGTGCCACGGATGGCAGCTTCCCTGGGTTCTGCCCCGTGTCCGAGGCTGCCAAGTGTGCTGCTGACCCTCCAAGGCACCTGTGGTCTGCTTGAGATCTGCAGGTGGGCGCACAGTCCAGGGCCACGGCTCCGTCCCTGCCTCCGTCCCTCCATCCTGTGGCTTCTCCGACAGACACGCGCCGGCCCTTGCTTGCTACTTTTCTTCTTGTGTGAGTTTACACTGGGGATGAAAACCAGCCTTGCAGATGATAGGCAGGCGCTCTACCACTTTAGCCAGGAACATGGGCCCGGAAGGTGCTCAGCGGAAGAGCGCTCGCCTCGCATGCTCGAGGCCCTGGGTTCGATTCCTCAGCACCACAGAAGCAGAAAAAGCTGGAAGTGGTGTTGTGGCTCAAGTGGTAAAGCGCTAGCCTTGAGCTGAAGAGCTGAGGGACAGCGCCCAGGCCCAGAGTTCAGGCCCCACGACCAGAGAGAGAAGAGAGAGGAAGGGAGGGAGGGAGAAGAGGGGGGAGGGAGGGAGAAGAGGGGGGAGGGAGGGGGAGGGGGAAGGAGGGAGAAGAGGGGGGAGGGAGGGAGAAGAGGGGGGAGGGAGAGAGAAGAGGGGGAAGGGAGGGAGAAGAGGGGGGAGGGAGGGGGAAGAGGGGGGAGGGAGGGGGAAGAGGGGGAAGGGAGAAGAGGGGAGAGGGAGGGGGAAGAGGGGGGAGGGAGGGAGAAGAGGGGGGAGGGAGGGAGAAGAAGGGGGGAGGGAGAGGGGGAGGGAGGGGGAAGAGGGGGGAGGGAGGGAGAAGGGGGGAGGGAGAGGGGGAGGGAGGGGGAAGAGGGGGGAGGGAGGGGGAGGGAGGGGGAAGAGGGGGGAGGGGGGAGGGAGGGGGAGGGAGGGAGACCCGACAGGTTAGGAGGGCGCGGGTGGCGCGGGCTGGGAGGGAGCCGCCCCACCCTGCCCCTGCCTCTTCCCGCACACGCGGCCGGCCGGGGCGGGGCGGGGCGGGGCGGGGCGGGCTCCTCGGGCGGCGTCCGGCCGCGACCTCCGCACCGGGCGCCATGGCCGCCGCGCAGCCCGAGCTCCCCGGCGGGGCGGCCGCGGCGCGGGGCCGCTGGCCGGCGTTGCGGGGCCGCTGGCCGGCGTTGCGGGGCTGCTGGTCGGCCTTCTGGGACTACGAGACGCCCAAGGTGGTGGTGGTGCGGAGCCGGCGCCTGGGGCTGCTGTACCGCGCGGCGCAGCTGCTCATCCTGCTCTACTTCGTGTGGTGCGTGTGGTGCGGGCCGGGGTGCGGGACCGCGGGGCCGCGAGGCCGGTGCGGGACGGGACGCGGGGCTGGGACCGCGGGGCCGGTGCAGGGCGCGGGGCCGGTGCGGGGCGCGGGGCCGGTGCGAGACACGAGGCCAGGACGGGGCGCGGGGCCGGTGCGGGGCGCGGGGCCAGGACGGGGCGCGGGGCCGGTGCGGGGCCGGTGCGGGGCGCGGACTGCGCGTGGGCCCTCGGGAGCCGCCGCCCGCCCCCGCCCCGCAGGTACGTGTTCATCGTCCAGAAGAGCTACCAGGACCGCGAGGCGGGGCCCGAGAGCTCGGTCATCACCAAGGTGAAGGGCGTCACCGCGTCCGCGCGCCGCGTGTGGGACGTCGAGGAGTTCGTGAGGCCGCCCGAGGTGCGGCCCGGCCCGGGGCGGAGCCCTCCCCCCGCACCCCCCCGCACCCCGCGCCCAGGCCCGGGGCGGAGTCTCCCCCCCCCCCGCACCCCGCGCCCAGGCCCGGGGCGGAGCCCGCACCCCCCCCCCCCCCGCACCCCGCACCCCGCGCCCAGGCCCGGGGCGGAGTCTCCCCCCCCCCGCACCCCGCGCCCAGGCCCGGGGCGGAGCCCTCCCCCCGCACCCCCCCGCACCCCGCGCCCAGGCCCGGGGCGGAGTCTCCCCCCCCCCGCACCCCGCGCCCAGGCCCGGGGCGGAGCCCGCACCCCCCCCCCCCGCACCCCGCACCCAGGCCCGGGGCGGAGCCCTCCCCCCGCACCCCCCCGCACCCCGCGCCCAGGCCCGGGGCGGAGCCCGCACCCCCCCCCCGCACCCCGCACCCCGCGCCCAGGCCCGGGGCGGAGTCTCCCCCCCCCCCCCCCCCCCCGCACCCTGCGCCCAGGCCCGAGGCGGAGTCACCCCCCCCCCGCACCCCGCGCCCAGGCCCGGGGCGGAGCCCGCACCCCCCCCCCGCACCCCGCACCCCACGCCCAGGCCCGGGGCGGAGCCCTCCCCCCGCACCCCGCACCCCGCACCCCTTGCCCAGGCCCCGCTCTCTGCGCCTAGGGGGGCAGCGTGTTCAGCATCATCACCAGGATTGAAGTCACCCGCTTCCAGACGCGGGGCACCTGCCCGGAGGTGAGGCGGGGCGGGGCGGGGCGGGGGGCGGGGGGCGGGGGTCGGGCCCGGCCCGCCGCGCAGGCCCCGCCGACCGCCGTCTCTCCCCAGAGCCTCCGCGTGCACAACGCCGCCTGCCACACGGACGACGACTGCGCGGCCGGGGAGCTGGACCCGCTGGGGAGCGGTCAGCGGGGAGGGGGGGGCTGGGGAGCGGTCAGCGGGGGGGGCTGGGGAGCGGTCAGCGGGGAGGGGGGGGCTGGGGAGCGGTCAGCGGGGGGGAGCTGGGGAGCGGTCAGCGGGGAGGGGGGGCTGGGGAGCGGTCAGCGGGGGGGAGCTGGGGAGCGGTCAGCGGGGGGAGCTGGGGAGCGGTCAGCGGGGGGGAGCTGGGCCCGCTGGGGAGCGGTCAGCGGGGGGGGCTGGGTAGCGGTCAGCGGGGGGGGAGCTGGGGAGCGGTCAGCGGGGGGGAGCTGGGGAGCGGTCAGCGGGGGGGGCTGGGGAGCGGTCAGCGGGGGGGGCTGGGTAGCGGTCAGCGGGGGGGGAGCTGGGGAGCGGTCAGCGGGGGGGAGCTGGGGAGCGGTCAGCGGGGGGGGCTGGGGAGCGGTCAGCGGGGGGGAGCTGGGGAGCGGTCAGCGGGGGGGGCTGGGGAGCGGTCAGCGGGGGGGAGCTGGGGAGCGGTCAGCGGGGGGGAGCTGGGCCCGCTGGGGAGCGGTCAGCGGCCGGTCGGTGTCCGGGGCGGTCGGTGTGGCGGTCGGTGTCCGGGCCGATCCCCGGCGTCGCGTCCGCCCCGCTCACCGCCCCGTCCGCCGCAGGCCTCCGCACCGGGCGCTGCGTGCCCTACTACCGCGGGGCCGCCCGGACCTGCGAGGTGGCGGCCTGGTGCCCGCTGGAGGACGGCGCCGCGGCCAGGTGCGCCCCGCCCCGCCCCGCCCCGCCGCGCGGCCGCCCCGCCCCGCCAGGGCCAGGTGCGCCCGCCCCGCCGCGCCCCGCCGCGCCCCGCCCCGCCCCGCCCCGCCAGGGCCAGGTGCGCCCGCCCCGCCGCGCCCCGCCCCGCCCCGCCCCGCCCCGCCCCGCCAGGGCCAGGTGCGCCCGCCCCGCCCCGCCCCGCCAGGGCCAGGTGCGCCCGCCCCGCCGCGCCCCGCCCCGCCGCGCCCCGCCGCGCCCCGCCCCGCCGCTCGGGGCCGCCCGGGGGTGCCCGGGGGTGCGGGGCCGCCCGGGGGTGCGGGGCCCGGCGGGCGCTGGGGCTCAGCCGTCGGTGCCTCTCAGCCAGTTTCTGGGCGCCACGGCCCCCAACCTCACGGTGCTCATCAAGAACAGCGTCCGCTACCCGCGGCTGCGCTTCTCCAAGTGAGCCGGGGCGCGGGGGGGGGGGGGGGGGTGTGCGTGCGCGCGTGTCCGTGTGTCCATGCGTCCGTCCGGTGGCTGCGCTTCTCCACGTGAGCCGGGGCGCGGGGGGGGGGTGTGCGTGCGTGCGTGCGCGCGTGTCCGTGTGTCCGTCCCGCGCGCTGCAGCCGCCCCTCCGCCCCCAGGGGCAACCTGGCGGGCCGGCGCGGGGACTACCTGAAGCGCTGCACGTTCGAGCGGGACCGCGACCCGTACTGCCCCATCTTCAGGCTGGGCTTCATCGCGGACCAGGCCGGGGAGAACTTCACGGAGCTGGCGCACGGGGTGCGGGCGGCGGGGGCCGGGCGGGGGTCGGGGTGGGGAGCGGGGGCCGGGCGGGGGCCGGGCGGGGGTCGGGGTGGGGAGCGGGGGTCGGGCGGGGGCCGGGGTGGGGAGCGGGGGCCGGGCCGGGGTGGGGAGCGGGGGCCGGGGTGGGGAGAGGGGGCCGGGCGGGGGCCGGGGTGGGGAGCGGGGGCCGGGCCGGGGTGGGGAGCGGGGGCCGGGGTGGGGAGAGGGGGCCGGGCCGGGGTGGGGAGCGGGGGTGGGGAGCGGGGGCCGGGGGTGGGGAGCGGGGGCCGGGGTGGGGAGGGGGCCGGGCGGGGGCCGGGGTGGGGAGCGGGGGCCGGGCGGGGGCCGGGCGGGGGCCGGGGTGGGGAGCGGGGGCCGGGCCGGGGGTGGGGAGCGGGGGCCGGGGTGGGGAGCGGGGGCCGGGGTGGGGAGCGGGGGCCGGGCCGGGGGTGGGGAGCGGGGGCCGGGGTGGGGAGGGGGCCGGGCGGGGGCCGGGGTGGGGAGCGGGGGCCGGGGTGGGGAGCAGGGGCCCTGTGACCCTGTGAAACGCCACCTCCCCTCCCCCCCTCTGACCTGCGCCCTCCGCCCTCCCGGCCTCCCCTCCCCTCCTGCTCCCCTCTGACCTGCGCCCTCCCGGCCTCCCCTCCCCTCCTGCTCCCTTCTGACCTGCGCCCTCCGCCCTCCCGGCCTCCCCTCCCCTCCTGCTCCCCTCTGACCTGCGCCCTCCCGGCCTCCCCTCCCCTCCTGCTCCCCTCTGACCTGCGCCCTCCGCCCTCCCGGCCTCCCCTCCCCTCCTGCTCCCCTCTGACCTGCGCCCTCCGCCCTCCCGGCCTCCCCTCCCCTCCTGCTCCCCTCTGACCTGCGCCCCCCGCCCTCCCGGCCTCCCTGCAGGGCGGCGTCCTGGGCGTCCTCATCAACTGGGACTGTGACCTGGACCTCTCGGAGGCCCAGTGCAACCCCCAGTACTCCTTCCGGAGGCTGGACCCCAAGCACGCGGCCGCCTCCTCCGGCTACAACTTCAGGTGCCGGCCGTGCCCGGGGGCAGCAGGGGACAGCAGGGGCCCCCGGCTGCGGCCCCAGGACCAGGGTCGGGAAGCCTGGACACGGCCCCTTGTCCCTTCCACCCTAGGTTTGCTAAATATTACAACATAAACGGCACCACCACCCGCACGCTGGTCAAAGCCTATGGGATTCGAATCGACGTCATTGTGCACGGACAGGTGCTGGGTGCTGGGTCCCTCCCTGCGGGGTGGGCCCCCTGGCCCCCCATGCCCACGCCAAAGGTCTAAAAGCAAGCCTGTCCTCCACAGGCAGGGAGGTTCAGCCTCATTCCCACCATCATTAACCTGGCCACCGCTCTGACCTCCATTGGAGTGGTAAGGGGCCCGTGTGTGTGCATGTGTGTGCATGCGTGCGTGCGTGTGGGTCCTTCTAGGCTCTTAAGCACTGGTGTCTGCTGGCCTTAGGGCTCCTTCCTTTGTGACTGGATCTTGCTAACATTCATGAACAAAAACAAAGTCTACAGCCGTAAGAAATTTGACAAGGTGTGTACGCCAGGCCCGGAGGGCCAACCTCAGGACAAGGAGCAGGGCTAGGCCTGTCCCCACTTTGTCCCATCCAAGTGGACACTCTTGGCCAGCATGTACGGGAGATATTCCACCTGTGAGCACCCCCAACAGGACCCCGCACCCACAGACCCCAAAGGTTAAGCCCAACTCGGACCTGCCTGGGCCCACTAGAGCCCAGAAACAGCCGTAGCTGCCCCGGCAGCTACGAGGACCTGCACACCCCAGTAGCCAAGTGTCTCCGTGTAGAGGAGGGAGAGCCCTGTGACCTCCAGGCGTGCCTTCCCCCCGTCCCCGGGGGCCACAGGCCCAGGCCGGCTTCCCAGCCCTTTCCTGCTCCCTGGGCCTCAAGTGAGAGCAGAGTGCCCCCCACCCCCGCGCCCGGGCCTCCCATGTTTTATAACTGCTCAGACCTTTTCCTTAGCTAAAGCTCAGATTCCAATAAACATATGACAAAAGACCTTCTGGCTGCTTCTTGGGGAAAGGTGTGACCCCAGGAGGGCATAATGCAGGGTGTACCTCTAGACAGGCCAAAGGGGACTGGGCAGACTTGGCGATGGAGAGTAGGCGCAGCTAACGCCAGGGCTGGAGGACAGTCAGGTGCTGTGTCCTTGGCGGCTGCCGGGGGGCAGTGCTGCCTGGGCAGACTGCTAGCAGCCCAGAACTTGGTTCCCAGGTGCGGAAGCACACCTGGGCGGTGCTGTGCTAGACTCCAGAAGGCGTCCCGTGTACCAGGCCAGCGCACCGGGTCTCAGGATGCCCAGTGGGAGCTCCTGGTCTTGACAGCGAGTGGAGTTTGCAGGTAGCTTAAATGCTCTCACCCCCCGCCCCCCAAATGGCTTCCACAGGTCACAAACACCTGATCTCTTTGGGTTTAACACAGGTATAGCTCTAGTTTTGCAGAAACCAGTCTCTCTAGTTGGATTCCTGGACACAGCTAGGCTCTGGTTTCTTATTTCAGCGCCTCTAAGCTGGTCTGAGTGAACCCAGGCCTGTTGGCGCCAGGGGCTGTGCGGAGAGCCACTGGGCAGCCTTGTTGGCTCCCCTCCCCCATCCTCTCTGCTTCTGCTTCCAAGAAGCCTGGTGAGCCAGTTACTTCCACCCCCCCTCACCGCCTGATCTGATCTGCGCTCCACTCAGAGGTCCCAGCTCAGTCCACATCCCAGGCAGGCCAGTCCTAGTGGTGTCCAATTTCTCCCCACAGATGCTTCTAGAGACTAAAGATCACAGTACAGACAACACTGGCATTCTAAGCTACTGCAGGGTCTTCCAAGTGAGCTCATGTTGTCTGTCTTCTGAATTTGTGATATACACATTTATCTAGTGCCCTGCTAACACTGGCCTAGGCCAGTGAGGAAGTGAAGGCCAAGGACCATGTTTAGCTGAAAGTGAGGCGTGTAGTCTCATTTCCTGAGATTGATAAAGGGACCTGACCTGAGGGGCACCAAAGGGGACCCCGCAGGGACCAGGAGGGCTCATGGTAGCTACGTCAGCTACCAGGGTCAGCCCAGCCAGACTTCCAGGCTTTACTGTGGACGTATGGAGCAAGCAGACACCCCCTGTGACTGCTCTGAATGGGTCCAGGGACAATGAGAAGAAAACGTCTCCTGGTATCCCCCCCAGATTTTGGATCTGTACTTCCTGGGAAGTGACTCAAATCCTGTTCTCACAAGGCTGCAGAGAGGAAACATTTCTCCATAGAACAAGTGCGATTCCAGCTCCCAGAGGGCCACTTCGGCACCCGTCCTCATCCACTACCTTACCTCAGGCCCAGTCAGGCCCTGAATGAGGCAAGAGAGCTGGGATGGGGCCAGGGTATTCTGGAAGGACTTCCTGTCACCTAGCAGGGCACAGAAAGCAGATGCCTGAAGCACGTTTATTTGTGGGAAAAGACCTCTTAGATGCTTCTTCCCTCCGCTCAAGACGTGCTTCACAGACGTCTGTTGATAGAGCCACTCCCTACTTCTGTGCTAGCTCGTGCCCCATCTGAGCTCCCTGCATTGTTCATGGCCTGGACTCTGGCCTGGAGTCTGGACAGTCAGGTGGTCAGGTACACAGCCACTTGGAGCACAGGGTCCCTGACGCAGATGCCAAGATGATGTCCTCAGCATGGGCTTGCTAAGAGCTGGACAGAGGACCTGTATGCAGTAGCCACTCCAGGGTCTCCTGGAGGTATAACATGCCATAGTGCTGGGCAATGTTCTGGAAGATTCCAATTTGTTCCATGAAGATCTGTGGGAACAAAGAGATAGAATGATGCTGGTCCCACCTAGAGAGGAACAGCGAATAGCATGTATTGTAACAGAGAGAACCACCCACCTGAGTGTGGATGGTGAGGGCGAAGTCTCCTGCACAGCTGCAGTACTCAGGCATATGGGTCTCCTTCACACCACGACACTTCAGGCAGATCTGAAATGAGGGAGCAGCACCGTGAGGCTCAGCTCATCATCAATCCGGCCATGCTGTGGCCCTGGGGCTGTTGAGGAGGAATACATCTCCTTGTGTAGTGCGTTCTCTAATGGCGCCTGGGCATGTCCTGCAGGCTTTTGCTTAGGGGTCCACAGCAGGACTGTCTTGTGGCTGGCAACACTACTCTGCTGCTGCTCTCTGAACTGTCGCTGTGCCGTCTACTTCTCTCTACTGGATCAAGTGCCACGAGGCTGCTTCTGCCCACAGTGCAGGTGCCAACAGACGTTGACAGAAGGAGTCGGCAGGGCACGTGGGCAAGAACACTCTCCTGCAGCACTGGGCCCCCCGAGCCCCGGCCCACTGAGGGAGCTTACAAGGTCCTGCAGAGTGAAGGCCATCAGCTTCCTCTGCAGAGCTTCTACCAGGGCTGACTCAATGGCAGCTGAGTCGTAGGCAGCCTGACAGTTGGAGCAGAACCACTGAGGAAGAACGGTTCCATCCTAGAGATCAGGGAGGGGTAACCGGTCAGTGTGCGGGGTGGACACACCACACACCACCACAGTTGGCAGCATTTCCAGTAGGGGGTGCTGGGGCCAAAGGAGAATCAGCACTTATGACTGCACTCCGTATCGACCGGGAGTGCACCCATGCTGACCATCACGCCAGCACTGGGGAACACGACAGCCACGTGGCCAAGGGAAGGGAGCAGGTACAACTCACAGGAGTGAACACAACAGGCATGCGCTGCATGGCTGCCCCACCTGTCTGCAGGCTCTGCCCTATCAGCAAGGGCCTGTCTCGGCTTTGCAAGTGCCGAGCCCAACCTGAGAGAAGGAGGCGTCTTTGCACAGGTCCAGGTCCCGGCAGAAATTACAGTTGTGGCAGATCACCTCGGGGAGCACGTAGGAGCGGCAAGGGTCTCTGAACTGCGCTTCCTCGGAGAACTCGCCAACGTCCACCAAGCGAAGCAAGTCTCTGCTCAGCTTGTTCACCTGGTTTGTGATGTTTGTGTCCAAAGACAGTACCTGTGAAGACCACAGCCCATCAGGGAGCATCGCCCAGGGCCCCCGTCCAGACTGCACCCCTCACACCCAGGCCCCCTCCTCCCCTCTCCCTGCCCTCCTTCCAGACTGCAATCCCTCCACCAGGACGCATCCCCCAGCCTCTCCCTGGCCTTAATTTGCCTGGAGCCGCTCTGTTGGCTCCTTGTCTCTCAGTATCACTTAGTTTCTTCTTCAAACCCCTTGGACTATCAGGGGCCACTGTTTCTATGTAGTACAAGTTCCCTGCTGGTGGGTGGAGGATTCACTACGGAATTTACCATTTATCAAAAGAGATACCACTTAGTCTACACAGTATCTTCCAGAAGTTAAAGAGTAGGGGACCCCGACTCATCCTACAGGCACTAGCCATAAACACTGGCAGAACTCACCAATATACAAAAAAGTACGCAGTTCAGAAACTGACCTGCACAGAAACGGACAACCAAGTTTTGAAAATGATGCAAAGATCCTTCAGTAGAAAAATCTGGAATCCTCAGCTTACAGCACGCACATAGCACAAAGATGAATTAAAAATGGACCACTGACTCAGGGTAGAACCCAAAATGATAAGACTTGAAGAAGAAAACTAGGAAAAAAATCTCTGTGCCCTTAAAGCCCCAACTACTGAGACATGACACCAGAGACATATATAATAACATAAAGGCATATATAAGGGACTTTCAAATACAAAACAAAACCACAAAGAACTTTCAACAGCAAGAAAAACAAAGGGGCAAGAGTGTAGCTTAGTGGCAGAGCACTTGCGAGTGTGGGCAACGTCCTAGTTAGATCCCAGCAGCACAAACACAAAAATTCCCCCAATTTTTAAAAATGGAGATGGGCTGGGAAGGTGGCTCAGTGGTAGAGCACTTGCCTTGCTTGCCTGAGGCCCTGGGTTCGATTCCTCAGCACTACATAAGCAAAAAGAAAAAAGCTGGAAGTGGCACTGTGGCTCAAGTGGTAGAGCGCTAGCCTTGAGCTGAAGAGCTGAGTGACAGCGCCCAGGCCCAGAGTTCAGGCCCCACGACCGGACCCAAAAAAAAAAACAAAATAAAAATGGAGAAAAGATTTGGACAGCCACCCAGGAAATGGACAACCAAACCCAGGAAAAATTATGCTCTGCACCATTATGCATCAGAGAACTACAAATCAAAGCCATGAGATTCTACTACACAACTATTGGAATAGCTGAAACTTAAAGCCATAATAGCACGCTCTGGTAGAAGGCATGGAACTCTAGTCATATACTGCTTATGAGAGTACAGCACCGCAGCCACTGCAGAAAAGTCAAAGTCAAAATACACTTTCCATACTACTCGGCAGTATGGAAAAAAAAAACAAACACTGAAATTTATGTCTACACAAAGACTCAAAAAGTGCGTGTAATTGATGTCTTTCCCCTGGAGAAGGGGCCAGTGCGGGCGCTCCTGTACCACACACTACCACTCAGCAGGAGCTGGCCCACTGAGTGCATTCTGCAAGGGGAAGAAGTCTACGTAAGGTAGGGTACGTGCCTATGACATTCAGTGTCTGAGCCCTGAGGGGATCAGGGCACATTCAAGTGCAGATAGTGCTGCAGCATGATATGGCAGTTCCACTCACTCTGAAAAGCCTACAACTGTGACTGACACAGACATACTCCGGGGCAGAGGACAGATCAGAGGCTGCCAGGGAAAAGTAGCAAATGCTCTACCTCTAGATTCTGGTAGAAGGATAGTGGTCATGTGCCTTGTCAATCTCACAAATGAACAACTATTTTAATAAAAATAAAGCATTTTAAAGCAAATGGGACTTAACAGTGAGCTGAGAACGAACCAACCTACCTTTTTTCCTTTCCCTCTCTCTCTCCCTCCCTCCCCTTTCTTTCTTTTTTGGAAGTACTGAAGTTTGAACTCAGGACCTTACATTTGCTAGATCGATGGTTTAACACTGAGCTACAACCTGTGTGCTAGGCACATTTCTTCCCCACAATCAAACCTTAAGCAGTCACATGATCTTTAGCAATCAGGTGTGAAGGCTGAGCCGTTCAGGTAGCGTGATGGCCAGTCTACGTGCTAACAGGGATGGCATGTGTTTACTGTCTGGTAATGTGAGTCCCTCACTGAACTTCAGACCTGCCTTTCCTCCTATGGTGTTGGAGCTCAGCCGTGATTCTGTGCTGCTTCCTTTGTCTTCTGCCTGTCACAGCTGTCACTCACCCACCAGCTCCAGGCCCTCGGAGGCCTCCTCTGCACAGTCTGTGAGCGGGCTGCCCTCCTGGTGCACTGTTGGTCCATGAGGTCAGGCCTTCTCCTGTCTTGTCACATTGGAGCCCAGTGCCTCAACAGCATGTGACAGGGAAATGACCCACGCAAGTGGAGTGACTGAGGGACACAGGTGGCTCTCACCTTGCAGACATATTTGATGAACTCCAGAGCAGGGTTATTGAGCAGCAAGTGTGAACCAGGCAGGACAGGAAACATCTCTGAGGGCTCAGTTGAGTTCCGAGAGCCTGTGATTTTCTTTTGAATCTTCTGAGTGATGGTGAAGAAGCTGTGAGTGAGCTCGTTTGCCACATAATCTTGAGAGAAAGTGATCATTCCTGGGAGAGGTTAAGAGTGCAGAGGGAAAGATTTGACACTGGGAACCTTCCACCCATCAGAGATGCGTAGCAGGGTCAGGTCACGGCACAGCAGGGACTGTGTGACTGACAGGATGCTCACCAGGAAGGGCTCCCGCTGCCACCTCGGGCTCCTGGGAGAATTGGCTGGCCCCCCTCCTCCTCACAGGGGTGCTGCCTGGGGCACTACGCCTCAGCTCATCCTTCATGCTGTGGTACACAGCCACGATATATGCTGCAAAGAGAGACAGACAGCGTGGCTAAGAAATGCTCCAGAACCCAAGGGAGCCCCAGGGCTAGTTTGCTAGCTAGACATGGCTGAAATGTCAGGTTTAGAAACAGCTTTATTTGCCCTCAGATAAACCCACAAGAGGGGAACTTGCTGGTATCTGAGTTCATGCTTAGAAAGAGCAGTGGATAACTTCATACTGGACAGTGAACAAAAGTGACTCCCTTCAGCAGCAGAGACTATTGCCTGAAAGGGCCTTGGAGCCCACATACCTGCAACACTTAGACAACTTGGAAAGACTTAAGGAGGGAGGTAAAGATATAAGTAATCAGTACAGCTGTGGGGTACATTCAAACACGTGTGTGTGTGTGTGTATCTGATGACAATTTAACTTACCATGCTCAACATTATTTAACGAATGGCCCTGAGTTACAAAGGGGTCTAATTTATATGCTCCTCCTATAAGCTAGGTAACTTGGTTTGCAAACACCAAACAAGACCCCTTAGCAAAAAGTGAGGCTCCAGAAGCCAGCATTGGGGCTGGCTTTGTTACCTGAGTGTATGCACAGTCCCGCCCTCCCTCTCCCTCTCCCTCTCCCCTCCCCCCCACAATGTATGCCACTGTGCTACTGGAAACAGACCTTGGGAGAACTGGGAAGGACCCTGGTGATATCCCCGGGGAGGCTGCTCCTGTGGCCTCCAAAAGGACTAAAAGGAGGTCAGAGACCTCCATTGTTTCTGTGATGGACCCCTACACTAGAGCCTTCCTTTCCACATCTCCCTTTTTCTTTCTTTCTTTTTTTTTTTTGTGGGTTGTAGGGCTTGAACTCTGGGCCTGGGCGCTGTCCCTGAGCACTCTACTGTGAGCCACAGCGCCACTTCCGGTTTTCTAGTGGTTTATTGGAGTTAAGAGTGTCACAGACTTGCCTGCCCGGGCTGGCTTTGAACCGTGATCCTCAGATCTCAGCCTCCTGAGTAGCTAGGATGACAGGCGTGAGCCATGGCACCCGCTACATCTCCCAGCCAGAGCTACTTTCATTAACTCTCATTCAACTGCCCCACCACCCTGGCTCTGGGCTTACCTGAGATAATCATGAGGAAGTAACTTTGGCAGGACGCAGCCTGTGGCAAAAACTGCAAAATATTCCAGTTGCTTTCCAGTAAGTCTTCCACCTCGGATTCTTCCACCCCCTCCTCTTCCTCTTCCTCTTCCTCTTCCTCCTCATCCTCCTGCTTATCCTTAGCTCCTTCCCCAATCTGGGAGTCTTGCTGTAACAGACACAATCCCAGTATGCACTGTGGCATCAGCACTCAGTGGCAAGACACTTGGTCACAGGACCAGGGTCTTATCAGCACTGCGAGAACCAGTGCTCTGCACTTGCTGGTCTTGAGTGGTTGGTGGACTATGATTCTCATTTGCCTTCTCTCTCTCTCTTTTTTTTTGGCCAATCCTGTGACTTGAACTCAGGGCCTGGGCACTACCCTGAGCTCTTCAGCTCACAGCTAGCACTCTACCATTTGAGCCACAGCACTACTTCCAGCCTTTTCTGTGTATGCGATACTGAGGAATTGAACCCAGGACTTCATGCATGCTAGGCAAGCACTCTACTGCTAAGCCACATTCCCAGCCCTCATTTGCCTTCTTGGAAGACACTTGAATCCCTTCCTCAGCCAGGTATGGTGCCATGTATCTGTGGTCCCAACACTCAGAAGGCTGAGGAAGGAGGATCACTTAGGAGCTCAGGACCACCTAAGTAAGGACCTATGTCAAAGGGAAGAGAAAACCTTTTTTCTGGGATGGGAACAGTTCTGCACAGGCCCTTGTACTGACCACAGACATCCATTCAGCATGAGGTCTTCCTGACATTGTAAACTCACCTCCAAACATAGCTAGCAACAGCCCTGCTGTCTTCACTACCTGCAGTGACTGACTCTAGGCTGTCCTGTGCTGTCATCCTTTCTCCCTACCTTCCAATCAGGTCTGTCCCCTAACCTAACCCACCCAGAGCTACTTCTGCTGAGGCCTCTCAGGAGCTGTGGTGTCCAGTGCCGCTTCAGGTCTCACCTCCTGCCAGGAAGAACTCTCCCTCTGTGTCCTTCAGGAGGACACAGGCTGTGTCCTAAGCCTGCTCCCTGGGAGCTGTGCTGCCAGATGACTGTGTCTCAACTCACCCATCAAACGTGACTTTCCCCGCCATGTGCCTCCTGGAAGTTACTGCCATTCATCCTAGACATACGCCCACCTGGTCATTGTCACACAGAGCTGCCCCCCTCCCCACCCCCGACCCAGGTCCTCTTACCAACCCCCCCTACCTGGAGTCCTCCCCTGAGCTGACACTGATTGGGTTCTACCTGTCTTGGTCCTCCTGTAGTAGACTATCCTCACAGGAGCCAAGTGGAAGCTAAAACCTTCCATCCCCAGTAAATCTGAGCCCATCCTGGGCAGTGCTGCTCACTCACTAGCCAGTGCGAGCTCCTGACTCCCTGGGAGCCTGCTGTACTGCAGGAGTGGCACAGCTACTGCATGCTTCCTTCCCTGCTGTGCTGCTGTCTCTCAGGGCTGGTGTTTCTCTTCCTCCTCCAGGTTTTGCTGGAAGCCCATTCTGGTGCACTCTGAGCAATCAGGACACACAGCCGTGTTTCTACTGCTGCTGGCAGGAGGACCTGCGCACATGCTCCATCACAGGGTGAACATGGCCCACAATCACTTCAGAATTGACTCAGCTCTCTTACCTGTCCACAGTGAATACTACTTGGAACTTTCCCTTTGATTCCACCATAGTTAGATGGATCCATCCAGAGAAGAAATTCCCAGCATCGGGAGAAAGAAATCGTCAGGGAGTGGAAGATCTCTTTAGAATGGATGCTGCAAAGAAGCAAACAAAAACAAAAAGCCTGCTTAAGGGGCTGGGAAGGTGGCTCAGTGGTAGAGTGCTTGCTTTGCATGCATGAAGCCCTGGGTTCGATTCCTCAGCACCACATAAGCAGAAAAAGCTGGAAGTGGCATTGTAGCTCAAGTGGTTAGAGCGCTAGCCTTGAGCTGAAGAGCTGAGGGACAGCGTCCAGGCCCATAGTTCAGGCCCTACGACAAACCAAAACCAAAACCAACAACAACAAAAACCTGCTTAAGTGTCTCTTGTTCTGCATTTCCCTTCCTTTTCTTTTACCATCTTTTACCATCCCTCTTACTTTCTTCTTCTTCTTTTTTTTTTTGGTTAGTCATAGGGCTTAAACTCTGGGCCTGGGAGCTGTCCCTCAGGTCTTCAGCTTAAGGTGAGTGCTGTCACTTGAGCCACAGCACTACTTCCAGTTTTCTGGTATTTAATTAGAGATAAGAATCTCACAGATTTTCCTGCCCAGGCTGATTTGAACCGTGATCCTCGGATCTCAGCCTCCTGAGTAGTTAGGATGACAGGCGTGAGCCACCAGCACCCGGTGGGGTCTTGTATGTTTTATCCCAAGGCTGACTAAATGTAGACCATGAAATGCCAGCCTATGCCTAATGCATATGTGGGATCACAGTCAATAAGACCCTATCAGGCATGATGGATAAGGTTTTGATAACTAGGCCGGCCTAGAATACAATCTTCCCCATCTTTGCCTCTGAAGTAGCTGGGGTCACAGATGTGAGGGTCTCTCTCCAAAGTCACAGCAGTTGCATTATAAGAATCCCTCTCTACCCACCTATTGGTAATGTACTCTACATAGGCAATGGCGTCCTCAATCCGGCGCTTCTTTGTACAAAGGATGATGCGGTTAAAATTGGCATAGATGACTGATGACCCCAGGCGCTTGAATTCAGCAACAAGCCTGTGGAGCAAGTTCATTATCAATGTAGGAGGCATCATGATCCAAAGTGAAACCAGAGAAGCCACGAGGCAAACTCTAGTGATCTTGAAGTCCCATACTTAGAACCAGAAGCAAGAGAGCGCAGAGACTAACAACTAGAAGCAATGAAGAGATTTTTTTTTTTTTTTTGGGTCAGTCATGGGCCTGAACTTTGGGCCTGGACGCTGTCCCTCAGCTCTTTAGCCTCAAGGCTAGCGCTCTACCACTTGAGCCACAGCGCCACTTCCGGCTTTTTTCTTTTTGCTTATGTGGTGCTGAGGAATCGAACCCAGGGCCTCAGGCATGCAAGGCAAGCGCTCTACCACTGAGCCACCTTCCCAGCCCACGAAGATTACTTTTTGTGCCAGTCCTGGAGCTTGAACTCAGGGCCTAAGTGTCTTTAAGCTTTTTTAGCTCGAGGCTTGTACTCTACCACTTGAGCCACAACTCCCCTTCTGCCTTTTGGATGGTTAATCAGAAAAAAGTCTCATGGCCTTTCCTGCCCAGGCTGGCTTTGAACCGTGATCCTCAGATCACAGCTTCCTGAGTAGCTGGGATAACAGGAGTGAGCCATTGTCATCCAGTTTCTAACATGCATTATCAACTAGTACAAACTAAAGCAAGGAAGTGAGCTACAACACACAGAGTACCATGGAGAGGTACAACTCGATGCATGGCCAGACCTCTGGACAGAAGTCTGTGCAGAGCTAGTGGGCCAACTAAACTGCCTTTCAGCGTCGTGCACCCTGAACCCAGAGTCGGGCTGGTGTGAAGCACTCACTGCAGGAAGAGCTTCTTCATCATGCTGTGCAGCGTTCGGTGCAGGGCAGGGTCGTGCAGCAGGGAGCATGGCGACCGGAGCCAGCGGTAGAAGTGCATCACCTGGTTGTCGGCATAGATGTTGTGGTACTGGGTGATCTCCCTCACCCAGCCGACCACCATGCTCTTTAGGATCCTGAGACGAGTAGAAAGACAGCTCACTGATTTCACTACTGCCACCATCCAGCATTCACCCACTGGCCCAATACTTCGTCAGCTTTTGTGTCCTATTAGGGTACAGCTGTCAGCTGCTCTGGCAATGGAGCCCCAGTTCATGTTTTCAATTTTCTACAACTTCACTACGGTCAGTAACAGACTTGCAACAGAACCTACACGAGCACAGTGCAGTGCTGAGGCCTTACTTGTTGCAGTTCCCGCAGCTCCATGAAGGCCAACCTTTCCCTTGTGTGACCGTCTGTCTAACCTCATCTGTCCCTCAAGATTGAATCATTTATGCAATTTTCTGCCACAACCACATGCCCCTTACTCCTCCCTTCCTAGATCTTGCTCCAAGCAACTCCTTTTATCTATCCTTCCATGCAGAGGCAGTAGGACTGTGACTGAGGCATACATTCTAGAATCACTCATCCACACGGCAATACATCAAACCCTGGCCCATCTCTAACATGGGTGGTGACTGCACTGCTGTGTAGGGCTGCTAAGCCTGAGTGCACAAGAAGCTCTCTACATGTGCACTGTTTTCCTGACCACACAGGAGTTCCTACAGACAACCTCTCATCATACTGAGAAGCATCTGTGTGTCAGAAACTGCCTCTGGCTGTAAGAACGTCAGAAGGTGGCACCCGGACCAGTCACTGATATCTAGGGAGGACACCGCCTTGGGGTCTGCAGACACTGACTAAAGTAAGAGACATGGCATCACAATGGCTTGCCGTCTCAAGCCTTAGTTTCCAAAGTCAGGAAAGATATTAAGGCTCTCCACAGTTCTGTCTGAGAGGTGGGTACCTGAAGGCACTGGAGCAGAGGGCGGTCTCATCGTAGCTGGCTGGAGCACTGGAGGCCTGATTTCCTGTGACCATGTCTTCCAGAGAGGCCTGTTGGATCACGTCAAAGCTGATGCCCATGCTGCCAGCCCCTTCCATATCATTGATGTGGTGAGACTGGAGGATGGTGTTGACTGCCAGGTTTTGTATGTCCAGCTCCACACACACTGCAGGAAGATACTGCTTATCCACACATTCCAGGGAGCACCATTAGCATCATCTCCCAAGGCCTCCCTGTGTGGCCAGGACAGGCACGGTACGTGTCCAGTCAGTGCCGTGCAGTCAGGGGAGGAGATGGGAGGTGGTGAAGAAGGAGGGGCTGAGTTTAGTCAGGGTATATTGTAGCACATATGGAAATGCCATAATGAAATCCCCTTTGTAGAGCTAATATCCTAAAAACTAACATCCTTCAAAAGAACCAGTATCCTTAAAAAAGAAGGGCCAACCTCACTCTGTCTCCTCTTACCAGTGGAGTAACAGCCAGAATTGTTGATCTCTACAGTGGCTCGGTCATCAAATTCCATGACCAGGCGGCTGTCATCTGCCTCCTTCCCTCCCAGGTCAGGACGGGAAGTAGGGGACAGCCAGAGCAGGTGGTTGTGGCGCTGCAGGTGCCGTGCAAAGAAGAGGTCAGAGCCAAAGGTGGAAATGTCTTCTGGCAGATTTCCAATGGGGATGTGGAAGTACCTGCACAGAGGCACAGGGTCAGCCTGCGAAGACTGGTTAGCCTATGCACTGTAGGCACTGGGCCTCGGCCTCACCTACTCATCTCAAAGGCCTGTGACAGGCAGGTGTCAAGGTTGAGGTAGTGCTGGATCATGCGGCGGGCTCCATGGCGCTGCCAGTCCAGGACTCCATAGCTGATCTTTTCGGCCACTCGGACAGGCACTAATGGGAACTCCTCCAAGACAGGGACCTCACTGGCCAGCCTTCGCAGCTCCCAGTTGGAGTGGACAGCAATGAGTGTGGGCCCCCGGCGTTCCTCCTGGGTTATGTAGAAGACAGAAAGGCCCCGATGAAACCCAGCTCAGGGTGGTACTCCTACAGGGGGCCCCAACTTCCCTTACCTTGTAGGCCAGCAAGAAGCGCTGAATGGCTCTGCAGATGGTCTTCAGGCTGGTTTCAGCCCGAACTTCAAAGGTATGTTTGGGGGGAGGCAGGAGTTCAGGTCCCATCTTTTCTAGAAGTTGGCTGTGCTCTGCTGAGTACAAAGCACTGAGGCTGGGCATCTGGTTGCTACGTACCTAAGCAAATGTCAGCCATGTGAGTCCCTCCAGGTGCAGGACCAAGTAGGGTGATCTCACCATTTTGTCCCCAATTCATGCAGGAAGAATTCTCCTTCCCAGGATCTTGCCCAACCCATACACTCTCACATCCTCTATGCCCAGCAACTCACAGTGTCCAACACAAACACAGATGCTCTGCGCTGTGAGGGGATGAAGATTCCGAAAAGGGCTTTGTGGCCCTGTGCGTGGTGGTACAAGTTGATGTGGCGGATACTCCCTGCAGAAGGAAATAAACTTATCACCTCAGATGGCTGAGTGCAGAGTGACTGAGAGGGCTAAGCTAGCAGGGCCATACCTGGTTCCAGGTAGCTGAATTGAGCCAGAGAACGCATCTCCAGGTGTTCAAGGGCAAAAGTTTCAGCTTCCCAGCCTGAAAGGTGCCTCACCAGCTGTTTGTTGACCACACACACACAGCCCAGCTGCACAAGAGCTCGGAACAACAATGGGACCTGAAGAATGGGTAGATGGGTGAGTTAAAGCCATTGGAGGGCTCTCGAACCCATGGCTCACACGGCAGACCTGTTGCTGAGACCCACGTTCCCATGGGACAGAGCACACAACAGACCCTTTTGACCATACTCAGGTGGCTTCTCTCCTCTACCATCTACTCTGCCCTGGCTTGTTCCCATATTGGCTTCTCTCCTTTGTTATGTGGATCAGCAAGTGGCTGAGAAAACAGTCACCTGAGTCTCATACACGCCCTCGATGTCTGGTGCGGACAATTCCGTGTTGATCTCGTTGATGTGTTCTTGGTACATATCTTCCGGTACTGAATACTCATACAGATTGTAGACCATGTTCGAACGAGGGAGAGCCCGATTTACCTAAGAACAATGAAGTGGGGGCTGGGAAGGTGGCTCAGTGGTAGAGCGCTTGCCTTGCATGCCTGAGGCCCTGGGTTCGATTCCTCAGCACCACATAAACAAAAAGAAAAAAGCTGGAAGTGGCGCTATGGCTCAAGTGGTAGAGCGCTAGCCTTGAGGCTAAAAAGCTGAGGGACAGCGTCCAGGCCCAGAGTTCAGGCCACATGACCCACCCCACCCACCCCCCCCAAAAAAAAAAAAAAAAAAAAAAAAAAGAAAAAAGAAAAAGAACAATGAAGTGGTAAACTCACCATGGCTTAAAGTCCTAGGACCTCTAGCGTCCACAGAGGTCAGTCCATCTCTCCTTATGATTACAAATACAAGATCTGGACTACCACCTGAGGCCTCTGAAAAGCAGATGAGCACTCACCCTGGGACACTGGCACTAGTGTGGGGAAAGAGTGCCTAATTTATTTTCCTCTGACTTCTCATGGGTTTAACTGGGAGGTACAGGCAGCAAAAACTTGAAGCCAACGTGCGGGTGTGTGGATACGTGAGGGAGGCCTGGGGAGGAGAGCTGACAAGTGGTTTACTAACCTCATGCATGGACCAACAGGGTCCCAGGCCCACCACAAGCTGTGCACACAGAGGCAGATCTAAAGCAACTCAGCAGTGGTTCTGTGAGCTGGGCTGAGCTTTGTACAAAGAAGGTAAGATAGGACTTGGTGAGGAATGTGGGTCTAAAATTAATGGCTGCCTAATATTCTCTAAATGCCTGAAGTCTCAATATCAGATGTAAAATGTCCAGGGTAAGACACCAGGTCTCAGATTTGTAATCCTATTCAGGAAGGACACTGAGACCTGCAGGTTCAGAGCTCAAAACCAAGCCTGGGCTGAGGTCATCATTAATATTAGCACACACATACACACAAAGTTCGGGGTACAAATAAGGTTTCTTGATATAACAACAACAATCAGAGAAATGGGGAAAATTCTCATGGGAGAAGAGAGCCAGCAGCTGTCAACCTAGGATGGCCCAGATGTAACGATCAACAAAGATTAAGACTTCACAGCAGCTGTGACTGTTCTCTGTTCAATAAAATTATTAGCAAACTTAAAACAATAAAAAGAATCCTATATTCTTAGCTACTCAAGAAGCTGAGATCTGAGGATCATGGTTCAAAGCCAGCTCGGACAAGAAAAGTCTGTGAGACTGATCTCCAGAAAACTGGAAGAGGATGGGGCTGGGAAGGTGGCTCAGTGGTAAGAGTGCTTGCCTTGCATGCATGAGGCCCTGGGTTCGATTCCTCAGCACCATAAGCAAAAGGAAAAAGGCCGGAAGTGGCGCTGTGGCTCAAGCAGTAGAGCGCTCACCTTGAGCTGAAGTGTGCAGGGACAGTGCCTAAGCCCAGAGTTCAAGACCCACGACCGACAAAAACAAAAAACAAACCTGCTAGAGATATGTCACAAGGAGCTGAGAATCATCCAGAGAAGCCCTACTGGTCCAATAAAATGAGCTCAAAAGATAGTGACTGCCAGGTGTTGCAGTGCCAGCCTTGAGTAAAAAAGCTAAGGGAGCAGGGCACAGGAAGCTCACACCTGTCATCCTAGCTACTCAGGTGGCTGAGATCTGAGGATCACAGTTCAAAGCCAGCCGGGGCAGGAAAGTCTGTGAGACTCTTATCTCCAATAAACCACTATCTCCAATAAACCACTAGAAAACGAAGTGGTGCTGTGGCTCAAGTGGTACAGCGCTCACCTTGAGCTGAAAAGCGCAGGGACAGCACCCAGGCCCAGCGTCCAAAGCCCCACAACTGACCCCCCCCCAAAAAAAAAAGCTAAGGGAGAGTACCCAGACGCTAAATTCAAGTCCCAGTACTGGCACAAAACCAAATAAATCATACTAAGTGGAAGACTCTTAGGTAGATGGTTTCATTTTAATTAACTATCTAGAAAAGGCAAATCTCCAGAGGGTTTGAAAGTAGTTGCCAAGGGCTGGGGGGAGGGCCAGTGGTGGTTGTGGGTTTTAAGGCTTTTTTTGAGAGGGTAATGAAAATGTATTGAAATTGACTGTGGCTCTAGTTCTGCCACGGAATTCACTAAAAGTATTGCATTGTACCCTTGAAATACATATGTTGTATGGAGTGTGAATCTATATCCCAATGAAGCTGTTAATAACAACAGTGCCTATGGAAACAATCTGCAAGCTCTAACAAAGGTCTGCGTGGTTCCACTTGTACTTCACAGAACGCACAGATGACCACAGTGCTAGCTTACCAGTGTAGCGAAAGCAGCTGCTGTCCTGAGCAATGGCTCTGACCAGGTTCTGCTCAGCATTCATAGGCTTTGTTATATAACTCTTTTAGGGGCTCAATGAGACACTGGGACCTTGTGCCTACAAAGCCTATGAAGTCTGACCAGCTCTCTATCTGGCATCCATTGTATGGAGACATCTCAGAGGTAGTTAGCAACTTCAGTAGTCCCCTACCTTGCGATATGAAGGTCCCTCCTCCACTTTGGCCACCCTCTGGTTCACGTAGAATACTCGAGGGATGCTAAGCTTGATGCAGTGCAAGTCACTGCCGATGATGGCCCATAGTCTGAACAGGCCAGCCTGGTTGGTCTCACTGATCTGAGAGGAAATGCAGAGCACAGAGCTGATCACACACCATGCTGACATCTGTCAATGGCCACTTCTCAATCCTCTTCCCACCAGCAGCAAGCACAGGGTCTCAGGACCCCAGAGAAAAGTAGGAAGCCAAACACCTATTTCACCATCCAGCCCAGGGCCAGCCTGACATCCTCTCCCTGGGCCCACAAAGGCTATGCCTCCAGAGAGACTTCCTTCTCCTGGATCAACATCCCTACCTGCACAATCTGCCACGGAAGGTCCAGGATGCTGCGAGCAGTTTTTCTTAGGAAGCTCCCCAAACCTGTGACAGGCCCCTCTCGGACGGTTCCAGGCCTTGGTGCACCCTCGGTCAGTTCCCGACGCTGTCTCTTCCTCCGGACCACACGTTGCTGGGCCTGTAGCTGCCATTTCTTCTTGTGGAACCCAAGCCAGACCAGCCACTCTTCCTGGAACAGATGGTAACCCAACCCATGGCACAAGTTTGAACATAAACCCTCTCCAAGCGCCTACTTCCTGACCCTCATCAGCCTTCAGGTGCTCTGTGATGGTTGGGTATTCTCACAATGAACAATCCTGGGCCATGATTTGCTTGTACATGCAGTATACCCCTTGGAGCCAGACAATGCTACAGCAATGTTCCAGTCCTTCTGGCTTCTTCCACTTCTCACCTGAGTTGTTCCGAGGATAGGAGGCTGACCCAGGATCTCCTTCCAGGGAACCGTCAGCTCAAGGTCCTGAGAATCCTGTTGGCTCTCCCAAAGAACTCGCTTCCTCTTAGTCGCAACTGGAACTGCTGAGTGGATTTGCTTTGTGAGACCAAAGTCCTCCATGTCGGGAGCACTTGGCCTTGGGCTGCCTTCAGGAATTTGGGCCGTCACAATCTGGAAGGACCCAAACAAGTCCTCAATTCAGGATCTCGTATCTGCAAATCCTACCCTTTAGCAATTTAACACAGCGTATCCCCTGAAGTGGAACAATTTACAGACTGAATTAATAGTTAAAAGATCAAACAAAAAGTTCGGAAAATGTCAGTCAAGTTATCACAAGTAGGCAAAGGTCCACATTTTGCCATGACTGCTGAAGAAGGCTCCTTTTAAAATAAAAAGTGAACTGCAGGAAGTAACAGCTGTCTTCCTCCCTCCCTCTATGTTCTTGTTGGCAGCAGCACCATTCTCCGCACTGTTATACTTTAACTATATGACCATAAAAATATCATTTTATAATAACAGTTTCTGGTACACATCTTCCTGCAATATTCAGTCACAAAGTAGCATGGTCTATTCATTTTTAACTGTCATAAACTATTCCATCATACAAATAAACAGCCTACCATTCATTACTTTCCAAATAAAAAGTCCATTATAATGGACTTTTCTTCCCCAGCTGGCTTTGAACCATAACCCTCAGCCTCCTGAGTAGCTAGGATTACAGGCGTGAGCCACGGAGCCTGGTGCCTGGCTTCTCGACCTTTTTCATGTGCCCTTATCTAATAAGTATAGCTCTTCCAAGAAAGACACAGTCAAGAGACACGGTCAAAAAATCCAATCTTTACATTGAGTTGAAACTCCCTGGAGCAACTACTACCATAAGGAGAGCCTTTATGCTGCCCTGGCTTATAACTCATTTTAAAATCTTCTTTTTCCTCTTCATAGTGATCCAGTTCAGGTCACTCAGTCTAACTCACACAGTCCAAATTTATCAATAATACTGTTCCTCACCATAACCTGATGACTCACAAAAATCAGTCTTGGAGTCAGTACAAAAATCACTACAAATAAAGTGCCAAGGTGTACATTAAAGGGAAAGAAAAACCAGAGGGGAAAAAAACAAAAAAACTCACTTTAGAGGCAGTATTCCAACATTAAGGAAAGCAATTCATAACCCTGAGCACCCTGAATATTCTGGGTCACCCATCACCTGTCTCCTGCCCTCAAGGACAAAGAGGTCACTGATTTTCTTCTGCTTGTAGACATCGTTCTTCTCCAGTAGTTTTCTGTGCAGCCAGTCTGGGTGCTTGACGCGCGGTACTGGGTTTCTCACCTGCAGTAGGGTGATCTGGGTTAGGGAGAGCCCGGTCTGACCTGCGCTGTGCTGGCTCACCCATCGGCCTCATGCTCACCTGCTGCAGAGCTGCAGGGATGGTGATGATCTTCTGGATGGCACTCCCCAGTCTTTCAATGTAGTAATCCCAGTCTAGAATCTGACCGTGCAAAAAGAAACAACAGACTAATTCTTTGATACATCTTAGTCTGTGTTGAGCACTGCTAAATGTTTATATCTTATTTAATTCTCAAGAAACTCCACAATATATGGTGCCCATTTCAGAGGAGAAACATGGAAGACCTTAAAGAACCCCAACGACCACAAGCTAGCAGGTGGTTAAGGACTACTTCAGCCTCATTCCAGGCAAGAGAGCAGCTCAGGGTCCTCTCTGATATGATCTTTCCAGTGCCCTAGAGTGTCAGTATCTTATTTACTTAGAAAGGACGGTGTCAGCACTGAAGCGCTGGACAAGACAGATGATTCAAATGAAATGCACTCTTCTCTGACTAGCTTTCTTTCTTAAACCTTTTTTCCCTCTAATGAATTTTTAGAATTCATTCTTTCATCATCCTCCTTTCCTAAACTTTTGATAGTACAAAAACAACTGGCACTCACTGTCCGTATATCAAAATCTTGAAGGGATGAGCTCTTTAGCCATTTTCGAAGGAAGTGTTTCCTCACTGTGGGCTCTGCTTGGAAAATGGCAAGTGGGATGGCTCTGAAAAGAAGCAGAATCACAAATAATCAAATGTACATTTAAGTAACATTATAGCCTAGCTTGTAACTTACACTTTAAAAACTGTTATTTATTTTGTACAAATCCTAAGCCTATTTTGTTTTGTTTTGCTTGTCCTAGCACTTGAACTCAGGGCCTGGGCTGACTCTGAGCCTCTTTGTGCTGAAGGTTAGTGCTCTACCAGTTGAGCCACAGCACTACTTCTGGCTTTTTCTGAGTAGTTTATTAGAGATAGGAGTCTCACAGACTTTCCTGCCCATGCTGGCTTTGAACCACAGTCCTCAGACCTCAACTTCCTGAGTGGCTAGGATTACATGCATGAGCCACCAACACCTGACTACAAATCCTATCTTTTCTAAGATGGTTATAATGTTCAATGTCTAAGTAGTATGCTATAAAATACACATTTACTTACATGTGTATAAGTAGACATTCCTAATATACTGCTCATGGGTAAATTATATAAGGGTCAAGATGCTTTCTTTCTAGGAAAAATAAACAATTCTTAGTACCTCTCTTTAATGAACAAAATAGATTTCACTGTAAAGTATTATAAACATAAACTTGTGAAACAAATACCTCTGCACTTCACTCAGCTTTAGTAAGCTACAGCGCTCTGCCACTGGCACTTTCTGTAGGAATACCTAAGATGAGTAGTGGACCAGCCCCGTGCAGCCCCAACCTGCTTGTCCTCATATAAAAAGCTACATGACCTTCACTCTGGTGGGTCTTGGTCCTGTACATGTCACTATGCTATTCTCATTTGGATGGACTTATTCAGAAAAGGCAAACCAGGTGTCAGTGGCTCACGCCTGTAATCATAGCTACTCAGGAGGCTGAGATCTGAGGATCACGGTTCAAAACCAGCCCGGGCAGGAAAGTCTGGGAGACTCTTATCTCCAATAAACCACTAGAAAACCGGAAGTGGTGCTGTGGCTCAAGCAGTAGAGTGCTTGACTTGAGCTGAAGAGTGCAGGGACAGCACCCAAGCCCAGAGTTCAAGCCCTATGACCGACCCAAAAAAAAAAAAAAAAAAGAAAGAAAAGGCAGCTGCCAACATTTTTAGGCTTTGCAAAGCTCTCAAGCTTCTGTATGGTCATCTGTGCTATAGTTTAGTCCTCTGAACTCCCAAGTATTTTATTGCCTAAAATACGTTTATCCAGCGCTAGTGGATGGACATTGATAGAGCTGAGGGATAGCGCCCAGGCCCAGAGTTCAGGCCCCACAATCGGACCAAAAAAAAAAAAAAAAATGTGTCCCCTACTTCTCCTGTATTACTGTTAAATCTCCTCTAAGCACCTGACTTTGATAATTCACAGCCACATGGTATGTCTGCCAGTCTACCTATTCCCCAATTGTTACCAGCACTATATTTCTAACCAAATAGATGCTAATAAAGTCTACATCTCAATCTGGGAATGTATCTTAGTGGTAGAGTGCTTGCTTAGCATGCATAAAGCCCTGGGTTTAATTCCTCAGTACCACATAAACAGAAAAAGCCAAAAGTGGCTCAAGTGGTAGAGTGCTAGCCTTGAGCACAGAGAGGCTCAGGGACAGAGTCCAGGCCCTCAGTTCAAGCCTTAGGACTGACAAAAAATAAATAAATAAAAATAAAATCTACATCTCCATGATTTCTATAAGCTTGTCTATCTTCCCGTGTACTGGGAATTGTCTATTCACATCTAAGGCTTACTCTTCTGAGTTCCTTTCCTCCTTGATATGTGGAAACTTTTCTCTATATATGTTTTAGCTTTCTATCAAATTTCGTCTCCTTTTGTTAAGACTCTTGGATATCTCTTAATAGAGATATTTGTAAATATCTAGGTAGGTGGGTGTCACAAGCATTATCAGGTACTTAAAACCATATAACTACCCAGCACTCAATGGACTCAGATATTAACTACTTTCTGCTCATGAGCCTATATGTAACCTGAGTGGTCTTAACTGTGGTAATTTCTCTTTTTTTTTTTTCTTCTTGTGGGGGGGTGAGGGGAGGAGGGTTGGTCGTGGGGCCTGAACTCAGGGCCTGGGCGCTGTCCCTCAGCTCTTCAGCTATAGTCTAGCGCTCTACCACTTGAGCCTCAGCCCCACTTCCGGCTTTTTCTGCTTATGTGGTGCCGAGGAATTGAACCGAGGGCCTCATGTATGCGAGGCAAGCACTCTACCACTAAAGCCAGCTTCCCAGCAACAGTGGTAATTTCTGTAGACAAACAGCTTCCTTGATGGGTAGCCGCTGGCGGTGTTGGTAGGTCTTTCCTCTGTAGAAGCCCTCGTAGCCACCATACCACCCCGGCAGGAAGAGAGCAAGCACACAATCTTTCTGCCTCTGATGGCTGGGGTTTGGTAGTCTCTTCCAGTAGGTCCCATTGGTCACTGAAATCATAGGCAGCTCAGTCTCCAACCAAGGGCAGCAGACGCACTTCTCCATGAAAGGCCCAGTGACACATTAGGAAGTGTCATGGCGACACTGGAGGCTACACTGATGGGACCACAGACTAACAATCCTGCCTCTATCACTGGCTCTCTAAGCTCCCCATAGAGATGAGACAGCTTAGAGGGACTGACCTCTCCCGGCAACATTGGGGAAGGAGTTAAGCACAGCTGAAACACTGTTAAATATCGTTAATCACTGTTAATGAAAGGTCTTCAGTATACACCACTATTTCCAGCTTTGTGTTGGTTAGCTGCAGGTAATAGCACTACTGACTTTTCTCTGTGCAGGCTGGCTTCAAACCTCACTCTTAAGATTTCAGCCTCCTGGCTGGGAAGGTGGCTCAGTGGTAGAGCGCTTGCCTTGCATGCATGAGGCCCTGGGTTCGATTCCTCAGCACTACATAAGCAAAAAGAAAAAAAGCCAGAAGTGGCGCTGTGGCTCAAGTGGTAGAGCAATAGCCTTGAGCTGAAGAGCTGAGGGACAGCGCCCAGGCCCAGAGTTCAGGCCCTATGACCGGACCCAAAAAAAAAAAAAAAAAAAGAAAAGAAAAGATCTCAGCCTCCTGAGTAGCTAGGATTATAGGCATGAGCCACTGGTGCCCGGCAATTTTTCTGGCAAAAAAAATTTTTTTTTAAAAGAATGCATTTTTCCGGGCTGGGAAGGTGGCTCAGTGGTAGAGTGCTTGCCTTGCATGCATGAGGTCCTAGGTTCGATTCCTTAGCACCACATAAGCAAAAAGAAAAAAATCCAGAAGTGGCACTGTGGCTCAAGTGATAGAGCGCTAGCCTTGAGCTGAAGAGCTGAGGGATAGCGCCCAGGCCCAGAGTTCAGGCCCCACGAGCAGACCCCCTCCCCCCAATTTTTTTTTTAATTCATTTTTCCAAGTTGTCTAGGCTGGCCTGAAGTCATACTACCACAGACATAACAATCAGAATACTGGGTTATAAGCATGGATCACATGCCTAACAGGTAGCATTCAAACCTTTAAGGAAGCCTTACCTCTCAGTAACAGGGGAGCCCTCAGGTTTGCGGGAGATGATATAGCGACAGCTCAGCCCTGCATCTTTGACCATCTGGTCTCCAAGAAACTCAGCCAGGCGCTTTGCTGTGCTGATGGATGTGGACTTTTGTTCCCCATAATCTTCTAGCTTCCGAGACATGGAGCGGTTTTCTGAGATCAGCTCAAACAGCTCGGAATCAGGCATGTTAGCTGCCTAGCAAAAGGTAATGGGTAAAACACAACACAGATGTTAGAATGATCAAACCACAGACTTTGCTCTTGAGATCATTTTTGTCTGAGAACTAAAGCAGGTTCTGTGCTTCTGGAGAATGCTCATATTTCCATACAATAGTGACTTGAAACCCAGTGGAAACCGTAGGGAAAAAAAGGGTAGGAAGATATGAGTAATAGAGTAAGCAATATGTATATGTGAGAATATCACAATAAACCTTTTTGTAAAAATGACATGTGCTTAAAAAAGTATAGCCAGGAACAGTGACTCACGCCTGTGATCCTAGATACTGGGCAGGCTGAGATCTGAGGATCACAGTTCAAAGCCAGCCTGGACAGGGAAGTCCATGAGACTCTTATCTCCAATTAACCACCAGAAAACAGAAAGTGGTGCTGTGGTTCAAGTGGTAGAGCATTTGAGCTGAAGCACTGAGGGACAGTGCCCAGTCCCAGAGTTCAAGCCCTAAGACTGACAGGAAAAAAAAAAAAAAGGTACAGCCAGGTGCTGGTGGCTTATGCCTGTGATCCTAGATCCTGAGGATCCTGAGATCTGAGGATCACAGTTCAAAGCCAGCCTGGGCAGGAAAATCCGTGAAACTCTTATCTCCAGAAAACTGAAGTGATGTTGTAGCTCAAAGTAGTAGAGTATTAACCTTGAGCAAAACAGCTCAGGGACAGCACACAGGCTCTGAGTTCAAGCCCCACACCAAAAAAAGAAAAAAGGTACCAAGCCAGATGTGGCAGTATATACTTCTAATCACAGTACTGAGGAGGCAAAGGCAGCAGGCTAATGAAGTTGAAGACTGCCAGGGCTACACAGTGCACAGCACATAGCTACTTAGCTTAAGCTGACCTTAAGCTGTGTAGCAAGGGATAGGGATGTAGCTGAGCTTGTTGAGCAATGCATAGTCTTTTTAAGATGCATACAAAGTATAAGAAATACATATGAAGCTGGGCACTACTGGCTCATGCCTGTAATCCTAGCTACTCAGGAGGCTGAGATCTGAGGATTGTGGTTTGAAGCCAGGCTGGGCAGAAAACTCCAAGACTCGTCTCTAATAAACTACTCAAAAAATCCAGAAGTGGCTCTCTTGCTCAAGTGGTAAGAGTAACCACCTTGAGCAAAAAGAAGCTCAAGGACAATGCCCAGGCCCAGAGTTCAAGTCCCAGGACTCGCAAAAAAAAAAAAAAAAAAAAAAAGAAAAAAAAAGAAGCTGGACACTGTTGGCTCACGTCTATAATGCTATCTACTCAGGAGACTGAGATCTAAGGATTGCGGTTCAAAGCCAGCCCAGTCAGGCTGACTCTCATCTCCAATATACCACTAGAAAACCAGAAGTAATGGGGTATCTCAAGCGGTAGAGCGCTGGCCTTGAGCTGAAGAGTTGAACAGCGCTCAGCCGAGTTCAAGCCCCACAAAAAAAAAAAAAAAAAAAAGAAAAGAAAAGAAAGAAAAAATATGAGCAATAAATGCCAAGGCTGCAGAGAAATGTGTGCATGTGTGAATGGGGGGTGGGGAGTGGGGCGGGAGAGCTCATCACTTGGTCTTACCAAGACTTTAATTAAAAATAATCAGGGTGCTAGGGGCTGGGAAGGTGGCTCAGTGGTAGAGCGCTTGCCTTGCATGCCTGAGGCCCTGGGTTCGATTCCTCAGCACTACATAAGCAAAAAGAAAAAAGCCGGGAGTGGCGCTGTGGCTCAAGTGGTAGAGCGCTAGCCTTGAGCTGAAGAGCTGAGGGACAGCGCCCAGGCCCAGAGTTTAGGCCCCACGACTGGACCAAAAAACAAAAAAACAAAAATAAAAAAATAAATAAATAAAAAATAAAAATCAAGGTGCTAAAAAGAAATAAAAATTAAAAATAAATAAATAGAAGTCAGGGTGCTGTTGGCCCACACTTATAATCCCACTACTAGGAGTCAGAGATCTGAGAATCTCAGTACAAAGCCAGCCTGGTCAAAAAGTCTATGAGACTCTTATCGCCAATTAAATACCAGAAAACTAGAAGTAGCACTGTGGCTCAAAGTAGTAGAGGACTAGCCTTGAACAAAAAGATCTCAGGGACAGCATCCAGGCCCTGAAATCAAGCCCCATGACCAACAACAACAAAAAAATCAAAGTTGGAACTGGAGACATGGCTCAAGTGGTAGAGTCAGCCTTAAGAAATAAAGCTGAGCAAGTGTGCAAGGCCCTGAGTTCAAGCCCCATTATAAGCAGACCTAAATAAATAAGCAAGTAAGTTAATGAAGCAGATAAGTTCTCTTATTCCTTTTATTATCATCCTATTTAAAGAAAAAAGCTCATGAAAGTGGCCTAAGTTCATCTGACACCTGGCTTGCCAAAAGCCTCAGAAACACAGGTCCCTTTCTATAGGAGTCAGCTGAGAAGGGGGGTGGACTCTTACCTTACTGTACAGCACGTCTAGCCAGTAGTCAGCCACCTTGGCTACAGAGCCATACACCTCTTCTAGAGTACTACCTTTGAGGAAGGCCTCAAACACAGAAGACTGGAAAATTTTAATTAGCTGCAGCTCCCCACGGCGTTTGACCTCAAAGCCTTTTAGCTCAGCCAAGGATCCATCCTCATTGAATACAGCATATCTAGAACAAAGATTTGGGCACTGCAGTCAGCCCTGGATGCCGTGTTCTCTCTAGGCTCTGCCTTTCTATTTCCTTTTTTGACCTTCCTTCACCTAATAGGCAGCAAGCAGCACTCTATTCTCTCTCTCTCTCTCTTTTTTGCTAGTCCTGGGGCTTGAACTCAGGGCCTGCCTGGGCACTATCCCTGAGTTTCCTTTGCTCAAGGGTAGCACTCTACCACTTGAGCCACAGTGCCACTTCTTGCTTTTTCTGCTTATATGGTACTGAGGAATTGAACCCAGGGCTTCATGCATGCTAGGCAAGCACTGTACCTACCACTAAGCCACCTTCCTAGCCCAACATTCTACTCTTGGATGCATACTTCAAAAATAGATCTGAGGATCACAGTTCAAAGCCAACCCAGGTAAGAAAGTCTGTGAAACTCTTACCTCCAATTAGCTACCAGAAAACCGAAAGTGGTGCTGTGGCTCCAGTAAGTAGTAAAGCACTCGCTTTAAGCTGAAGAGCTCAGGGACAGTGCCCAGGCTCAGAGTTCAAGCCCCACGACAGACAAAAAGAAAGAAAGAAAAAAGGAAAAAAAATAAATGACTGGCTGGGAATGTGGTTTAGTGGTAGAGTGCTTGCCTAGAATGCATGAAGCCCTGGGTTCAATTCTTTAGTACTACATAAACAGAAAAAGCCTGAAGTGGGGCTATGGCTCAAGTGGTAGAGTGCCAAGGCCCTGAGTTCAAGCCCCAAGACAAGGAAGGAAGGAAGGAAGGACTTCAAAGGCCTGCCTGCTACTCTCAGAATCAGAATATATCAGGTGACAGGAAAACTGGTGCATTTCTTTCAAACTAAGTCAACGAAACAAACAACAACTCCTACCAGATCTGCTCTCACCCTGACGTCAGGTCCATCTCCCTGAGTTGGGTTGTTACATCTAAGCCACCTCAATGCATTTCTTTTCAAAAGCACCAAGGCTCTGAGATGCCTACCTCTTCTTCAATTTCTTTCCTTCTTCCTTGGAGGCCGGCAGGATCATGGCAAGATAGGGTCCATCAACCTCAAAAAAGATGCTGTTCTCTGAACGTGTGATATAGGTGAGTGAGGAAGGCTCTGCCAGTTCCTGGTACTGGTCATTGGTGAAGCCTTCCTGAGAACCAAGAGAGAAAAAGGTAGCTTCAGTCTTAAAGGTCACATCTGGAAACCACCTCATGTCTGCTAAGGAGCCAATGGGCCAGGTTCTTGACACAAAAGATGCAACTGGCAGCAGAAAGGAAAGTACTGCACATCAATATGTCTGTTACCTTTCAGGAAAGGCAAAATTATAGCATATACACTGAAGGTTTCCAGGGTTTGGGTGGGGAAAGGGATTCCTGGGAGAACTGTCTCACTTCAGAACTAGAAAAGGGAAAACAGAAGATGAGGCTGGAGTGTTTTGAAGTACCAGGAAGCAAAAAAGTGCTCCAAACTCAAAGCAAAGCGTGTCCCAAGAACACATGGCAAAGATGTTCCCCAATGGCCAAGTGGATGGGGAAAAAAACTGAGGAACAAAACAAATGAGGATCACATTGGGTAAAATATTAGGCATAATGAATGCCCACAAATCCATACTGCTATAAATTACTCAATGAAAAAGTAGGAGAAAATGTCACAACTCTTTGTTACAAAACTACAGTAAAAGTGGAAGGAGTGAAACAGCAACATGTCACAGGCAGGGCCCTCAATGAACCACCAGTACCTGCCGCAGTAGAGAGAGCATCTGACAGCATCTCTATGAGAGCTGCTAACTGCCGTGTGCTCTAACAGATCCCCAGCTTCTCTTTGATGCTCCCTCTTCCAGCAGAGCAGCTTCACCCTCCCTCCTCAGGTGTGATTACTGAGTAAAGAGCAGCAATGGACGGAAGCAGGCTGGAGGGTATATAGAAAGTCTCCATACTATTTTTGTGATTTTTCTGTTAGTTTGAAAAATAGTCTGGGTATAGAAGAATCCATTCAGTCCTTTGAATCCAGCAGTCTGACCACGGACCATTAGGCAACAGGAAACGCCTGAATGGTTGAAGAAATTAGGAAGAAGAGTGCAGCATCAGGTGCTTGTGGGAGCTAGGCATCACCTATTATGAGTCCTTCCCAAGTGTCCACACTAGGGCTAGCCACTGATCAGGAGGAGATGTGCCCAGACTCACCTTGACCATGATGTTCAACATGGCTCCAGGGTAGGAGATGGTCACCTTGGGCTTCTTTGTGTTGGTTGTCTTGATAACAAAATTTTCTGGAAAGCTATTGGGCAGAACACACCATATTCCATCTGTGTCCAGTTCTAAGGGCCTCCTTCATAGAAAGACAGAAACAAGGTCACATGTACACAGGTCAAACTCTCAAATATGATATCAAACCCAGCTCCATCTTCCCAGTGTGAGGGCTCATGTTCATTCCTTCTGTGAGAGCCCTGCAGCCGACCCCAGGCCACACTCACCCAATCTGTTCAATCAGCTCCCGGGCCTGGGTAATGATGTTGGCCCCCGTGAAGCAGACAATGCCAGCCATCTCCATGGAGTACCAGCGAGCCCTGGAAAGGAGACACAACCAGCGGTGGGAAAGGATGCAGGCACCCACAGGGACAGAAGAGGAGGAGGGACCCCCCCATACACACCCAGGAGGGATGAGAGAAGCAAGCAAAACAAGTGGTGCTGTGGCTCAAGTGGCTGAGTGTTAGCCTTGAGCTGAAGAGCTCAGGGTCAGTGCCCTGGCCCAGAGTTCAAGCCCCACACATTTGAAGCAGGACAGAGCTAAGGTGCAATTTGGATCTGTCCCTACCTCAAAGTCACCACTGAGGTTTGGGAAGTTCTGGAAGGGTCCATGTGCTACCTCACATCAGCCTTAACTCCCATCACAAGATTCTCTATCCCACCACAGTCCTACATCATGTCTTTTCTACTTTCCTCATGGCTCCTCCCAAACCCCAGATGTAAAGAAACTCCAAGTTGCCCTCAGATACTTGCCAGTCCATCTGACCCTGCTCTGGGCTTAGCCCACCTCTCTTGAGCCTATATACCTGTCCACTCTGTCCTGATAGCACTGAACTTGTCAACACTTGCATTAAATATAATCTGCCCTTGGAATGAATCTAGGGTCCATTGCCTCTTCCTTTTCTCCAGAGCTCTAGTAGATGCCCTGTATCCTCCAGAGTCCCAACCCACAGAGATCGTTCTTTACCCTCATGCCACTGACATGGTTTCCCAAAGGTTCTGACAAGCCCTGTCCAACAACACAGCTCAGACTTCACCTCCCTAATGCCTGTACTGCTTCCTGTTCTCTTTCTGCCAACAGTCCCCACCCCAGCCAGCTCTGTGTTCCTTGTTGGCTGTTCCTCTATCTTCCTCTTAAATACTTCTGGACCAACTGAACCCTCTCCCCATGAGTGATGGCAATCACATTGAAATGTATCTCTAGCCAATAGTGCTCAGACAAGGATATCCAGCAGTGGGCATTTCAAGGACCAGATCCTTAAGTCATTAGGACCCTGACCCCAATCTTCTGGCCTCATAGTCCCACCTGAACTTGTGCCTCCAGCATTCCCTGAGTGGATAATGCACCTGTACCTACCCATGTGCCCAGCTCAAGCTCCAGGTGCCCTTTATTTCCTATTCCTGGCCCCTTGCTCATCCCTTCCACGTGCACAGACAGCATTCTGTACCCCTTGCGCATGACGTAGCCATAGAAGGAGTTCAGGATGCACTTGTGAGCTAGCTGCAGTGAATCATACAGGATCTCCATATTCTTGCAACGCTTCACCTCAGCTGCATCGCCTGCTTCCACTGCTGCCGAGAGCTTCTTTTTCCACACCTGGAACCACACAAGACAGTCTTGAGGAATTCTTAGGTTCTTCCATTTGTCTACGAAGTTGATAGCTCTAGTTTTCAATATTTCCTATTTAAAATATTTGAGCCGGGCACCAGTGGCTCACGCCTGTAATCCTAGCTATTCAAGAGGCTGGATCTAAGGATCACGGTTCAAAGCCAGCCGAGGCAAGGAAAGTCCATGAGACCCTTATCTCCAATTAACCACTAGAAAACTGGAAGTGGCACTGTGGCGCAAGTGGTACAGTGTTAGCCTTGAGCTGAAGAGCTCAGGAACAATACCCAGGCCCAGAGTTCAAGCCCTACAACCACCACCACCAACAACAAAAAATAGTATGAAGACTGACCAAACTGTTGGTATCTTGCCACATCTCCTTTATTCCCCCTCCCTTTTTGTCTTTCTCTCAGCAGATCCACTTGAGAACTGTGCTGTCACAACCCAAAGCTTCCAGACATTTCTGCTCACTTCCTAGGAAGGAGGATGCTCTTGTAAGCGTGATTGATACTGCTACCACAACCAGGAATTTAAACATAGGTATGATATTACCAAAGCACACATTCAGATTTAAATGACTGTTTCTAACAGATCCCTAGAAGCCAGTCTAGCATGACATACTGTATTTGAATTGCCTTAAACCTACAACTGTCCCACATGGGATAGGAGTCCCAAAAGGAGTTGTTAAGATTAAGGACACATTGCACATTTTCATCCTGTAGGATTAAGGACTCAGAAAATACTTAATTATATCAACAATCCGCCTAGGTATCTTAGGCTTTGGGCTACTTTAATGGAATGCAGACCCAAAAATAAGCTGAATAAACACAAAATCAACATCCACAGACAAGGATCTTCTTGGGGTTACCCAGTTGACCCCTACTCTAAACTTGACAAACTGATTTAGAGGTTGCAAACACCAGGACTGAGAACCTGCTGACAGACATGTACTATCACAAACTTCCCAGAGCCAGGAGCTGATAGTTGATGTCTATAATCCTTGCTACTCAGGAGACTGAGGTTCGAGGCTCCCAGTTCAAAGACAACCTGAGCAGACACATCCCAGAGACTCTTATCCCCAATTAACTAGCAAAAAGCTGGAAACAGAGGTATGACTCAACTGGCAGAGTGTTAGCCATGAATTAAAGAGCTATGTGAAATGCTCTGAGCTCAAGCACGAGTACTGCCACAAATAAAAACAAAACAACCTACTCAGGCCTGTACAACAGACACGAAATTAGCAAAACTGTTCCGTTCCAACTATGTGAAATGTCTGGGGTGAGGATGACACAATTATGTGTTTATCAACATTCACAGAACTATGGACCTACTGGCAAAATTTGTCGTAAGTACAACTGAGGGAAGCTCAGCTGGAAGGTGGACACTGGGTCACAGCTGGAACTTGAGTCACACCGGCCAGAAGACAGACTGATGCTGATGTATTTCTAGTCTAGAAACTTGATAAATGCCCTGGTTCCTAAGACATAATAGAACTTATGTAAGACCAGAAGCCTTCAGATCACAAGTACTAGGCCAGGGAGGACTTAAGATCACAGCAAAATCTGTGCTGAGGGGCCTGGGTTCACAATGTCATCTGGCCTTCAAGCTCCTATAGAAGAGGACAGAGGTGAGCTGAGAGCTATAGTAGCAGACAGAGTTGAGCTGAAGAAGAGTCCTTAGCCAACAACTAATGAAAGGAGAAATTCAAGATGGGTGCCAGTGGTTCATGGCTGTAATCCTTGTCACTCAGGAGGCTGAGATTTTAGGATAGCGTTTAAAGCCAGCTCAAGCAAGAAAGTCTGTGAGACTCTTATCTCCAATTAACCACCAAGAAAGCCAGAAGTGGAGCTATGGCTCAAGTGGTAAAGTGATAGCCTTGAGCAAAAAGGCTCAGACAGTGCATAGGCTCTGAGTTCAAGCCCCAGGAGCACCGTGTGTGCACATATGCATGCACATGTGTGTACGCGCTCACAGACACACTAGTAACAGTGCAGAGCAGTGTACCATGTACCATGGCAGCCCAGGACATGAAGGGACCACAGAGCAGGACCCACCAGGTCTAGGAAGGAGAGTCTTAGAAGAAAATCTGACCCAACATAAAACTACTATATTAGCCGGGTGCTAATATAGTACAGGTGGCTCACACCTGTAATCCTAGCTGCTCAGGAAGCAGAGATCTTAGGATTACAGTTCAAAGCCAGCTCAGGCAGGTGAGACTTATCTCCAATTAAACACCAGAAAACCGGAAGTAGAACTATGGCTCAAGTGGTACAGCGCTCACCTTGAGCTGAAGAGCTCAGGGACAGCGTCCAGGCCCAGAGTTCAAGTCCACACTACCAACCAAAAAAACACAAAAACAAAAAACAAAAAACTACTATCTCTTGGTATCTTCACTTCAGTATTTAGATTGAAGGAAACAATTCATGAGCTGTCTAGTAAAAGCATTATTGTATTTGCAGATCTCTGTATTTCTTTTCATTAAACCACTTGAATCCCCTGCCCTCTTCTGATTTTTTGGATCATGTCTTGCATTTCTATCTAGGGCTAGCCCCAGGTAGATATCCTCCCACATAAGGCCTCCCATTGTAGCTGGGATTATAGATACAAATGACCATACTTGGCTTACTGGTTGACAATAATACTTTTTGCCTAGACTGGCTTCACACAGTGATCCTCCCCATCTCTGCCTCTCTAGTAGCTGTGACTATGAGTGAGCTACCAGGCCTGGCCTCCATTTCTTTTTCGTACTTGCCCATGCTGAGGCTTGAAATTGAGGCCTTGCATGCTTGCTCAGCTCCTTCATGGCTAGCACCACTCCAGTCCAGGACTTTTTTTTTTTTGCCAAGGCTGGCTTTGAGTCTCAACCCTCAGATCTCAGCCTCCTGAGTATTTAGGATTATAGGCAGAGACAACTTGTGCCCAGCCCCTAGATTTCTCTATAGGAAAGTTTAAGTTAAAATGTTCCAAACAAAGGAGAAGGCAACAATGCTCGATAAGAAATGTACTCATTACCTTGCCCATGTAATTGTAAGCCCTCTACCCCTCTGTACGGTATTTTCACAAAAAAAAATTTTTTTTTAATTTTAAAAGCTTTCATTTGGGGCTGGAAATGTGTCTCAGCAGTGGAGTGTTTGCCTCGCATGCATGAGGCCCTGGGTTTGATTCCTCAGCACCACATAAACAGAAAAGGCTAGAAGTGGCGCTGTCGCTTGAGTGGTAGAGCGCTAGCTTTGAGCTGAAGAGCTGAGGGACAGCGCCCAGGCCCAGAGTTCAGGCCCCACAAAATAAAGTCATTTACAAAAAAAAAAAAAAGTTATCCCCAAAAGAAAAAAAAAATGTTCCAAAAAACTTCACTTGTCAGTACAGTTGGTATAGTTTGCGGCCTGCCACTCTAAATAATTAGAATAATAATTCTAAATAATTAGAACTAATCAGAAACAATGGGTCAGGATGGCTCCAAGGCTACACACCAGGGCAGATAACCTGCTTCCTTTTTAGTCATTAATTCTTGTTTTAGCAAGGTTTCAATTTAGCTTAAAGGGTTTAATGAGTAATAGAGAAGAGAAACTTCCTTCTCCGCCATGCAGAACATGGGAGTTAAGGAGTCCTCTAGTCACTAATCTTTGACTGTCTACTTACTACATGAGTATATATGCCTGCTCAGAGGACCCAAATCAACTTATGCCAGCTGGAGGCCAAGGACGTCCTCACAGAACATGCCAGACCCTGACTTGAGGAACAGCTCTGCCTGGCCGGACTTCCAGTCCCCGCCCCACCTTGTGTAGCCCTTTGAACTCATAGCGCCTGTCCCGGAAAGCCCGCACTGTGTCCACGTAGAAGGAATTCTCCCGCTGGCAGATGGTAGTGAAGCGCTCCTCCACCTTGGTGACATGGACCTTCTTGTAAGCCTTCCGGCAGTAATCTAAGACAATTTAGAATGTCAGGGAAAAAAAGGGAGACACTCTAGACACAAGTGAGTAAGTTGATTTCTAACAGAAAACTCAGATAGGCTGTTAAGTTTATCATGGCAAAAACAGACCAGCCAAAAGCACTAAACTATGGGAAAACATTTCTGAAGAAGTAACAAGGAAAGAACATATTTTATAGTGATCTGAAATAATGCTTGCCCTTGGGCTGCAAATGTGCTCTGCCTCTGGTTAGAGTATGATCTGCAGTCGGCAAAGCTGTAGTTTTCAAAGCCAGATGCTCACCTGCCAGTCTCCGCTTTTCATACTTAGCCTGTTCCTCACGGGACAGCTCATGAAAGGCCCGGGTTGGCCCATCTGGGAACAGGGCAGGGAACTTCTCTGACTCCAGTTGGTGTTGGATCCGATGGTATTCACTGCGACTAGCAGGCACTGGGAAGGAGGTGGTGGGACAGGTTCCAAAGGAGACCAGCATCTGAAACCCCCTCCCGCACTGAACACCCTTTGGGGCCCACAACTCACTGAACTCGCCCCTCCACTGCCAGGCCATCTTCCTCTGGCAGTTTGCTCCAGGCTTATTGAAGTCACAGGCTGCACAGGTGGCCTCATCCACCATGGCAGAGGGCTGTGAAAGGCAGGGAGAGCCAGAAAGTAGTGTCTGCATTGTTAACTTTGATTCTGATGTAAGAAATGAGGTCTCACCTGTAGGCGGTTTGTAAGGATAATGTTGGGGTACATAGCCCCCACATCCAGGTGGTAGATAAGGGGACACTCAATTCGGTTAGGAACATCCTTCAGAGAAGTGAGCTTGGTCTTAATTTGTTCACACACCTACAAATTAAGTGATATTGACAGCCGAGTAAGAACTGGACACTGGAGTAACAAAACAGCACGGCAGGCCCTAAAAACAGTATGACAGCTAGCACACCAAGAGCTGAGGTGCATGAGCCTTGTAAGAAGGAACAGCGCCCAGAGCCCAAATACAGACATGCCTTTCTTGCCTCCTGGACAGCTACCTCATCAAAGTTGGTGGCTTGCTCCACCGGCACCTTCTCCTCTTCCTCAATGGCATGACGCATGGTCTTTTCAACTCGCTGCAGCAGGAAGTCAAAGGCAGCAGGATTCTGGAACGAGATAAGACGACACAGGTAAGACAGGGAAACGTGCTTTGTGCCTCAGGGTGCTCAGAGGCCCCCGTGCACCATGCATACCGCAGAATACGCCAAGAAGTGCTTGGGAAGTACACTGTGGGACGCAGAAGCATGACTGGACTGCTGCCACAGGCTGTCCAGAGGCAGGAGCAGGCCAGAGAGACCACACTGACAAGAAGGGCTCATGGGAGAAGAAACTATTTCAGCCCAATGCTTCTGGGTCCAGCATAGAGTGGGGAGAAACAAGCTCAGGAAGACCTAGGAGGGAGGCGCACCATCCTAAACCGACAGGGGATGTCACTGCGAAAGACACCAGACTCCAGAGCTTCCACATGGCCCCCAACATAGGTCTCAGCATCCAGTACATGGCCATCCTCTGTCAGCTTGTTGAACTCCTGTTCTTGCTTGTTGGGGAAGATGATGTTGGCATGGAAGGCCTGCACCATCAGCAAGGCCTCACATAGTGTGCCAGAGCCTTTTCGAAGCACCTGCAGGAAAGAGGCCACCGTGAGCTACACTCCAGAAACCTGAGCAAAGCCCTGACTCCCAGGTAAGGTCCAAGTCACAGAAAGTCATCCAACAAGCCAGGCACCAGTGGCTCACGCCTGTAATCCTAGCTACTCAGGAGGCTGAGATCAGAGGATCACGGTTCAAAGCCAGCTCGGGAAGTAAAGTCGTGAGACTCTTATCTCCAATAAACCTCTAGAAAACCGGAAGTGGCGCTGTGGCTCAAGTGGTAAAGCGCTAGCCTTGAGCTGAAGAGCTGAGGGACAGCACCCAGGCCCAGAGTTTTTGGCCCACAACCAAAAAAAAAAAAAAAAAAAGAAAAGAAAGTCATCCAACATTGACTGCCATGTGAAAAGAGAGAAAGACAGTGGCTGCTGCCCCTACCTTCCTGAAGGATTTGAGGGATGCAACACACCTATTAGCCTTCTGGGACCAGCCACTGGGCACCAGTGCATTCAGAGAAAGGAGGGGCTCTGATAGGAGAAGCACAGGGCATACTGACCTCATCAGGTTCCATGGGAATAATGGTGCAAAGGGCGAATATGAAGGGATGGACATACTTCATGTATAGATAGTAAGTGGCGACAGCATCTGACACTGAATACGTGGCCAGAGTCTGTGGAAAGAACACCAGAGAACAGGATCATCAAGACCGGAGAGTCCAGGGAAAAGTGTGAAACAGAAGGAGGCTCAGAGAAGAGGCAAGACCTTGCCAGATGGCTCAAGCTCAGGGCAGGCACCTGTACAGGTCAAGCAAATAAATGCATTCTGGAGAAAACAGCCCCACTGGGCCAGAGAAAGCTGGCAGCCATGTCCCAGGAAACACGGCTTTTCTGGTCAGGACACCAGTGACCTTGCAGTTGTGTAGGACAGCAGATGATGTGGCTCACATGCCTGGGGCTGCTCCGTGGCCATCCGGCACATGTCCTCAGGGTCCAGTTCTACAGGGTCATAGCCAAGCTTGGCCTTGGCAGCTGCCTTGAGATTATGACTGCCCACCGGAAGGTAGCTGTCCCTCTTTACCCACCTGGGAAGAAGAGAATAAATGCCAAGAAATGATGCTAACCAAAGGCTAGCAGAGCCAGACATGACAGAAAGATTACAGGTCCTGTAGGACCCCAGAGTGCAGGCCAAAGTCTGAGACATGTCTGAAATACAAAGAAATGCCAGGGCAGGGCTGGGAAGGTGGCTCAGTGGTAGAGCGCTTGCCTTGCATGCTCGAGGCCCTGGGTTCGATTCCTCAGCGCCACATAAGCAAAAAGAAAAAAGCCGGAAGTGACGCTGTGGCTCAAGTGGTAGAGCGCTAGCCTTGAGCTGAAGAGCTGAGGGACAGCGCCCAAGCCCAGAGTTCAGGCCCCACGACCGGACCCAAAAAAAAAAAAAGAAATGGCAGGGCATCTTTTGGTCCCCTCATCTTATTTTTTTTTATGCTAGTCCTGGAGCTTGAACTCAGCCAGGCTAGTACCATTTGAGCCACAATTCCACTTCTGACTTTTTTTGAGTAGTTTATTGGAGATAAGAGTTCAACAGACTCTCCTCAGTCTCCTGAGTAGTGAGGATTACAGACATGAGCCACCAGCCCTCTGGTCTCCTCATCTTAGCTCCTGTCCTCAGCAAAGAAGGTGGCCTGTCCTTTGAGAAATAAAAAGGCAAGCAACAGGAATTTGAGGGCCGCCTGCGCCCCACAGGCTTTGTTCCATAAACACCTGGGGAGACTCTCTTCCTCTTACACTGTCCCTTCAGCAGATCACCTTCTTTAGGAGGCCTATAGCTCTACTGTATCTCTCTAACCCTCTGCCTTTAGGTCCATATAATTCACTGACCTCTGGAGACTGTAGCTGACCACTGGCCACAGCCTCTGTCCCAAGTGGGTACTCTCTCCCTCTGAGAACATTCCCATAGTCCCTCCCTTCTGTTCTACTTCTCACCTTGAGCATTTACCAGGGATTTGACTGAGAACCTAATCCAGGGTATACCCCCAACCACACCTGAAGTTCAGGAAGCCATACCTAGCCTCTGGGCCTCCTTATATGTTGGAGCAGAACAGCTGTAGCTGAATCCCTTCCATCTTAGACTTGTTCTTTGACTTGCCCAAGTCCACCCGCTCACCCACTGACAAGGCCTCTATCATGTATCAACAAGCCCAAGTCCCAACCTCCCTACCTACTATCTTATATCAAGACTGCCATCTGCCACCCTATGAGCTGGTCCCACCCACTTGGCCTCCCCGCTAAACCAGGCGCTAAAATAGCAGCACGAAACAGAACTGTGGTAAGGGTTCAACTGCTCCAGGGTGCCCCATGGTTGCTGATGGAGCCTGCCTCCCCTAAAGCCAGTTTGCTCTGCATTTGCATATCCACACCTGCCCTCCCAGGTACTCGGCCCTGAGCTACAACACCATGACGTTTCCAATGTTTGAGCTATCTTATCATATGCTTTCCTTCAGTCTGGAGCAGTGCCAAGACCTCACTCTACTGGTGTTTCTTTCTGATCTGCTTTCCCTACTCTTTGTTTTTTTTTTTTTTTGGTCTTAGGGCTTGAACTCTGGGCCTGGGCGCTGTCCCTGTGCTCTTCAGCTCAAGGCTAGCACTCTTACCACTTGAGCCACAGCGCCACTTCCGATTTTCTGATGGTTTATTGGAGATAAGAGTCTCACGGACTTTCCTGCCCAAGCTGGCTTTAAACTGTGATCTAAGATCTCAGCCTCCTGAGTAGTTAGGATGACAGGCGTGAACCACTGGTGCCCGGCTTGCCTTCCCTAGTCTTACAGGAGTTTGCTGACTAAGCAGAGGACTAACAACCGTCAGAAAAAGCATATTCCTGGGCTGTGCCAAGCTACTTTCAAGTGACTGAGAGCTGCTGCTTGGAAGCCACTCCTATGACAGGTGTGTTAGAAGTCTTCGGAACTCTCTCCTGGGACCACTTGCTCGGTGGGAACCTACCTGAGGCAGTCCATGTGGATGCACTGTGGTGCCTTGTACTCCCCCTGGCTGTCCTTCTGGAAGCCTATCTCCTGGTACATGCTCAGGCCGTGAACTGCTGCCCTGGCTTCCACAAATGGCCTAGGGATGAAAGTGAAGGAAAACTATGGGGAAAGGTTTATCTCTAATTCTCTTTTCTTTGTTTTTCCTGCTGTAACACAGACATTGTTCCCTGGAGACACAAGAGTGAAGCAGACACTCCTAACACCAACTTCTCTATCAGAACAGAAGTTGAGAAACTGAACTTCAAGGCTCTCCTCCCCTCCCCTCCTAGTTACCCAGATAGGAGGTTGGCTTACCAATCAAAAAAGTCCCCATTGTAGGTGACCATGATGGTGGGTTTGGTCTCCTGGACATGCTCAAACCATCTCTGGATTAGATGGACCTGGTCCCAACAAATCAGAGGTCAGCAGGTTCTATTTATTGCTCCCATCTTCTTCCAAATACTTCACCCAAGATGCAAAAAAAGCAGTTCCATGCCAGGCCCCAGCTGAGCTCTGGCCATGGAAGAGGTCTGTACCCTGAAGAGGAAGCCCCTGAGCCCTGCCTAGGCCAATGCTTGAGTCTCAAAAGAACTCCACGCCACATGTGCCTTTCATCTTATGGCAGTCATGGAGCAGTTCCTCAGCGATGCTTCTTTACCTCATCAGGCTCATTGAAGACACAAAAGGGCCCTTCATACTCTGGCTTAGGGGTGAACTCGAAGTCTTCAATATCTTCTGACACAATCTCCCTGTTAGTGATGAGGTAGCCCTGGCAAAGTTTACCAGCAGACAGTACAAGTCAGAGACAACACAACCAAGCCACAGCCTCCTAGAAATGACAGAGGCCTTTTTTATACAAAACCACAGATCAATATGAAGGCATACTTGTATGTTTCCCAGGAGGAGGGCCTGCTCACCTGCCCATCAATCATGTAGGAGATCATCATAATCTGGTCTGTCTCAGCATCAGGAAACTTGAGGGGTAGTTTAGTTGTCTCAATGTCAAATGCCAATACCACAGGGTCCTGGAAGGATGGAACGCAGCATGAAGGCAGCTTCAAAACCAGCCAGGGTTTGACAGCTCCTCTGTGGACACACACTGTCAGCCTATTACACCTCTGCTTGTGAAAAGCAATAGTTTAAAGGCTCCAAAAGATTCAAGAGATACACCAGGGTGACCAACTCATGTCAAACACAGGTTCTTTCGTGTGAGGGAGTGAAGACTGAAGCATGTAAGGGACAAAAGCTAGAGCTGCCAACCAGCACACCTTCCAGAGCATTTCAGTCTTAGAGCTACTCAATGAACTGTGGTAGGCCAGACACACCCTGACACGCAGGAGGCAGAGACCAGGAGGATTGTAGTTTGAGGCAAGATTGAGAAAAAAAATTAGTGAGGCCCCTATCTTAACAAACGGAATATGGTAGCGAACACTTTTGTCCAATCTACAGGGAGGTATAGGTAGTAGGACTGTGATCTAAGGTTGGCTGGGAAAAAAAAAAAACAACCCTGATATTTTATGGGAAAACAGGGATAGAAACGTGACTCAAGTGGTAGAGTGCCTGCCCTGAGTCCAAATTCTACTACCCTTCACCCCAGCCCATCAACAAACACACTACACTACCTCAGCTAACTTTTACAATAGCCCTGGAAGGTAACTTCAGAAAAGCTGACATTTTCACATTGGAAATTTCGTGTTTCTCATTAGAAAAATAAGGACAACTTTCCCAAGCTGAGTACTGCTCAGGAGGCTGAGATCTAAGGATTTCGGTTCAAAGCCAGGCAGGAAAGATAAGTCCATGAGACTAATCTCCATTAAGCAAAAAAAAAAAAAAAAGAAAAAGAAATGGAGCTGTGGCTCAAAGTGGTAGAGTGTTAATCTTGAGCAGAAAAGCTCAGAGACAGTGCCCAAGCCGAGTTCAAGCCCCATGACCAACAAAAAAAGAAGACTTTCCCAGGATCATAAAGCCATACCTAAACCAAGGCTTTTCAGTTACAAATAAACTTCTATTTATTATCAACATCTTAAGTCACAGATTCCTTGGAAGGTTTAAATCCAACTTAGCTCAAATACTATGTCACTATATATCGCACTAATGCAAAATGCAATTATACTCTCAAGCCAGAAACTAAAAAAAATAAATAAAGTTCTACTCCACAATTCTTTTCAAAAAGTATCTTAGGAAAAAGAAATAAACTTTAGGGTAAAGGAAATATGTCAACAAGTGCTTACGGGTCGTTCCACAAGGTCGTCTCTCCGAGTAATCTCCACTGGAAAGGCAGTTCCCCTGTATCTGACATTGTACCAATGAGCCTGTGGAACATGTAGCATATCAACGAGAGTTCTACATGCAGAGAAGCCCACTGGGGTGAGTACTTCACCACTGTATCTCTGGCTAAGAGCTTACCACGTGGATCTTAAGGTCAATGGAAAGGCGGATGTGGTAGGGAACGTCATACTCTCTCATGTCCACTATGTTTTCCAACTGTTCAGTTGTTTTTTTAGAGGTTTCTTCTTCATCAGTAATTACACTACCCCCTTGCAGAACACTGGGGAAAGAACACAAAGAGTTGCAACTACAATCATGCTCTGCTAGGGGCTGGGTCTTTACTTTCCCAGAGTCTACACCAAGTAAATACAAAAGGCAAAAGGAGACTGCAGTGACCAGGGTCATCCACCAGAGAACAGACCCGGGCAATCACTCAATTTGAGCAGTAGGCCAGAGACAAGGAAATTCAGAGAACACAAAATGTGTGTTTTTTCAGAAAAAGCTGGATGTGGTACTGTGGCTCAAGTGGTAGAGTGGTAGTAAAAGAAGCTCAGGGACAATGCCTAGGCCCTGAGTTCAAGCCCCAGGAATCCTACCTACTCAGGAGGCTGAGATCGAGGGATCACAGTTCAAAGTCAGCCTGGGCAAGGAAAGTCTGTGATACTCTTATCTCCAATAAAACCACTAGAAAACCAGAAGTGGCACCGAGGCTCAAACAGTAGAGTGCTTGCCTTGAGCTGAAGAGCTGAGGGACATCACTCAGGCCCAGAGTTCAAGCCCCACAACCGACAAAAAAAAAAAAAAAAAGTGGTATTTTAAAGATAGAATACACCTGGCATTAGTCAGGACTGCACCAAGTGTGGGCACTTCTGTAATGCTATCCCAGGAGGCTGCACCAGGTAGGACTGATGAGAGTATATCAGGTTCCACACAGCCTGTGTATATGGTCTCTGCTGTGTTGACAAATGTGGCCCACCCTTGTAGAGCACTTCATTCAGAAAATGAGGAAGAAAGCTAGGTGCCAGTGGTTGATGCCTTTCAGGAGTCTGAGATCTGAAAATCACGGTTCAAGGCCAGCCAGGGCAGAGAAGCCTCTTATCTCCAAGTAACTACCAAAAAGTAAGAAGTAGAGCTGTGACTCAAGTGGCAGAGTGCTAGCCTTGAGTCAGAAAGCTCAGAGACAGTGCCCAGGCCCTAAGTTCAAGCCCTAGCAGTAGTATGAAAAAGAAAAAAAACGAGGAAGACAGTAACCAGCCCACCTATACCACCAAAGTGGAGTAACTACTAAGCAAAGCCAGCTTGGTATACAATGGCTGGTAAATATCAACTATTACTGTAACAATCTCCTAGTCAAGTGAGAAAACTTCTGTAGCAATAGCCACACCATTATTCTCCTACTCAGTTCAAAACTGAGTGGACGCCTAAGGAGAAAAAAATGGTAACCATTAAAGACAGATCAGGCCTCTATAAACCCAGTCTCTGGTAATGTCTTACAATATTCTGAAAAGTAATTCATGGCATCAAAATGGAGGAAGGAGGGCTGGGAAGGTGGCTCAGTGGTAGAGCGCTTGCCTTGCATGCCTAAGGCCCTGGGTTCGATTCCTCAGCACCACATAAGCAAAAAGAAAAAAAGCCGGAAGTGGCGCTGTGGCTCAAGTGGTAGAGCGCTAGCCTTGAGCTGAAGAGCTGAGGGACAGTGCCCAGGCCCAGAGTTCAGGCCCCACGACCGGACCCAAAAACAAAACAAAACAAAATGGAGGAAGGACTGAAAAAGGATCGAGTCCCAAACACACTTCTTGTCATAGGATGTAATCAGTTCTTCTGAAAACATCCCAATTACTCAAGATTGTCTTTTCTTATGCTCTTACCATGTTTCTTCTTATTATACTTTAACACTTAACGAATAGTACTTGGTGTTCTGCATTTAAATTCCTCTGTGTAATATCTTGGGGTTTACCTTGCAAGTAGGAAGCCTTGAGTTCAATCCTCAGTACCAGCAAAAACAAAATGAACAAGCAGTTGGGCACCGGTGGCTCCTATCTATAATCCTGGCTACTTAGGGGGTCTGAGATTTGCAGAATGAGGTTCAGAGTCCTATGCAATCAAATCTGGAGACTCTTTTGTTTTAATGCTTGTACTAGGGGGCTGAACTCAAGAGTCTAGGAATTGTCCCTTAGCTTTTTTGCTCAAGGCTGGTGCTCAACCTCTTGAGCAACACCTTCACTAACAGTGGGTTTGGGTTTTTGTTTTTGTTTTTGTAGTAGAGATAAGAGTCTCTTGCCTGGGCTGGGTTTGAAACATGATCTTCAGGTCTCGGCCTCCAGAGTAGCTAGGATTACAGGCGTGAAGCACAGTGCCTGGCTCCCTAAGACTTTTTTTTTTGGCTAGTCCTGGGACTTGAACTCAGGGCCTGGGAATGGTCCCTGAGCTTCTTTTTGCTCAAGCTAGTGTTCTACCACTTGAGCAACAGCGCCACTTTCAGCTTTTTCTGAGTAATTTATTAGAGATAAGAGTCTCATAAACTTTCCTGCCTGGACTGGCTTTGAACTGCAATCCTCAGATCTCAGCCTCTTGAATAGCTAGGATTACAGCCATGAGCCACCAACACTGGCTCTCCAAGACTCTCTTTTTTTTTTTTTTTTGTCGGTCATGGGGCTTGAACTCTGGGCTTGGGCGCTGTCCCTCAGCTCTTCAGCTCAAGGCGAGCGCTCTACCACTTGAGCTACAGCGCCACTTCCGGTTTTCTAGTGATTTATTGGAGATAGGAGTCTCACGGTCTTTCCTGCCCGGGCTGGCTTTGAACCGCGATCCTCAGATCTCAGCCTCCTGAGTAGCTAGGATTACAGGCGTGAGCCACCGGCGCCCGGCTCTCCAAGACTCTTATCTTCAATAATTAACAAAAAGCTGTAATTGGAGATGTGGCACAACTGGTAAAGGCCCAGATGAGTAAGAACTTAAAGCTCTGAGTTTAAGCCCTAGCACCAGCACAAACAAAAACAAAAACAAAAATCTGGGATCTCTGGAGGAGATATACTATGTAAAACTTGCACTTAATAAAAGTTGTAGATGGATTAAGGAGAGGGAAATCTCTTTAAAACATTATTTTACTGTCATAGCAATTCATCCCCTATGCAAGCCTACCCACTACACAAGAAAAAGAGAGCTAAGACATAAAGATATAACCTTGGGAAGCCACTGTGTATTTAACAGGAAACATATGGAAATTTCTATGTAACTGCTCCAATGTTTCTTCATTGAATAGAGCCAGTCATCACTGAAGCCTCACTGCAGAGTTTCCACTTCCTCTCTGTTCAGTCATTCCAAACTAGAAGGTGATTTGCTTACAAGAAGGAAACTTACCTGGACAGCATTGCTGTATACGCATTGCTGGCATGGTCCTGCTCCCGGTTCTTTCTCACAGCAGGGGAAATCTCCTTCCTTACTTTGACAAGGTCTTCCACAGTGTGAAAAGACAATCTGATGTAATTCCGCTTCAAACCCACTAAGTGATTTGGCTGTAAAGGGAAGACACCATGCTCGTGACTCAAGAGAAACAGGTGAATGAGTAATGAGTTGCAGTTAGACATGCACAAGTCAATACAGGCTCTACTGCACCTCCTCTACCTCTGCTTGTGGCCAACTGTCATCAGAGTTCCTTGAAGACAGCTTTGAGGACAATCACCATCCTCCATACTGCCCAATTATCCAATAAATGACCTGAAGCCAGGCATCGTGGCTTACATCTGTAATCCTTGATATTCAGAAGGCTCAGATCTTAGAATCAAAGTTCAAAGCCAGCCCAGGCAGAAAAGTCCCATGAGACTATTACCTCCAATTAACCACCAAAAAGCTCACATGGTAGAGCACCAGCCTTGAGCAAAAAAGCTCAGGGACAGTATCCAGGCCCCGAGTTCAAGCCCCAAACTGGCACAAAAAATAAAAATAAGTAACCAGACTTCCTACTGTTCCCAGTGTCACCTGCTACAGGCAGCTAGACAGTGTCACATTCCCAAGGTCCGAGTAGAACTCACCAGGTCCAGGTCCTCTTTGGGAACAGTTTCTACTTTGGCAATTTTACCCTGAAACTTCTTGGAGAGAAAAGATGAAACTTCTCGCTCACAACCCTAAATCAGGATTAAAAGGGACTTCCCATTAGTAAGATCTAATTCTTTCATTGCCCATTTCCCAATTCTAAAGCCCATCACAGAACAAGGCCCATATTATCCGATCCGATTCTAACAAATACAGACTCACCTTTCTAGTTGCAATGTAGAAATATGGCTTATAGGTCAAGGCCACCTGCAAGAGTCATCAACCCATCCATGTATAATCAAAAATAAGAAAGGAAGACACAGACATTCACAGCATTAGTCAATGAGAAGTCTCAATCCAGCTCTAGAGAAGACACATAGGAATTTTGGATCTACAGGTATCTTGGGGCAAGAGTCTGAGAGACACAACATTGTTCAACTTCCTGAGCTGATTTCTCTGCGGTCATCCTATATGCAGTTGATGAGCCCAAGGGGGCCCTGTTTGAGATAGGCTACAGGAAGCTATACATGAGAACCTCTCCCTCCCTTCCTAATGGACACAGAGCTGGAGAGAGCGCCTATTGTTTTGGACCATTTTCTAGTTTTACTGGTGGGGCAGGGAGGGACCCAGGGGCTTACCTTAAATCTGCTCCCATCATCTTGAATAAAGTAGTAATCCACTGCACTGACTAAGCGTTTATCTTCATCTAAAATCTCCGTCTGTAAGAAAACCACTTGACATGGGCATAATATCTTTTACACAGCCTAAGAAATCTTTCTGGGCTTTTCTCTCTCGTTTCTTTTTTTTTGCCAGACTTGGGGCTTGAACTCAGGGCCTGGGCACTATCCCTGAGCTTCTATTGATCAAGGCTCTACCACTTGAGCCACAGTGCCACTTCTGGCTTTTTCTGAGTGGTTTATTGGAGGTAAGTCTCACAGACTTTCTTGCCCAGGTTGGCTTCAAACCATGGTCCTCAGATCTCAGCCTCCTGAGTAGCTAGGATGACAGGCGTGAACCACCAGCACCTGGCTTTCTAGGCTTCTCTTTGAGAAACTGAGCATTTTAAAGCCAAAGTCCTTGCATTTGGCTCTTTACTCACCATCCTTGTTCACAAGAATGGCACAACAGTTCCCAAGGGGACTTAACCTGAAGTTCTCCTTCATAGTCTTTGATTGCAAATACGACAACCCTCATCTTGGTCTCACCACAATGGTTTCTTTGGCCCTCCATTATGTTAAAAAGCAAAGGACAAGCCAGGTGCTGATGGCTCACACCCATCATCCTAGCTACTCACGAGGCCGAGATCTGAGAATCTCGGTTCAAAGCCAGCCCTGGCACGAAAGTCTGTGAGACTCTTATCTCAAATAAACCACTAGAAAACCGGAAGTGATGCTGTGGGTCAAGTGGTAGAGCACTTGCCTTGTGTTAAAGAGCGCAAGGACAGTGCCGAGATCCTGAGTTCAAGCTACAGGACAGGCAAAAAAAAAAAAAAAAAAAGCCAAGGACAGGTTTGAACAACCAGCTCTGCCAGACCACAAGCTCTCTTCTTCCCCATTATCTGCTCTCCAGGCAAGAACTATGCTACAAGAAAGTAAGCCACATTTCGGAGAGAGGTACAGGTACTCACAGGGTGCATATTGATAAGCCAGCCAGTCTTTTCACCAGGCTCCTTCAACCTCTCAAAACCAAACCTCGAATCCATCTTATCTGTCCACTGGCTCCTCTCCAGGCGCTTGAGCGCAGATGCTGAGGAAGAGGGGCCATCATCCCTGAGTGAAAGAAAGAACTCAAACTTTACCACTCACAACACTTCCTGCCTCTTCACACTTAGCCACCTCCAAGTGTTTCCAGTATGGTACAGCACATATATTTCTAAAAAATTTTGGGACTAGTAAAAGGCTTATCAGATTTATGGAAAAAAATTTGGTCAAGGCAGGTCTTTTAGAACTTTGTTATCAGAATACTAACAAAGGGCTGGGAATGTGGCTTACTGGTAGAATGCTTGCCTAGCATGCATGAAGCCCTGGGTTCAATTCCTCAGTACCGCATACACAGAAAAAGCTGAAAGCTGTACTGTGGCTCAAGTGGTAGAGTGCCAGCCTTGAGGAAAAGCTGAGAGACTGTCTCGGCCCTGAGTTCAAGTCCCAGGACTATAAAACAAAAACAAACAAAATAGGATGAGGATGTAGTTCAGTGGCAGAGTGCTTGCTTAGCATGTGCAAGGCCCTAGTTTGACCTCCAGCACTGCAAAAAAAATTAAGTTTTAAAAAGTAAAAACAAAAGAATGTAAGTACCATTTGGCACATAAAAGTGACATTAAGCTGGGTGTTGATGGCTTGTGCCTGTAATCCTAGCTACTCAAGAGGCTGAAAAGCAAAGGATAGGGCTGAGAATATGGCTTAGTGATAGTGGATTGAGGTTTAAAGCCAGCCTAGCAGGAAAGTCTGTGAGACTCTTACTGCCAATAAACTATTCAGAAAAAAAGCCAGAAGTGGAGCTGTGGCTCAAGTGGTAGAGCGCTAGCCTTGAGCCAAAAAGCTTAGGGACAGAGCTCAGGCAGAGTTTAAGCCACAGGACCAGCATTTTAAAAAGTGTGTATGTGGGGGGCTGGGAAGGTGGCTCAGTGGTAGAGCGCTTGATTTGCATGCCTGAGGCCCTGGGTTCGATTCTTCAGCACCACATAAGCAAAAAGAAAAAAGCCGGAGGTGGCGCTGTGGCTCAAGTGGTAGAGCGCTAGCCTTGAGCTGAAGAGCTGAGGGACAGTGCCCAGGCCCAGAGTTCAGGCCCCACGACCGGACCCAAAAAAAAAAAAAAAAAAAAAAAAGTGTGTATGTGGCTCACACCTGTAAATCACAGCTACTTGGGAGGATTGAGGTTTAAGTCTAGCTTGGGCAAAAAGTTAGCCTGTAATGCCAACCCCATGACAGGCCATAGAAGGGTCAATCGAGTTCAGGCCCCATCTGAAAAATAACTAAAAAAAGCTGGGAGCAAGACTCAAGTAGTACAAATTAAGTAGGACGGTTAAGCCTGCGTCTTGGCTGGGGATGCGGTTGTGGCAGAGCTCTTGCCTAGCAAGTGAGACCCTGGATTCAATTCCAGTACGGAAGGACACAGAACGGGAGGGAGAGGTAATTACCGCACAGATTAGCCACAGACGTACACAGCTGTGGCCCCACCTCCTAACCGTCTAAACGAGGCTCAAAGAGATACGGACGTGTAACCGTCAGCTAGGTACCTAGCTGTCATTATTACCGTTCACCTTTTAACCTGCCCTTTTTGCAGTGCTGGGATCAACCAGGGCCTTGTGCAGCTGTGTCAAGAATTTCACTACTGGTCTGGGAGGTAGCTCAGCGGCGAAGCGCTCGCCTGGCGCGTGCAGCGTCCTGGGTTCGATCCCAGGGCCAAAAAATATACAGTCACCACGGAGCTGCGCGGCCAGCGCGGCCGCTTTCCGCCGTTTCTCGTCTCCCGGTGTTCCCGGCCTGCTTCCGGTCGTGGCTACTAATCAACACTCCAGTCCACGCCTGGAAGGGTCCCGCGCCACAGCTGCTCGCGTGGGCCCGGCCACCACGCGGCTCCGGTCGGCTCCGGGTCGGCGCTCCCCGCGGGGTGGCGACCCCGGCCCCGGCCCCGGCCCCGGCCCCGCGGGCGGAGGCGCAAAGGTGGCCGCGGGCCTGGGGAGGCTCGGGAGGACGACGGAGGACCCCGCCGCGAGCGCTGGGGGACGCAGCACGAGCCCGGCCCGGGCCGCAGAGCAGAGGGAGCCCGGCGCCCGCTCTCACCGGCTGGCCTCGCCGTCCCCGTCCGGCTCCGCGCGCCGCCGCCCGCTGTTCCTCAGGACCATGGCACCGCGACCGCACTGGCCCAGGCTCCGGGAAAATTTGGCGCGCTCCCACCTACTCTCGCGAGAGACTGGAAACGTCATCCAATCAGGAGGCGCTGGGCGCACAGCCCGCTCCAATCGGCGCGAGGGCTGCGGGCGCGTGGGAGGCGGCCGGCGCGAGCTGGGCTGACGCGAGCTCCCGCGCGCCCGGCGGCCCCGCCCCCTGAGGCCCCGCCCCGCCCCGCCTTCCCACTGCCCAATCAGCGAGCCCGCTCCGGGAGGCGGCCCTCCAGGGACCGGGGAGAATGTGCGGCGCGGCGCTGCCCGCCCCGCGGGGTGGCTCCTGGGCCGCGCTGCGGGCCGCGGCGGGGCTGGAAATGTCAGGCCGTCCCCGCCCCGCGCCCCGCGCCCCGCGCCCCGGGCCCTGCGCCCTCCGCGGGGTCGGAGTCCAGAGCGGCTCCGGGAAGCGACGGCGATGGCACCGGCGGCGTCTCGGCTGCGGGCCGAGGCCGCGCTCGGGGCGCTCCCGCGGCGCGCGCTCGCCCGGTACCTGCTGCTTCTGCGGCGGTACCCGGTGCTCACCAAGGCGGCCAGCAGGTGGGCGCGCGCGGACGGAGGGCGGGACGCGGGGACCCCAGGGCCAAGCCCCGCACTCCGCCGCGCCCGAATCCCCGCGTGGACACCGCGGGCCCCCGCCCCGCAGCCCCCCCGCCCGTCCCGCGTGGACACCGCGGGCCCCCGCCCCGCAGCCCCCCCCGCCCGTCCCGCGTGGACACCGCGGGCCCCCGCCCCGCAGCCCCCCCGCCCGTCCCGCGTGGACACCGCGGGCCCCCGCCCCGCAGCCCCCCCCGCCCGTCCCGCGTGGACACCGCGGCCCTGCAGCCCCCTCGCCTGTCCCGCGTGGACACCGCGGGGCCCCGCCCCGCAGCCCCCCCGCGCGTGGACACCGCGGGCCCCGCCCCGCAGCCCCCCCGCCCGTCCCGCGTGGACACCGCGGCCCCGCGCCCCCCGTCCCGCGTGGACACCGCGGCCCCGCGCCCCCCGTCCCGCGTGGACACCGCGGCCCCGCGCCCCCCGTCCCGCGTGGACACCGCGGCCCCGCGGCCCCCGTCCCGCGTGGACACCGCGGCCCCGCGCATCCCCCCTTCCAGACGAGCGTGGCCTTGGTGTCCTTTCCCAGCGGTGCAGGGCCCCTGGGACGCCCGCACACGGGAGCTGCCAGCACCAACACCAAGGCCCTGCTGCCCCCATCGCTGGCTCCGGTTTAGTTTCCGGTTCCAGAAGGCTCTACGGGGGTTACAGTGCAACTTTTGGTCCTCCCGCTCCGTCAGTCACCCCGGGCCGGTCCTCCCCTCGGTCAGTCAGTCACCCCGGCTGTCCTCCCCTCGGTCAGTCACCCGGGCCGTCCTCCCCTCGGTCAGTCACCCGGGCCGTCCTCCCCTCGGTCAGTCAGTCACCCCGGGCCGGTCCTCCCCTCGGTCAGTCAGTCACCCCGGCCATCCTCCCCTCGGTCAGTCAGTCACCCCGGGCCGGTCCTCCCCTCGGTCAGTCACCCCGGGCCGGTCCTCTGGCTCAGTCAGTCACACACACACACATGCTGGTCCTCCCCTCGGTCAGTCAGGCACCCCGGGCCGCTCCTCCCACTGATTTGACTTTTCTGAGAATGCTTTCTGTGTGCTGAGCACACCACTGTGGTCCACATAGGGGCTACAGCCTATCACACAGAGGCCATCCTAGACAAGAATCAGATGACAGTGTGACATTGACTGTTGTCTTGAACAGCCTGCAGATGAGTGAAGCAATAGCTGGAGGGTGAGAGGGCACAGCAGGTACAAAGGTTCTAAGGGATGAACTAGCACATTTTGGAGAAACTGGAAAAGGATGGTCTTTGAGAAAGAAGCAGCTAAGGGTCATTTCAAGAGGGTCCTTGTATTCCATACTAAAAACCTTGGATTTTATAGTATTTTTTTTCCTTTGCCAGGCCTGGGCTTGAACTCAGGGCCTGGTCACTGTTCCAGAGCGTCTTATGCTCAAGGCTAGCACTCTGCTACTTGAGCCACACCACTTCCAGCTTTTCTGTGTATGTGGTGCTGAGGAATCAAACCTAGGGCTTCATGCATTCTAGGTAAGCGCTCTACCACTATACCACATTCCCAGCCCCAGATTTTATAGTTTTCAAACCTAGCCTGGGAGGGAACAACTGGACCCATCCCTGCTCTAACTAAAAACCTTACTGTGGCAGTGTCCTTCACGCAGTTTTAATACAGAGATTGCTTGGAACCATGTGCCCTATTGGAAACATTTTGTTAATCATACTACAAATATCTAGGTGTTGGCATCCCACAGATTTCCCAGTTTTTTGTTTTTCATAACTATTTCCCTGGAAACCAGAAACTAAGCTTTTATGAAGTGATAAAACTGATTAGCTACAGCAAATCCAGTCTCTGCTGTTAACCGGCACTGTGAAGTATGTATTAGTTTGCCTTTTGGCTGTGGCATGATGTTGTGCTCCTCAGGGCCCAATCAGGGTTGCTCTAGTCATTCTACAGGAAGAAAGTAGATGAATGAGGCACTGAAGATAAGAGCCTGCTTCAGTTAATTACAGCCACCCTGTGCCAAGACTAGAAGGCTTGCCTCTGAAGCCTACCTTGGAATTCTAGGTTCTGCAGTTAGGAATAAAGAGCAAGGTTGGACACAACTACTAGAGTACAGTTTATGGCAAAGGAGAAGAATTCAAGGCCATTGTAAACCCCAGGAGGAATGTGGTCACCTACCATTCAGACTTGACCCAGCTCGGGTGCCGGCCTCTCCTGAGAGCACTGTGAGAGGTCACTTTGGGAAGACCTCACTTCTTGGATTCTGTAAATGGAGCACTCCAGGGCATAAGAGAAATGTATCAAGAATTGTCATGGCTGCTGGATGCTGGTGGCTCACGCCTGTCATCCTATCTACTCAGGCAGCTGAGATCTGAGGATCACGGTTCAAAGCCAGCCCAGGCAGGAATGTCTGTGAGACTCTTATCTCCAATAAACCACCAGAAAACTGGAAATGGTGCTTGTAGAGTGCTCCCTTTGAGCTGAAGAGCTCAAGGACAGGGTCCAGGTCCAGAGTTCAAGCCCCATGAACAACCAAAAAGAAAAGAAAAAAAAATGAGGTGATGGCTGGGTGCCAGCGATTCACAGCAATATCAGTGGATTACAGTGGTGCCAGCTCAATAGCTGTAATCCTAGCTACTCAGGACGTGGATATGAAGATCACTAAGTCAGCTAAGTAGATTCCAGTTTTTTTTTCCTGTACTTATCTATGTGAGTTTACTTTTTATTATTATTATTGCTGCTGGTCCTGGGGCTTGAACCCAGGGCCTGAGCACTGTCCCTGAGCCTCTTTGTGCTCAAGGTTAGTGCTCTACCACTTGAGCCACAGCTCCACTTCTGGCTTTTTCTGAGTAGTTTATTGGCAATAAGAGTCTCACAGACTTTCCTGCTTGAGCTGGCTTTGAACCTTGATCCTCAGATCTCATTCTCCTGAGTAGCTGGGATTACAGGTATGAATGCTGGCACCCGGCATGTGTGAGTTTGTTTCTGTACAGTTTTATTACATGTGCATACATGTCCATACCATAGTCAAAGCACAGAACAATGTCATTGTAAGAATTTTGTTGTCCTTTTAGAACGACACACCTTTCTGATGCCCCAAAGGGTAGCATTCTGTAGGATGACAGTAGCTCAGCAAGGGAAATTTTGCTGTATTAGTGTGTGTGCATGTGTTACTGTTTGATGTTTCTACCTTCTGATGTGGGGACTTCCCATGGCAGCTGCTTTCATGAAGATTCATCCCACCAACCCTCAGTCTCAGAGCAACCCTGCTAATTCCAGGCACAATGTGCATCTTTCCCACTGCCTGCTACTGACATGTGATTGCTTTCTGTCCACAGCGGCATTTTGTCAGCACTTGGGAATCTCCTGGCCCAAATGATTGAGAAGAAGCAGAGGAAAGAAAACTCTCAAAATCTAGATGTCTGTGGGCCTCTCAGATATGCAGTTTATGGGTAAGTGGCACAGAAGGGCTGGCTGCCCACTGCGACTGACAACAGCAAAGCCAGGCTCCTGACACCAAGCTTCTGGAATAATCTTACTTGGATTTTTTTCAAAATCATTGAAGTAGCCTGCATAGCTGTAGTCCTGGCTGCTCAGGAGAGGACTGGAGTTTGAGACCCTATATGAAATGTAAAATACAAACAAAAGGGTTGGGGTTTGGCTGAGTGGTGTGTGAGAGGGGAAGTGTTGAAGTAATCATCGTAAGAGAAAAGTCAGATTTTTTTTGGGGGGGGGGAGGTCCGGTCGTGGGGCCTGAACTCTGGGCCTGGGCGCTGTCCCTCAGCTCTTCAGCTCAAGGCTATCGCTCTACCACTTGAGCCACAGCGCCACTTCCGGCTTTTTTTCTTTTTTCTTATGTGGTGCTGAGGAATCAAACCCAGGGCCTCGAGCATGCAAGGCAAGCGCTCTACCACTGAGCCACCTTCCCAGCCCAAAAGTCAGTTTTATACACATTTTTGTTTGTTCTATTTTCTGTGTGTGTGTGTGTGTGTGTGTGTGTGTGTGTGTGTGTGTGTGTGTGTGTGTGTGTGTGTGTGTGTGTGTGTGTGTGTGTGTGTGTGTGTGTGTGTGTGTGTGTGTGTGTGTGTGTGTGTGTGTGTGTGTGTGTGTGTGTGTGTGTGTGTGTGTGTTGCTGGGGATCAAATCTCAAATCCCAGGTTTCATTCATGCTAGACAAATGCTGTACCACTAAGCTTTACCCCCTGGTCCCTAATATAGATTTTAATTTGTTTTTATTTTTGTATGTTGTTTAGGCTGCTCTCCAACTTGAGATGCTCTGGGTCAGCCTCCTGAATAGTTAAGATTTAGGCAGGCATCATGTGCCTGTGTGTAGTTAGCTTTCTCCCCTTCCTCCCTCCCTTCCTCCCTTCCTTCCTCTCTCCCTTTTTCCCTCCCTCCCTTTCTTTCTCTCTCTTTCCTTCTTCCTTCCTTCCTTTCTTTTTCCTTTCTTTCTTTCTTTCTTTTTCTTTCTGGGTCCGGTTGTGGGGCCTGAACTCTGGGCCTGGGCACTGTCCCTCAGTTCTTCAGCTCAAGACTAGCGCTCTACCACTTGAGCCACAGTGCCACTTCCGGCTTTTTTCTTTTTGCTTATGTGGTGCTGAGGAATCGAACTCAGGGCCTCAGGCTTGCAAGGTCTTTCTTTCTTTCTTTCTTTCTTTCTCTCTCTGTCTTTCTTTCTTTCTTTCTTTCTTTCTTTCTTTCTTTCTTTCTTTCTTTCTTTCTTTCTTTCTTTCTTTCTTTCTTTCTTTCTCTTTCTTTTTGGGGCTTGAGCTCAGCATGGGCCCTGTCTCTGGGCTTATTTGCTCAAGTCTAGTGCTATAACACTTTGAGCCACAGCTCTACTTCTGGTGTTTTCCCTGGCAGGCTTTGAACTCCAATCGTCAGATCTCAGCCTCCTGAGCAGCTAGGATTACAGGTGTAGGCCATTAGCACCTGGCATTGTAGTTTCCATTTTGAATGAAGTCTGAGGGCAGATGACTTACCTGAACCTACAACCCGATTTCAGGAATGAGAGACCTTGCAAGAGTCTCACTGGACTCACAGAAGAGGAAAAGCAACTCATATAGGGCTAATTAGATTCTGTTATTTTTCACCATGTAAATATGCAGAAAACTAATATATCCTGAAAAGCATCACTTTCCAAACTACTTTCTGAATTCCAAAGGCAAAGTGATTCAGGATTTATTTTACTTTGTTAGTATGAGACTGGGTCTTGCTGTATTACTCAGGCCCCAAATGTCTGCGTTCAAGCAGAGACCTAGGACTATGTGTATGCACTCAGCTATTTTTATCAACACTCACACAAACACATGCATGTATGCATGCATACATTCATTCTAGGGGCTACAGTGAATTTTTTTATTAGTCCCTAGAGTGAATTTATTTTATCTTACCTTACTTTTGGTGTGGGGCTTGAGCTCAGGCCCTGGGTGCTGTCCCTGTGTTCTTTGCTCAAGTCTAGCACTCTATCACTTTGAGCCACAGCTCCATTTCTGGTTTCTGAGTGGTTAATTGATAAAAAGAGTCTCATGGGACCGGGCACTGGTGGCTCACACCTATAATCCTAGCTACTCAGGAGGCTGAGATCTGAGGATCGAGGTTCAGAGCCAGCCTGGGCAGGAAAGTCCATGAGACTCTAATCTCTAATTAGCCACCAGAAAAGAGGAAGTGGGGTTGTGCCTTAAGTGGTAGAGCACTTGCCTTAAGCTGAAGAGCACAGGGACAGCTCCTAAGCCCAAAGTTCCAGCCCCACGACCACCACCAACCACCAACAAAAAAGAGTCTCATGGGGACTTTTCTGCTTGGGCTGGCTTCGAACTGCAATCTTCAGATCTCAGCCTCCTGAGTAGGTAGGATTACAGGTGTGAGCCATCGGTACCTGGCTTAGAATGATTTTTTTTTTTTTTTTTTTTTTTTGTCCTGGGGCCTGAATTCTGGGCCTGGGCGCTGTCCCTCAGCTCTTTGAGCTACAGAGCCACTTCTGGCTTTTTCTGCTTATGTGGTTCTGAGGAATCAAACCCAGGGCCTTGCATATAAGGCAAGCACTCTGCCACTGAGCCACCTTCCCAGCCCTAGAATGAATTTTTTGTAATCATTAATTCAGATGCCTTTTTTGTATCTGCAAACATGCTGACTGGAGTTACTGTCTCTAATGCATCTAAAGCCGTGTCCTATGCCAGCGGTGTTCAGTGCCCTTAGATGGTACCCTTACCCACCACATAGTCTTCCCTTTGCCCAAGACTTGGCTCTCTCCCCACAGACCATATAACTCCCAACAGCAGAGCAGCAAGGCCTATCAGAGAACCTGCTAGACTTTCCATATCAGGATTTAAATTCACTCAGTGCATTCCCTACAGCATTGCTTTTTGGAGCTTGGGTCTCCTGGGCTCTGTCCTCTGTGGGTGCACTCTGGAATTTCAGAACTCCGCACCAGATTCACCCTGGCCCGCTTGAGTAAAAGCTGGAAACACAGAGGCAGGTCCATTTCTTTTTCTTTTTCTTTTTTTTTTTGTTGGTCGTGGGGCTTGAACTCTGGGCCTGGGCGCTGTCCCTCAGCTCTTCAGCTCAAGGCGAGCGCTCTACCACTTGAGCTACAGCGCCACTTCCGGTTTTCTGGTGGTTTATTGAAGATAGGAGTCTCACCGTCTCTCCTGCCCGGGCTGGATTTGAACCGCGATCCTCAGATCTCAGCCTCCTGAGTAGCTAGGATTACAGGCGTGAGCCACCAGCGCCTGGCGCAGGTCCATTTCTTTATCATTGATTGCTTCTCAGGGCCAGAGCCTGTCTAGGGACAGACAGACAGCAATGGACAGACAGACAAGACATGATGATGCTTGCCTTCCAGGGGATGAAAAGGGGGTATATACCCAGATAGATTTGACTGTGCTGTGCAGACCACGAAACAGAGGGGACATGTATACCACAGCAGGCGTGCACAGCACAGCTCTGCCAGCAGCAGGCATGGAGAGGCAGGCCACACACTTAAGAGTAGGGGCAGCAGGGGCACAGAACCTTAGGGAGGGAGGGAGGGACTTCGTTCTGTTGAGGCTAAAACAATGGCTGACCCAATTATTTTCCAGAAAGTAAATATATGTAGGCCTGTGGTTCTCTGAGCAGGGTTTAGGACCAGGGTTGGCTCTTGGGATGAAGCTGGACCAGAGGGAACCAGCCTGGCTCTCACTCACCGTGGGTCTCAGGTTCTTTGTGACAGGACCACTGAGCCACTACTTCTACCTCTTCATGGAACACTGGATCCCTCCCGAGGTGCCTCTGGCCACGGTCAAGAGGCTCCTGCTAGACCGTCTGCTCTTCGCACCAGCCTTCCTGCTGCTGTTCTTCCTCTTCATGAACCTGCTGGAGGTGGGTCCTGGCCTTGTGCTGGATGAAGTTTCCACTGTGGCTCTGAGAGCTAATGTTCCAGGCAGGACTTCTGGGAGTCCTGGGAGCTTTTTACTGCTTTCAACCTAAAGTTGTTGTTGTTTTTTTTTTTTTTTGCCGGTCGTCAGGCCTTAACTCTGGGCCTGGGCACTGTCCCTCAGCTCTTCAGATCAAGGCTAGTGCTCTACCACTTGAGCCACAGCACCACTTCCAGCATTTTCTGCTTATGTGGTGCTGAGGAATTGAACCCAGGGCCTCATTCATGCAAGGTGAGCGCTCTACCACTGAGCCACCTTCCCAGCCCCTCAACCTAAAGTTTTACAGTCTCTCTTAAAAATGTAGGAGACAAACCTTAGCAATATTAGCATTATTTAGTTTCCCTCAGTAGAAATCACAAGCATCCTGATTCCAAATCTCAGTTGCTATAGATTTCTTGGAGCATTAGACAAGTGCACTACTACATCTTGTCACTGGTGTTCTGACAGAGCAGCACATGTATTGTACCATAGGATTGTTTCCAAATATTCTGATAATTGGTTCCTTTGTAGTTCTGTATACTTTGTTGTATCTTATAAAACCTGATTGGCTTCACCAAGTTCTGAAGCGACCCATAGTACAAAAATTTAAGACTCCTTTATGATACTTCAGAAATGTTTCAGTGAGAACATAATTTGTGTCTTTTCTTTTTTGGGGGGGAGGGGGACCCAGTCGTGGGGCCTGAACTCTGGGCCTGGGCGCTGTCCCTCAGCTCTTCAGCTCAAGTGCTCTACCACTTGAGCCACAGCACCACTTCCAGGTTTTTCTGCTTATGTGGTGCTGAGAATTGAACCCAGGGCCTCATGCATGCAAGGCAAGCGCTCTACCATTAAGCCACCTTCCCAGCCCCTGTGTCTTTTTTTTCCCTCTCCCTCTCCCTCCTTTGCCTCCTCCCTCCTCCTCCTCCTCCTCCTCTGCTTCTTCTATTCTTCCTCCTCGTCCTCCTCCTTCTCCTCTGCTGTGGAGCTTGAACTCAGGGCCTGGGTGCTGTCCCTGAACTCATGCTCTACCATTTAAAAGCGCCACTTCCCCATTTTTTGGTGGTTAATTGGAGATAAGATTCTCATGGACTTTCCTGTCCAGGCTGGCTTTGAACCACAATCCTCACATCTCAGCCTCCTGAGTATCTAGGATTACAGGTGTGAGCCACCAGTACTGGTTTTTAAAGTTTTTTGTTTTTTGTCATTCATGGGGCTTGAATCCAGGGCCTGGGTGCTATCCCTAAGCTTTTTTGCTAAAGGCTAGTGTTCTTTGAGCCACAGCTCCACTTCCTCAATTTGTGTATCTTTATAACGTTGGATATCATTTGCTTATCTGCTACGTGTATTTCTTTTATCTGCTTTTCTTATTTTTATTAAGGTTTTTTTTTTTGCATGTGTATTTACATGTATTAAGAGTCCTAGGCTGGGTGCCAGTGGTTTATGCCTATAATCCTAGGTACTCAGATCCTAGCTACTGAGATCAGAGGATCCTAGTTTGAAGTTGGCTAGGGCAGACAAATCCAAGAGTCTCTTCCAGCTGAAGTAGAGAGCAGGTCACTCGTTCTCACAGCTGCCCCACTTACAGGGGAAGGGCGCTGATGCCTTCGCTGCCCGGATGAAGAGTGGCTTCTGGCCTGCGCTTCGGATGAACTGGAGGGTGTGGACACCCGTGCAGTTTATTAACATCAACTATGTACCTCTGCAGGTAAGGATGGCCTTGTTTCCCACAGCCTTGCTGGGCTTTCCTTTGGCAGGCTGTAGTTTCTCTCAAGCCTTGCTTTCGATAAAATTCCGATTCCTGGTCCAGCCCTGCACAGTGTCCAGTACCCTAACACTTGCGCTGCAGATTTGGAGCTAAGCAGTCAGTCTCATCCATTCATTTAGCAATTTCTGGGGCTTTCTGGTAATGGAAACATTCTGGGTCATTTGAGCTCAGAAACTGTAGTAAGCAAGCTGGAACAGTAGAGCAGGGTGAGGCCTGACAGAGCAGTTCCTCTTGGGGAACTTGGAGCACAGGGGCTACTGGTGGAGAGCGGCAGGCCTGTGTTTCTGGGCTCGATTTGGACGGTGGAGAACAGTGCTGCTGCAGATGCTGCACAGCAGCTACCCTCTCGCCAGGCTTCACCTATCGGCGTCCCCTAGACGCCCAATTCAAGGGAAAAGGGCTCACACATCAAGGCTTCCTCCTCACTGGAGTTGTGCTTGGACACCAGGAGTTTTGCAAAGTTCAAAATCCAGAAGAAGGAAAGTCAGCTACATTTTTGCACAGTGCAGAGGGGAAAGGCCGGTGCCCTCATCCTCTGGAGGGAGCTACCCGGCTGAGGACCTGGTTGGATGGGGGAATGAGGTGGCAGGCCACTCCCAGCCCACACACTCAAAACACACACACTGCACACAAACAGTACCTGCCACACATTTACATTCACACCACTCAGCACCAGATGTGCACACATTCCTGTACATATAGAGCACACACATTCACGTGTCATCACATCATACCTCCTAAGCAGCCGCAGAAAACCAGGGAACATAGTGCCTGACAAAGGGCTGGTCAGGCATAGTGGAAGCTGTGGGAAATTCAAGCGAACAGAAGTGTGAGCCCAGGGCTGGGAAGGTGGCTCAGTGGTAGAGCGCTTGCCTTGCATGCCTGAGCCCCTGGGTTCGATTCCTCAGCACCACATAAGCAAAAGGAAAAAAGCCGGAAGTGGTGCTGTGGCTCAAGTGGTAGAGCGCTAGCCTTGAGCTGAAGAGCTGAGGGACAGCGCCCAGGCCCAGAGTTCAGGCCCCACGACCGGACCCAAAAAAAAAAAAGAAGTGTGAGCCCAGTGACCTTATCAGCACCCTTCCTGAGAACATGTCATCACTAGATGGGGTTGAAGCCAGATTCTTCAAATGGAGTGGGTTGGAGGCACACAAGAAATCACAAATCTAGCTAGGCACTGTGGTGTACACCTGCAGTCCAGGATCTTGGGAGGCTGAGACAGGAGAATCATGAAGTTGAGGTCATCCTGCGCTCCTTCATGAGACTGTTTCAAGACATAAGGAGATGGGGAAAGGAAATTGGGAGAATGAGGAAGGGGAGACAGGAAGTACATCAGTCACAGGGTCTCTGGACTCCACTGAGGGGTCGGTGCAGGGGCAGGGAGGAACAGAAGAAGGGCTGGGGTGGAGCGGCACTTTGAAGCTCAAGAGGCATTCACAGAATACTGCTCATTGTGGGACAGGTGGACACGCATCTGAAAAAGGGGTTCCCTGGAGCCACCCTGTGGACCAGGAGCTTCCCTGACCTGAGCATGCAGTTTTCCTGAGCTTAGGGACTTCCCTTGTGACAGAAAAGGCACTCCAGTGGGCATGGAACAGGGCTGCCACCCGTGTGTTCTGAGTCTGAGGAGTGGAGGTAGGCTGATTAGTTGAGGGGGATAAAGAGGGGGAAGGAAAGAGGTCAGGAGAGTAGGTTGATTGGTGAGAGGATTCTGGGCAGAGGGGGCCAGTCAGAGGGTTGATATGCTCCTGGCATAGGCCTGTAGCTGGTTCACCTGTCCTCAGCCTCTGGGGAGGTAGAGATAGGAGGCAGGAGTTTTTAGAGTGCAACCGCAGAGGAATCAGAGGCTTTCAGGAGTTCTGAGCAACACAGAAGAGAATTTAGGACTCCCAGCGTATGGAGGGGTGCAGAGGCCAGAAAACGGGAAGAGACATTGTTCAGCAGTATTCACGTAACAGCTACTGTGTGCCCCACTGCTCTAGACCTGTGATTAGCAAGGGAGACATGGAGCTACTTGCCAGAGATAGGATAGACAGCACCTGACTAAAGGTGACAGGGATGGGATTAAGTCCAGATTAAAACAAGTGCCATGGGGTCAGAGGCAGGCAGGGGAGCAGGGGCAGGCTGGGTGCCATGTGGATTTTACACAGTGGCCTGCCCCGGGGAGGGAGCAGTCCCAAGCTTAAGTGTTCAGTAAAGGAGAAGTACAAGTCCTTTTTGCTGGTTTCTTGGGTAAGGTCAGGCCTTCTGCTTACCACGCCCCACCTGTTCTCTTGGCAGTTCCGCGTGCTCTTTGCCAACCTGGCAGCTTTGTTCTGGTATGCCTACCTGGCCTCTCTGAGGAAGTGACTTCAGATGCACTATGGACAGAGACCTGGGGGAATCACCTACTGGGGGGGGGGACTTCACCTAATTCTAAATCCTGATTCAAGACCCTTCAGAATCACAGGAGGAGAAACAAATGTCAATGTCAGCACCTGGTGCTTTAGAAAGGCAGCAGCTGACTTGGAAAGCAGAAGGACTTCAGCTGTCACCTTCAACCAGATGAGGGTGACAATAAAGGGTGATGCAGCTGCTTCCATGGTGGTTGTGACTTCTTAAAACATTTGCTGTTTGGGGAGAAATGCACAGCCAGGTTTTTATTCTTTTATGTTAAAATATATATAAAGGGAAGCTTACAATTTAAGTGCAGTTAGCAGTATGCTTTACCATCAGTATTGGCCACTCATTTGTTTACTTTAAACCCCAACCCTGTTTCTTCTTCCTGATCTGACAGCCACCCCTTACACTTTGTCTATGAATTCGAGGCCAGGAAACCCCTAAGGGTGGATTCACATTCTTTATGACCAGCTTATTTTACTTAGTATGAAATACATGGTTTGAATGTGTCCCCTGGAAAACTCCTGCAGCGTGATCCTCGTTGCAGGGATATTTAGAAGTGGGGTCTTGGGCAGTTGCTCAGGAGGCAGAGATCAGGATAACCGTTCAAGGCCAGCCCTGGGGAAAAGTTGGCGAGACACCGGTGTTAACCAGCCGCTGGGCACAGTGTCGAGTCTGTTGTGCTAGGTGTGCAAGAAGTGTAAGTAGGTGAGTCATACCCAGGCCGGCTTGGGCGTAAACCTGAAGCCCTGTCAGGAGGGGCGCGGCTCAGACCACCAAACCCGAGTCCTTCCGGAGGGCGTCTGTCCTCATCCAAAGGCTGCAGAGGCCGGCAGCGCCAGCATCTGGAGCTTCCCAGACTCCAGGGCTGAATGGATGTCTACTGTGTGTCAACGGGCCGGGCCGGGCCCCTGCCGGGCTGAGCCGGGTCCCCCCCCCCCCCGGGCTGAGCCGGGTCCCCGCCGGGCTGAGCCGGGCTGAGGTCCCCCCGGGCTGAGCCGGGTCCCCCCCCCCCCGGGCTGAGCCGGGTCCCCGCCGGGCTGAGCCGGGCTGAGGTCCCCCCGGGCTGAGCCGGGTCCCCCCCCCCCGGGCTGAGCCGGGTCCCCGCCGGGCTGAGCCGGGCTGAGGTCCCCCCGGGCTGAGCCGGGTCCCCCCCCCCCCGGGCTGAGCCGGGTCCCCGCCGGGCTGAGGTCCCCCCGGGCTGAGCCGGGTCCCCCCCCCCCCGGGCTGAGCCGGGTCCCCCCCCCGCCGGGCTGAGCCGGGCTGAGGTCCCCCCGGGCTGAGCCGGGTCCCCCCCCCCCGGGCTGAGCCGGGTCCCCCCCCCCCCCGGGCTGAGCCGGGTCCCCGCCGGGCTGAGGTCCCCCCGGGCTGAGCCGGGTCCCCCCCGGGCTGAGCCGGGCTGAGGTCCCCCCGGGCTGAGCCGGGTCCCCGCCGGGCTGAGCCCCCGCCGGGCCTCCCCGCGCCCCGGCCGCGTTTCCCGGCCTCCCCGCGGGCCCCGCGCCCCGCGTCCTCGGGCGGGGACATTGTGAGCGCACAGCGGGCGCGCGCCCGGCGAGGCAGCGGCTGGGAGGCTCCGCAGACGGGGCGCGGGCCCGGGAGCGGCCACCCTGGCTCCACGAGGCGAAGTCCCGCCAGCAGACCCCGCGCGCCCGCCGCGCACAGCCCCGCCGCCCGCGCCCGCCGCCGAGCTCCCAGCGGCCCTCGCGGCCCGGACGCCCCGGGGGCGGGGCTTCCGCCGGCCGAGCGCGCGTGCGCGGAAGTATGTCCCGCGCCGCGCGCCGTCCCGCCGCGGGCCGTCCTTCCGCGCGCGGGGCGGCATGGCGTTCCGGCAGGCGCTGCAGCTCGCGGCCTGCGGGCTGGCCGGGGGCTCGGCCGCCGTGCTCTTCTCGGCGGTCGCGGTGGGCAAGCCGCGGGCGGGCGGCGACGCGGAGCCGCGCGGGGGCGAGCCGCAGGCCTGGGCCGGGAGCGCGCGGGCGAGGCCCGGCGTCTGGGACCCGAACTGGGACAGGTAGGCGGCGGGGGGGGGCGAGGGGGAGGGCGGGGGGGCGGGGGGACGGGGGGAGGGCGGGGGGGACGGGAGGGCGGGGGGACGGGGGGGGCGGGGGGAGGGCGGGGGGACGGGGGAAGGGCGGGGGGCCGGAGGGAGGGAGGGAGGGCGGGGGGGGAGGGAGGGAGGGCGGGGGGGGAGGGAGGGATGGAGGGAGGGCGGGAGAAACGGGGAACGGCGGCTCCGGACCGAGGCCGATCCCCCCCCCCCGCCCCGTCCTGTCGGCCGTGGGCCTTGAACTCGGCCCCGCAGCGCCGCCTCCGGTGTCCGGCGTCCCGTGTCGCTGGAGATGGGCCCCGGCCCGGCCGCACCGCCGTCACCAGCGGGGCCCGGCTCTGCGGCCAGGGTCGGGCTTTTTCTTCTTCTGGGTCACCCCTGAGCCGCCCGCCCAGCCCGGTGCCGAGCTCTCGCCCCAGGGTGGGACCTGGCCGTGGCCGCCCCGTCCCGCGTCCTCGGGTGCTCACGCCGGTGCCGGCCGGTGCCTCGGTTGGGGTTTGTTTTGCTCATGGCTTCTCCCTCACGGTGGCGCGCAAGAGCTTGAGGCAGGAGGATGCAGAGTTCAAGCCCAGCTTGGGCTACAGAGTGAGTTTGAGAAGCCTTGGCAAATGTCTAGGAGACCCTGCCTCCAAGAACAAAAACAGAATAGAGTGCACTAAACTTGAGGCCCTTTGGAGGAAAATACTTTTGAGGCCAGGAAATTGGCGTGAAGTAGAACTAAAAGTGAAGTCCTGCTTTACTGATTTAAACTTATGATCCAAGCATTGTCTGGATTTGTGGCAGGAAAGATGGAGGATCTTAAGTCCTTTGGAGAAAGTCTCATGGCAGATAGGACTGATCAACCACAAGAAAGGGACTCAGGAGAGAATGCCTTTTCTTGTAGCCACTTGTCCATGCTAGAAGTGCCCAGAGCTTTACGTGGTGAAGCTCTGGCTTCTCTCTCCCGTCTGTGGCTTTCTTTTTTTGTCTGTAGCTTCCAAACGTTCTCTGGTGTCTGGCCTCAGGCCCCTCACTGTCAACCTTGGCTTTGGTGTGCAATTGGCCCTTCTAAACAGCTATCATCACTTTAGTGCTCTCTACACTTTCCTCTTCCACCAGTATGAATGAATTTTAACAGGTTTGATTTGTGTTGTTCCCTAACTCACAGTTAACCTTTAGTAGCTTCAGTTCCATGAGCCCCAACCAGTGCCGGGGCACTGTAGAGTGTGCGGTAAAGAGTGCAAGTATGCTCTTAGCGATGGCTTCTCCAGCTTGAGAATACTGGTCCTGGTTTTTCCCCGTCCTCCCAGATACTGAAAGGCATGCCATCTTATCTTTCCCATTAGGCGAGAACCACTTTCTCTAATCAACCTGAGAAAGAGGAATGTGGAATCTGGAGAAGAAGAACTAGCGTCCAGGCTAGACCATTACAAAGCCAAGGCCACAAGGCACATCTTCCTCATCAGGCACTCCCAGTACCATGTGGATGGCTCCATGGAAAAGGACCGGACTCTGACCCCCCTGGGTATGTGCTGAGCCTTGGATCCTGCTGACTCCTTGTTTGGCCCCAAATGTTCTCAGGGTACTGACTCTCCCCAAACCCATGCTGGTCTAGGCACCAATGGATCAAGCATATAATCGTAGCTACTCAGGAAGCTGAGATCTGGGGATGGAGGTTGGAAGTTAGCCGAGGCAAATCTGTGAGACTCTTACCTCTAATTAACCAGCAGAAAATCTAGAAGTGGAGGTGTTGCTCAAGTGGGAAAGTACCATTAATGAACGGATAAAGCTGAGCCAGAGTGAGAAGCCCTGAGTTCAAGCCCCAGTGCTGGCACAACAACAACAAAAACTCAGGTAGGAAAGTGAGAAGAGCCTTATCTTCAATCAGCCACCAAAAGCTGGAAATGGTAGGGCACTGGTGGCTCACTCATGTAATAATGCTAGCTACTCAGGAAGCTGAGGTTTGAGGATCTCAGAAGTCAGCCTGGGCAGGAAAGTTCTCCATGAGATTCTTATCCCTAATCAACCGTTAAAATCTTGGAAGTGGAGCTACAGCTCAAGAGGTAGAGCACTAGCCTTGAGTGAAAATAAGCTAAGGGACAGTGCCCAGGTCTAGGCCCTAAGTTTAAGTCCCAGTGCCAGCACCAAAAAAAAACCAACCCCAAAATAAAAACACTTCCCTGTGTTTGGGGGTCATCAGCCCATACCTGGATGTTGTCATTGTCAGTAAATATGCTTTGCGACAGTAGGTGCACACCACACCTGGTTGAATTTCAATAACTTTTTTTTTTTTTTTTTGGTTGTGGGGCTTGAACTCTGGGCCTGGGTGCTGTCCCTTAGTTCTTCAGCTCAAGGCCAGAGCTCTACAGCTTGAGCCACAGGGCCACTTCTGGTTTTCTAGTGGTTTATTGGAGATAAGAGTTTCACGGACTTTCCTGCCCGGGCTGGCTTTGAACCATGATCCTCAGATCTCAGCCTCGTGAGTCACCAGGATTACAGGCGGGAGCCACTGGTGCCCAGCTTCAACAACTTTTTTTGTACTACACATTTTTTTTTTTTATTAGCATCAACTAGTTATCCAGGGGATTTCTTTTGTTACTGTTTGCTGGTCTTGGGCTTGAACTTGGCCTGGGCACTGTCCTTGAACTTCTTTGTGTTCAAGGCTAACACTATCACTTGAGCCACAGTGTCAACTTCTGGTGTTTTCTGAGTAGTTTATTGGAGGTAAGTCTCACCAACTTTTCTGCTTGAGCTGGCTCTGAATTGTGATCCTCAGATCTCAGCCTCCTGAGTAGCTAGGGTTACAGACATGAGCCCCATGCTCAGCTGGGGGTTTCATTTGAGATGTCCATATATATTTACAAAGTAACTTGATCAGAGTCAAACCAGGTTCAACAAGCTTCATTCTTTTTTCTTTACAAAGGTACATAAAATATTTTGATACTCACTCTCCTGTACCCTCTCCTCTCCCCTCTACTAGTATGCACACACTGAGCAGAATCTCTTTTACATTCTGTGTGTGTGTGTAAACTTGTTCAAAGAGGCTTCACTGGTATTTCACACATGCATACATACTATTTTAACCAGAGTGACCACTTACTCCCACTCCCCCCCCAGCCCCTCTCAGTGAGTTTTGTTTGCTGTCCTCCTTTACAATGAATTTAGTATCATTTACCCTCATCTTGTAAACTTGCTCTGTCTCCCTTTACCTGTCTGTCTATGTGTGTATACATTTCCCTGTGAATGTATATATGTGCTTATTATCGTTTAGGTCTAGCGTGCACACAGGAGAGAAAACGTGACCTTGGCTCTGGCTTGAATCTGGCTTGCTTCACTCCCATCCATTTCTCTGTAATTTCCTGTATTCATTCTTTGTTCTGAACAGTTACTGTTCTATTTAGGATGTGTTAGGTGTCTTAAAGGCCTCCTGTTCCTAGTGGCTACTTTCTCAAGATTTGGGAAATTTTCTCGTTTATTGGATATGCTTTCTGTCCCTTTAGTGTGCACTTATTCTTCTGTCTCACAGGTTTTGAAGGTTACACTTGTACTTCTTAATATTTTCCCTGTTTCTTTTTTTCTTTTTCTTTTTGCCAGTCCTGGGACTTTGAGGGCCTAGGCACTGTTCCTGAGCTGCTTTTGCTCAAGGCTGGCAGTGTACCACTTGAGCCACAGCTCCTCTTCTGGCTTTTCTGTTGGTTAATTGGTGATAAGAATCTCATGGACTTTCATGTCCAGGCTGGCTTTGAACCATGATTTTCAGATCTCAACCTCCTTAGTAGTTAGGATTATATTTGTGAGCCGCCAATACCCAGCTTGAGGAAATTTATTTATTTTTTGCCAGTCTTGGGCACTGTGCCTGAGCTGCTTTTGCTCTCTACTGTTTGAGCCACAGCACCACTTCTGTTTTTTCCTGTATATGTGGTGCTGAGGAATCAAACCCAGGGCTTCATGCATGCTAGGCAAGCACTCTACCACTAAGCCACACTCCCAGTCTGTTTCTTCATTTAACTTTTTTTTTTTTTTTTTGCCAGTCCTAGGGCTTGACTCAGTGCCTGGGCACTGTCCCTGAGCTGCTTTTGCTCAAGGCCAGCGCTCTACCACTAGAGCCACAGTTCCCCTTATGGCCTTTTCTGTTTATATAGTACTGAGGAATTGAACCCAGGGCTTTATGCATGCTATGCAAGCACTCTACCACTAAGCCATATTCTCAGCCCTTAACTATTCTTAATCTATCCACCTTTGCCAGGCGCCAGTGGTTCAAGCCTTTATTCCTAGCTACTCAGGAGACTCAAATCTGAAGATTGCTGTTGAAAGCCAGCCCGGGAAGAGAAGGCTGTGAGACTCTTAACTCTAATTAACCAGCAGAGAACTAGAAGTTGGGCCGGGTGCTGGTGGCTCACGCCTGTAATCCTAGCTACTCAGAAGGCTGAGATCTGAGGATCGCGGTTCAAAGCCAGCCCGGGCAGGAGAGACCGTGAGACTCCTATCTCCAATAAACGACCAGAAAACCGGAAGTGGCGCTGTAGCTCAAGTGGTAGAGCGCTCGCCTTGAGCTGAAGAGCTGAGGGACAGTGCCCAGGCCCAGAGTTCAAGCCCCACGGCCGACAAAAAAAAAAACAAAAACAAAAAAGAAAACTAGAAGTTGAGTTGTGGCTCAAGTGCTAGAGTGAGTGCCTTGAGCTGAAGAGCTCACAGACAATGCCAAGGCCCAGAGTTCAAGCCACACGACCAACACAAAGGAGGGGTGGGGATATATTCACATAATCACCTTACCAAGATCTGATAACGTCTTCAACTTTTTCTGCTTTACTGGAGAGACTTGCCAGAGCTTTATATTTGACTTAAATAGTGAGTGAGGTTATCATTTTCAGAGTTTCAGGTGTTTTGTTTTGTTTTTTGTTTTGTCAGTTGTGGGACTTGAACTCTGGGCCTAGGCACTGTCCCTGCACTCTTCAGCTCAAGATGAGTGCTCTACCACTTGAGCCACAGTACCACTTCCGTTTTTTTTGGGTTTTTTTGGGGTCCGGTCGTGGGGCCTGGGCGCTGTCCCTCAGCTCTTCAGCTCAAGGCTAGTGCTCTACTACTTGAGCCACAGCGCCACTTCCGGCTTTTTTCTTTTTGCTAATGTGGTGCTGAGGAATCGAACCCAGGGCCTCAGGCATGCAAGGCAAGCGCTCTACCACTGAGCACCTTCCCAGCCCACCACTTCCGGTTTTCTAGTGGTTTATTAGACATAAGAGTCCCATGGACTTTCCTGCCCGGGCTGGCTCTGAACCATGATCCTCAGGTCTCAGCCTCCTGAATAGTTAGGATGACAGGCGTGAGCCACCAGTGCCTGGCTGTTTTGTTTTTTTTTTAACTTCAACTCTTTATTTGTATTTTCACTGAGGTTTTGCAGTTGTTTATATCCTCTGAATTGTTTCAGTTTCTGTGCACGTCCCCTTTCACTGATCATGCTTTTCTTCCTTCCATCTGGTGGTGGTAGGAGGGATTCAACCCCAGGCCTTACCCGTGTGAGACCGGTTCTCCCTTGAGGCAGGCTCCCCCGCCTCATTGGTCATTGTAATCATGCTTCTGGGTTCTTTGAGCTTTCTTCTTCACTGGTCTTAGCATCTATTACTGTGAAGTTGTTGACCCTTGGAATGTATGATGCTTTGTTTTATTGTTTTTTGTTGTTTTTTTTTAAACTGCCAGTCGTGGTGCCTGAACTCTGGGCCTGGGCGCTGTCCCTCAGATCTTCAGCTCAAGGCTAGTGCTCTGCTACTTGAGTCACAGCACCACTTCTGGTTTTCTGGTGGTTAGTTGGAGATAAGAGTCTCACAGACTTCCTTGCCCAGGCTGGCTTTAAACCACACCTCCTGAGTAGCTTGGTTACAGGTGTGGGCCACTTGCGCCTGGCTTTTTCTTTTTCTTTTTTTTTTGGGGGGGGTTGGTCATGGGGCTTGAACTCTGGGCCTGGGCACCGTCCCTGCTCTCTTCAGCTCAAGGCTAGTGCTCTACTACTTGAGCCACAGCACCACTTTCAGTTTTCTGGTGGTTTATTGGAGATAAGAGTCTCATGGACTTACCTGCCTGGGCTGGCTTTGAACCGTGATCTTCAGATCTCAGCCTCCTGAGTAGCTAGGATTATAGGCGTGAGCCACTGGTACCTGGCTTGGCTTTTTCTTTTGTTCTTGAGTTGAGAACTTTAGGATGGCTTTGTGGCCAAGCTTTCATCCACATACTGAGGTTATAAGGCCTCTAAACACTAGCTGGCTTTTCCTGTATTTTGTGACGTTTTGTCTATTTGAATGAGACATTTCCTTTTTGTGCAGATATTCAAATATTTGGTGGCAGAAGAGTTTCCAAGCCTGTTCTTCACCAAGCTACTCTGCTGCCTGGAAGAACTTCTGTTCCTGTACATAAACAGGAAGTAGAGAATACACATGGCCACCACCTCAGAAAATGATGTCATGGGGCATTTTCTTTTTTTTTTTTTCTTTTTTTTGGGATCCGGTCATGAGGCCTGAACACTGGGCCTGGGCGCTGTCCCTCAGCTCTTCAGCTCAAGGCTAACATCTACCACTTGAGCCACAGCGCCACTTTCGGCTTTTTTTTTTTCTGATTATGTGGTGCTGAGGAATCGAACCCAGGGCAGGCATGCAAGGCAAGCGCTCTACCACTGAGCCACCTTCCCAGCGCCGTCATGGGGCATTTTCATCCAGTGCTAAAATACATCAGAGAGAAAGCATGTGTTTGCAGTCAGTGTCTGTGTCTGCCCCTTGGTTCATTTAGCTGGTGTGTTTGGACATGTACAGAATGCAGGTGGCCCCAGCTCCACAGCTGGCAGGTTTCCAGATGACTTCTCTGTGAGGTTGAGGAGAATCTGCTCCCTGGGGCCCTGGTCCTGGGTCGGCCGAGGGCTCCTGAGGCAGGACCTTCACTGGCCTTTGCTCTCATTGCTGTGCAGTGTGCAGTGGAAGGCCCATGGGAGTGAGGTTCTCAAGTTGTTCTCCTTGCAGGCCGGGAACAGGCTGAACTTACCGGACTCCGACTTGCGAGCTTGGGGTTGAGGTTTAATAAAATTGTCCATTCCTCCATGACACGTGCTGTCGAGACCACAGACATCATCAGCAAGCACCTGCCAGGTGAGTGCTGGGTGCCAGTGGCAGGCAACTCTGGTGCCTCAGCCTAGCAAGGGCACGTTGGTTCTCAGACCCACCGCTGAGCCTGTCCCTGTCCTCCCCAGGTGTCTGCAGAGTCAGCACAGATCTGCTGCGGGAAGGCGCTCCCATCGAGCCCGACCCTCCTGTGTCCCACTGGAAGCCAGATGCTGTGGTAACAATGCTCCCCTACAGGCCTGAAGGTTGAGACACTTGTCCTGCTGTCCTCAGCCTCATCTGCTCCACACTGACCATCCTTTGCTCTGTTCCCAGCAGTATTATGAAGATGGAGCCCGGATTGAGGCTGCCTTCCGGAACTATATCCACCGGGCAGATGCCAAACAAGAAGAGGACAGCTACGAAATCTTCATATGTCATGCCAATGTCATTCGCTACATTGTATGCAGGTAGGCACTGCCATGGACTTGGCCCGGGAGGTGGAAGTCACATGCCCACAGGTCACTGGGGACAGAATGTGAATGTTGTGAACACTGTCATTCAGTGAATGATGTAGAAATGAAAACCCTCCACCTAGTGCCCTGATGCTGCTCTGTGGAGCAGCTTGTACCCTTCCTGGCCCTTGGATTCCTCCAGCTGGGGAGCTCCCGAGTCTCAGGACACTGGTGGGGCTCTGTCTGTTATGTGTAGAACATCTTTTTGTTGTCTCTGGTGTGCTTTCTTGAGCTCCTGGTGCCAAAAGGTCTTCTGGCAAGGCTTGTTGAGATGGTCCACGTGCCCAACAGCTCTGTGCAAGGCAATGTGCAAAAATCATTTCCCTCACACTTGGACAGACAGCTTTTAGGATCCATTGGTAGCTTCTGCTGAGTTTGTTCACAGATTTTGAGGCGATGTCTCTCTCCATCCAGACAAGTGTATGATGTTTCCCTTGTGGGTTTGGGATTCTGTGACTCAGTTTTACTGTTCAGAGTACTCTGTTGGGGGCTTTTTTGGGGTCCTTTTTTTCAGTCTACCACAGAATGTTTTAGGTTATATAAGACCAGCAGCCACACACTGCAGAGGGCTCTTGCTTAATTCCCTCCTCCCTCCTGGGCCTCTTAGGAAAATACTAGGGTTTCAGTAGCCAAGGGCTGCCTCTTACCAGGTTACAAATAAGATTGCTAGTAACAGAAGAGCCCTAGTGGATGATGCTGCCTGAAGCCATGCACTTGGTCTCCACTCCTCAGGACCATCCATGACCCCACTGTCCATAATGGCTGCTCCCCTCAGGCATCGCATGGGGTCAGATGCTGTGGGAGCCCTGGCCTCCAGAAACAGGCTATTGAGGATCCTTCTGGCCTGGCTCACATACTACAATAAGAGCAAATTTCTTTAGGCCGTTTGCTGAGATCCATCCCATTTGTTCCTCTTAGCTTGTGAACATACCATGACCTCTGTGCTTAAGTTGACACTGTTTTTTTGTTTTTTTTTTTTTTGGGGGGGGGTCCAATTGTGGGGCCTGAACTCTGGGCCTGGGCGCTGTCCCTCAGCTCTTCAGCTCAAGGCTAGCGCTCTACCACTTGAGCCACAATGCCTCTTCTGGCTTTTTTCTTTTTGCTTATGTGGTGCTGAGGAATTGAACCCAGGGCCTCATGCATGCAAGGCAAGCACTCTACCAATGAGTCACCTTCCCAGCCCAAGTTGACACTCTTAACAGTGTCATGAGACCCAAAGCTTGTGCTGAAATACAGCCATGCTTACCTAAGTCGATAGAGCACTGTGAGGAGAGGCAGGGCTACCACTAGGGCTCATGATGCCTACTGCTGGTTTTGTTGAGGATTTGTGAGGTACAGTACTTGAGAGGAGACATTAAAAGGCAGCTTGAGCCGGGTGCCAGTGGCTCACACCTATAATCCTAGCTACTCAGGAGGCTGAGATCTGAGGATTGCAGTTCAAAGCCAACCCGGACAAGGAAAGTCTGTGAGACTATCATCTTCAATAAAGCACTAGAAAACCGGAAGTGGTGCTGTGGCTCAAGCGGTAGAGCACTTGCCTTGAGCTGAAGAGCTGAGGGACAACGCCCAGGCCCAGAGTTCAAGATCCATGACCGGCCAAAAATAAATAAATAAATAAAAGGCAGCCTGAGGGCACCAGGTAATCCTAGCTACTTTGGAGGCTGAGATCCCAGAACTGCAGTTCTGTGACAAGCCCAGTAAAGTATGAGACTCATCTCGAATCACCAAAACAAAAGCCTGAAAGACCCGCAGCAGGTAATGTTAGAGAGGTTGCTGGATCAAACTGGGTACAGCTCAAGGTTGCTTCTTAAAGCTGAAGACTTGTGCCAGCATAGGCTAGGAATGTGGCTCATGGTAAAGTGCTTGCCTAGCATGCATGAGACCCCGGGGCCAATTCTTCAGTACCACATAAGCAGAAAAATCCAGAAGTGCTGCTGTGGCTCAAGGGGTGGAGTGCTAGCCTTGAGCTGAAGAACTGAGGGTCAGCACCCAGGCCCAGAGTTCAGGCCTCACGACTGAGAAAGAAAAATAAGTAAGAGCATGAAAATGCTCAGGATGTAGGTCACATTTCCATCCAGGAAAAATTCTTGAATCTAATGAGAAACTGATCTAGCCCTGTGTTTGGCTTTCTCCTTATTACACTGGAAAAGCAGACATTGAATTGTATGTGATGCAGGCCTGCTCCTCCCACTACTGCCTTTTCTCTTCCTTCCCAGAGCCCTACAGTTTCCTCCAGAAGGTTGGCTCCGTCTGTCCCTCAACAATGGGAGCATCACTCACTTGGTGATTCGACCCAATGGTCGTGTTGCTCTCAGAGCCCTTGGGGACACAGGATTCATGCCCCCCGAGAAGATCACCCGGTCCTGAGGCTACCTGTGAGATCCTTTTCAAGTGGCATCCTGACTCGAGCCTTCTTTCCCTGTCCAGGCAGCACTACAGTGTCATTTTGTGTTTCAACGAAGAGGCTGGCAGGAAAGTATGCAAATGTCTCATGCTGTATTTGGGTGCTTATTTTTAGCCCACGCTAAAAAGGGAAACCATTCTGGCCAGTGGCTTCTCTACCCTATGTGCCCTTTCAGAACAACCCTGTGGAGTGTGGGGCAAAAAATTCTCAGGCAAAGGCAGGCTTGTTCTAGGGAGAGCTGGCTTCATTGAGATTTGCACTAAGGTCTTAACCACAGCTGCCCAGTAATCCCGGGTTTGATAGAAAGCCTGTCAGACAAGATGGCCTTTTGTTTCCACCTCATCTTGCTTCTTATACTCTTCATTTCTGAAAACTCTTGTCATTTAAGTATTTTTGATTTCTTTACCTGGGGTCTTGGTATATATCTGTGCAGGTAGACCTGAATCTTGAGGGAAGGAATAAAGCTGTGGAAAAGCTACGGCCTGCTCCTTTGAGAAGTCGTAGGTGGATAACTGTCCTGTAGGGTGTTTTCTGGAGCCAATAAAGTATCTTGGACTGTGGGAGCATAGGGACTCACACTGTAACCCTAGCACTCAGGAAGACTGGGACAAGAGGATCTCAAAAGGAAGTATCCAGGACTGAGCTTGCCACTGGCTTCTGTTAATCTTGTGGGTTAGAGTACTTAGAAATGACAAGTTTACCCCAAATGTTAAGAAAAACAATTCCTATATGGTAGAAATGCTCTCATAAGCGTGTTTTCTATCAGCAGAATTGGGATATTTGGGTGGCTCCATTTTCTTTGTAAATAACCATGTAATAAAGCTTCAGTGGTGTTTTCTATTTTGTTTGAAGAATTTGTTGTGACTACTGTAGAGAAAATAAGCACATGCCATGCAGCTGACAAGTTGTGTCACTGCAGTCCTGTCTTTTGTCCCCAGGGCTGGCAGCACCGCCAGGTGTTCTGCTTGGAGGACTTGCCACCAGCGGCCAGAGGACATCTTGTGTTTTGTCCCATGGTGGACCTGTCACCTGCCTCGAAATCATTAAGGCAGGAGGGACAGGCTATGGCAGCTTGTAAGCACAAAGCTGAAGGCTTCTCACCTCTGACCTCAGGAGGCAGGGAGTTGCCCAGTCTGCACTGAGGGCATCCCATGCATGTCACAGCCCCAACAGCTGACCTAAGAAGCAGGCAGCATTTTAGGAACAAACCTTGACGTTCTCCTTGGGCTGTTTATAGGGAGGTGCAGGGGCACTCTGCATAGCACTGAGGCTACAAATGGAAACCGGGACTTCACACAGGACTCAGATGGGCGACACTGGGTCAACTGCCCTATCCATTCCTCCCAATCTGTCATGTTGATGACAGATGGTACAAAGACAAAAAAGCTCAGAATCACCCGGACAGACTGACCAGTCTGGAGCAAGCAGCCATAGACCAGTAATTGAGCATCTTTTCTCTTGCTTCAGCAACTCCTTCCCCCCACCCCCAATACAATTCTGAAATTGAGTTTCTAAGATACCCTCTGAAGTCATTGTCTGAATACTTGGTGTGACTACAACCTGCTTTGTTATGTAAGTTCCTTGTTAACATTTCTTGGCTGGCTCTTCTTCCAGTGGGCTTTGCATTCATGAGCTCCATGGGTAAGAGTAGGCTCTGGCCAAGTTCAGGGTGGGACTGCAGACAGGCAAGGCCTTGGCTGCCAGGACACCCTGTGTGGATACAACCTTGCCTGAGTGTGGGTGTGTGCTACCCACCCAGAAGGGGCCTGGACTCAATAGGATGGAGAAGGTTCTTCTCCCTCTGGGATTACCCTTGCCCTCTGGTTTGCAACTGATGACAGGAGACTTCTCAAACGATACGTCAGACAGAAGGTCTTCGCACCAGGAATAAGCCAGGTACATTGTCACACCTGTGGTCCCAGCTACTTGAGGCAGAGGTAGGAAGACTGTTGGAGTTCTAGACCAATCAGGGCGACAGTCCTTTCTCAAAAAGAGAAATCTGCAAATCACTCACTCAGGTTAGTGTACTTTTGAAGGGCTTTCTTCCCAAGCATGTAATCTCTCTCATCAGTAGTGTTTTAAGAGACACAGAGCCATAAGGTAAAACATTTACCAGAATAGGTATTCCCACGGTCTTGCAAATAGAATAGTCAACAGTGACTTCTAAAGCTTCAGAAAACTGCAGTCTGCAAAATTAGGGGAAAACAGTACTTTAATCGCGATCTGAGTATTGACAATAATATACTGAGACAATATGCTAAGTCTTCAGAGAAAACAGCAGCACTAAAAAGAATGTCTGTTCCAATTACCTTTTGAAAACAAAAGTGCTTTTTGGAATGTCATTGTTTTCAGAACAAACTATTATTTGCTTTACATCTTGATCTCATGTGCAAATGAAAATATCCTGTGTAACAAACTTGAATTCTAACCTATGTCTTATATAAAAGAAATAAGCTTTTTAAAAACACATTTCAATTCAGAGTGTTTACAAAGAAAAAAAAATATGTCTTTGCCGATATAATCATTGTATATTCTCAAAAAGTAACTTCAGGAAAATTAAAAGTGATTTACAAAAAGGCACTGAAGTTGGCACAACCAGTGGTAGTTTTTTGTTTTGGAGTAAACACTGGACGTGTCCACAAAACAGCTTGTGTGTGAGAAGCTGCTTCCAATAGCCAGGGTTGAGACCCCGCCTTGAGGCATGGGTAACAGGGTATACAGACCTTCCTGGGGATAATTAATGATGACTAAAACGTTAGGAAGGACTGAAAGACTCAAACCTCCAGTTTCTCTACTGTAACAAAATGATCTTTTATAAAGAAAGTCCCAGCTGAAGTAAATTCTAAAGTCAAGACAAATTGCAAAGCTAGGGAACAATTTATATTATTTAATTATCACGCTGGCAATTAAGTAGCAAGTTCAGGTGCTGGTGAGAATTAAAGACCTTCTGGTTATTGCTGGTGAGGATTCTGAGACTTGTATGACTCCAGCTGGCTCGGACTTTTTTCCCAAGAGAAAGATACTTCTCTTGTGAGCATAAGGCTGAGACAGTCAAGGCCCATTTACTCCCTGTTCCTTACTGTTAAAAACAACTAGGATCAAGCAGCAAATACCTGGGTCTTGGCATTCGTGTACTGGGAAGCTGCTCTCCAGGAGTCTGTGTACAACCTGTCCTCATGTTGTGGACAGTGGAAGTGCATTTACGTACAGCAGGGTTGGCCAGCTCCCTCCAGAGCACCTGCTCAGGCCTGGGAGGTCACACACTACCTCTCAGTCAGTCTCATTTTATTATGGGGAGGGGAGGGAGTATTAGGTGTGTGTCTCATTATGTATATATAACTCATGCTAGAGGCTTCAAACTTAAAATCCTCCTTCCTCATACTCCTGAATGCTGGATTATAGGTGGTGTACCACCACGCCCAATCTCCTTTGCTCCATTTCAAACCCAGGAATCACTACCTAGAATGTCTGCATCATTACTACATCCACATTTTGGAGAATATTTGTGCACTGCATTTTTTGAGTTTGCTTTTATTTTTCTGAAGTATTAAGTTTAAATCTGAGTTAGGACATCTGCATTTTCTAAAATACTTATGGCTTCATAGAAAGAACTAATAAATTATTCAGAATATAGTCTTTTGTTAAACTTTACCAATAAACATTACCCTTCTTTCCTTAACAATTAAGAAGGAAGTGAGCCCTATAGGGTTGCAAGTTGTGCCATGTGTGCCACTCTGCGGAGGTGGCTCCCATGTGCAGGACTGTACCGCCCGGGGCTGCCCCAGCTGGGGGACGACCTCGTGTGACCCAGTTTCCCAGGGCTGATCCCAGCAGGACCGCTTCGCCCCAAACTGCAGCAATCAAGATCTGGCTGTTGAGACTTCAACTTTCCTTTCAGTGCAGGGCTCGGCCAACTAGAAAGCCAGAAAGGTATATTAGTACTGGTGGGCCATGTCTGCAGGGTAGAAATCCAAGGAAATCAAGGTCAGGATGTAGGCAGCAATCCTCCCTGGGACCACCACAAGGTACTTCTGAACCTCAAACCCTGAACCAGGTCGCTTGTGGCGTGCGTTTCCGTATGAAACTGTCACAATCTGACTACAAATCCTGTATGCCACCAGCCTTTTCAGCCTGTCAAGATTCAGCTTAGTCTGATTTTCCACCTTACTGAAGGGTCTGCTTCTGTGCACAAATGACCATGTAGTATTAACGTGACCAAGGGGACTGTGACTAACTTGTATACACAAACCCCAAGTGCTGTTCTTAGGGCCCCATGTCACCTCTGTCTGTCTGAGGGTGAGTAGCCCAGGACTGCACTCTTCCACCTGTGCACAGCTGGATACCGGCCAGGGTCAACATCTGCACTCTCAAGCGCTGCCAAGACATCCCGATCTAGTTTTGATGGCTCGTCACTAGAATACAGGGTGGGAGGGTTAGGGAAAAGCAAATACCTGATTGAAAAAAAAAAAAAAACAAACTTGGAAAACACCACTGCATTTTAAACTCAAGAACACAATGAACAGAATATGTGGGACAATTTCGCTGAGTAACCACTAAACACACTAGGATCTCAGAGGTGCCAGCTGGAGGGACAATAGCCAGTGTAGAGGGCCAGAGCAGAGCTACTGCCCTCAGTGTCCCACAACAAAGGCAGGGAGAGTGTCTCCAGGAGACTAGCTGGGTCCCCCACAAGTAGCACCATCAACCCCATTATTATGTGTTAACTCCAAAAATAAATTAATTAGGAAGAATGAATTCTGGTGTATTCCCTTCCCTGGATCAGCTACCACAGAGCTGAAAGAAAACACTGTAGAGTACTAGAAGCTACACATTCAGGAAGAAGATGGGAGGGGACCTGTCAAGTTGTGGGAAAAAAGAACTACAAGCAATGCCACATGTGGAAGGGCTATCACTCACCCAAAAAGGAAGAGCTTCCTAGTGGAGTTCCTAGTAGGTCCAGGCACACGTGCGGCCTGGGCGCCAGGGCTACTGGGACCCTGGGACATTTCCACTGCTCCTGCTGGCATCTCCCGGTCAGTCCTGACTTGGCTGTTTCCCAGTCTGTCTGCCGCAAGGGGACTTGCTGGCAAAGCACCTTCTACTGCATCTTTTCTTGAAGTCAGGACCTTCTTATCTTTAGTTTTCCTGTTTCCATTTGATGTCTCAGAAGGATTTTTCAAGTTCAGTTTATCAAACTGAAGAGTCAAAGAAGACACAGGTGGCAAAAGGTCTGCCTCCCCAGGAGGGCGCTCTTGTCTTCCCCAGCTTGGGGTTCTCTGGCTCAGAGAGTGGCTTACCCCATTCTCACGACAGTGGGGATGGTGGTATCCACCTGGGCCTTCTCCACAGTCTGCCTTCTGCCCCAGGGGAAGGGCACCATACTCCAAGTTTTCAAAAGCATCAATTGTGAGCTGGCTTTGACTCTGCTCTGTATTCTGCAGGTTTTTCATTTCTTCTAAGCTCATGCCATCCTCTTCATCTAGAAATGCCCCCACAGAGATGGGATTGCTATGCTTCTTCGCACTACCTAGGAGGACAATGGAAGAGGCACATTGGGTATGCAGGTCAGAACCAGAATGATCATCTGTAAGCCCTATAACCCAAGCAAAAAATGAAAAATAGGATATGGCAAGCAGAAATCATTTGGTCCCTTCTCCCTCAAATTCAGGAATTATAAGGAAAATTGAGGCCAGGCCAAGACTACGGGGAGAGGATATCCTTGTAGTTCGGTGGCTCCCTCCTAGCTCTGACCAGCTCTATAAAGAACCCTGTTCTGTAAGTGGAATAAGCAGAACTTGAGAGCAGCACTTTGCTGTCCAAACCCAGGTGAAGGCCCGTCTTTCTTTATCATAACAGTGGTCACTGGAACTGAGGCATGAACAAATGTGCTCACTTCATTCAACATTAACTAATTTAACACATCATTCTGTGGGGACAACAGGTGTGGCCTCCTCCTTTTTTCTTTTTGCTTATGTGGTGCTGAGGACTCAAACCCAGCAAGCGCTCTACCATTGAGCCACTTTCCCAGCCCATGGGTTCCTCTTTCTTATCCCCCAACTCTTTCCAATTTATTATCAATTCACTAGATTTTAATTGAGGCATAGTTCCAATATGGTATGCTGTAATTATACCACTGTTCAAAAATTAGTATTATAGGGGCTGGGAAGGTGGCTCAGTGGTAGAGCACTTGCCTTGCATGCTCAAGGTCCTGGGTTCAATTCCTCAGCACCACATAAGAAAAAAGCCGGAAGTGGCGCTGTGGCTCAAGTGGTAGAGTGCTAGCCTTGAGCTTAAGAGCTGAGGGGCAGCGCCCAGGCCCAGAGTTCAGGCCCCACGACCGGACCCCCCAAAAAAAAAATTAGTATTATGCTAATATCTACATGTATGTTTTTCCTCCCACTAATTATATGCATTACTGTACAGCATTCATTACAATTGTAAGCCCTTTTTTATATCATACCCTACACTCTGAAAGCATGATATTTATTTATTTATTTATTTTGGTCAGTTTGAACTCAGGGCCCAAGCTCTCTGCTCAAGGCTAGTGCTCTACCACTTGGAGCCACAGTTCCAATTCTGGTTTTCTGGTCAATAACTGGAGATAAGAGTGTCACAGACATTCTTGCCTGGGCTAGCTTTGAATGATCCTCAGATCTCAGCCTCTTGAGTGGCTAAGGTTCACCATGACCTGTGCCCAGGGAAAGCATGAATTTTCATTCTGCACGAGGACAGAACCATTTATTCAGCCAATCCTCAACTATCAGAGGATAAACTATTAGTTTTCTAATGTTTGGCAGTGCTTGAGGATCTCTAATTCTTTCCTCACAAGAGACTCTGGACCAGGCAGACTGCCCAGAGCCTGGATACCACCATTACCACATCTTGATGGCAGAGTACCACTCGTACCCTCATTGTGGTAGAAGTTACTACATTGTAGACACGTATATCTTTTTTTGTTTTTTTTTTGGTCTCTTCGTGGGGCCTGAACTCTGGGCCTGGGCGCTGTCCCTCAGGCTCTTCAGCTCAAGGCTAGCGCTCTACCACTTGAGCCACAGCGCCACTTCCTGGCTTTTTTTTCTTTTTTCTTTTTTCTTTTGTGGTGCTGAGGAATTGAACCCAGGGCCTCATGCATGCAAGGCAAGTACTCTACCATTGAGCCACCTTCCCAGCCCCTAGACATGTATATCTTATTACTGGTGAGATGCCTTTTTGTGTGTGTGTGTGTGGGGGGGATGATTTTTGCCTTTTCTCTTGTAATATTTAAGAACTTTAATATTTCCTTTTTTCTTTTTCTTTTTTGTCCGTTGTGGGGCCTGCACTCTTGGCATGGGCACTGTCCCTCAGCTCTTCAGCTGTAGACTAGTGCTCTACCACTTGAGCCTCAGCCCCACTTCCGGCTTTTTCTGCTCATGTGGTGCTGAAGAATCTAACCAAAGGCCTCATGCATGAAAGGCAAGCAGTCTACCACTGAGCCACCTTCCCAGCCCCAATATTTCCCTTTTTCTTTCCTCAATGCCAAGTTACCAAGCCCAGGTCTTTGCTCAGGCTGAGGCATGTAATCTGTCAGTGAGTTACACCCCAGACCAATGTTTCCTTTTTTAATGTTGCTAAGGTGCTATTAGTTACTTTTAAGTGTTTAAAATCAGATTAACCTTTCCTGATCATTCCATCATTGCTTTTGTGCTCAAGATGGTCAGTGTCCTAAAGGCTGATAAAATAGACGCAAGCATTCTGGAGCCTATCTTCCTTTTTCTGATATTCAATGATCCAATGAACCATACACTTAGACCTAAAATATTGCACCTAGAAGTTTTGGAAAACATCACCTAAGGCCAGAAGCAGCAATACCCATGGCCATGCCACTGTATTTTTTATATCTACAAGTACATGCACATGAGATGAGTGGACACATACCTTGGGAAAGTTACCCATTTTTACAATAAAATCACATGAGGCAAAGAAGAGAAAGACATAGCCAACTCAGCTCATGTTTGCTCACCAGAAGTGAAAGCTCTGTCTTGATGGCAGGCTTCATTTTCTCTTGTTTCTTGCTGAGCCTTTCTGCCCATTTCCTGACGGGCAAGATATTCTTCTAGTCTTTGCAGGCCCTCCTGGGAAGACAGATCAACAAAACAGCCCAGAAATTCCCAGTATTCAACCCAGGGATACCCCAGCTCATGAGCTAGCTCCCTGTAAGAAACAAAAAACAATTACCAGTTGAGAAAACAGAAAAATTACCCAAATGTTCAGAGTGTCAAAACTGATATCTGCAATATTGGGTGTAATTTTATTTTATCCTAAATTTCAAGTTAAAATTAAACATGTGTTTTCCAGCTATCCCCTAGCAGGTTAGACTGCGGTGTTCCCTAAAGAGCTTTTCTATGATGAAACAAGCCACATTTACTCAAGAAGGGAGCCCTCAGCCAGTATACACTCACATTACTCAATAATGAAATCCTATCAGTACATTTTGGACAGGCATATAAAAATCTAGGGGTCTATGGCAAAGTCAAACTGTAAACCTCAAATTAGGCACATATTTTGAAAAAAAAAAGGGGGGGGGCTGAAATGTCCCAGTAAACACTCTGGGAACCAGTATCTTTAAGTAGCTAGTCAATTCATCATCCATCCATACACATCCACACTGCATACTACACAGCACTGAAGCCCATGTGCTCTTTAGCACGTCATATAAGTACCTCCCTACTCTCTCAGTGCCCCGTTCTGCATCAGACTTCCTGACACTGTGGAAGAAGCCTGCTTTCTCTCGAGGTGGAGTTTTCCAGAGTTTGCGAAAATCTTCAGCCTGGAAGAAAAAGGAAAAATTTCAGGTTATGTTGTACCTTGTTGCAATTAACCTGGGTCTCAGAACTATCAGTATCACAGACTCAAAGGCTGTTTCCCTGCAACTTTAGCAGACCACAAAGCTCTGTAGCCAAGAGAGGCAGCATGACCAAACTCAGCACTGTGCTTGAAGTGGGGAAGGGGTTCTTCGCTTCACTAGTCTAGATTGTGAACATCAAATCTGGCCTAGGAAAGACAGAATGAATCTTTACTTGACAGCAGGACATCACCAAGCCCGTTTCTCCCAAAGGCACAGATGCACTGCTTCCCATAACACAGAAAACAGATGATGCTCAAGGTTAGTGCTCTACCACTTGAGCCACAGATCTATTTCTGGCTTTCTTTGTGTGTGTGTGATTAACTGGAGATAAGAGTCTCATAGATTTTCCTGCCTGGGCGAGCTTCCAACTGTGATCCTAAGATCTCAGCCTTCTGAGTAGATAGCATTACAGGCAGGAGCCACAGGTATCCGGCCTTATTTATTTTTTTTTTTTTTGCCAGCCCTGGAATTTGAACTTAGGGAGCCTGAGCGTTGTCCCTAAAGCTCTCTGTGCTCACGGCTAGCATTATACCACTTGAGCCACAGCACTGCTTCTGGCCTTTTCTGAGTAGTTTATTGAAGTGTCCCAAGGATGTTTCTACCTGGCTGGCTTCCAACTGTGATCTGAGGATCTCAGCCTCCAGAGTTGCTAGAATTTTAGGAGTAAGCCACTGGTGGCGCCTGGCTCATCTTTTTGTTTTTGGTTGGTCATGAGGCTTGAACTCTGGGCCACTTCCGGTTTTTTGATGGTTTATTGGAGATAGGAGTCTCATGAGCTTTCCTGCCGGGGCTGGCTTTGAACCATGATCCTCAGATCTCAGCCTCTTGAGTAGCTAGGATTACAGGTGTGAGCCACCAACCCCCAGCTTTCATCTAATCTTTTTTTTTTCGGAGGGTGGGGGGGTGGGGGTGGGTCTCATGGGGCTTGAACTCTGGGCTTGGGCGCTGTCCCTGCACTCTTTAGCCACAGTCCACTTCCAGTTCTCTAGTGGTTTATTGAAGAGTCTCATGGATTTTCCTGCTTGGGCTGGTTTTGAACCATGATCTTCAGATCTCAGCCTCCTGAGTAGCTAGGATTACAGGCCACCAGCGCCCTGCTCATCTAATCTTAAACATATAATTTGGAGATCCTTGTTTTTTTTTTTTTTTAGCCAGTCCTGGGCTTGAACTCAGAGCCCTGAGCTCTGTCCTTGAGCTTCTTTTTTTTTTGGGGTCCAGTTGTGGGGCCTGAACTCTGGGCCTGGGCGCTGTCCCTCAGCTCCAGGCTAGCATTCTACCACTTGAGCCACAGTGCCACTTCTGGCTTTTTTCTTTTTTCTTAGTGGTTCTGAGGAATCAAACCCAGGGCCTCAGGCATGCAAGGCAAGTGCTCTACCACTGAGCCACCTTCCCAGCCCCCCTTGAGCTTCTTTTATTCAAGATTAGTGTTCTATCACTTAAGCCACAGCTCCCCTTCCAGCTTTTTCTGAGTAGTTTTTTGGATAAAGTGTCTCATGGACTTCTCTTTTTTTTTTTTTGGGTCTGGTCATGGGGCCTGAACTCTGGGCCTGGGCGCTGTCCCTCAGGCTCTTCAGCTCAAGGCTAGCACTCTACCACTTGAGCCACAGCACCACTTCCAGCTTTTTTCTTTTTGCTTATGTGGTGCTGAGGAATCGAACCCAGGGCCTCAGGCATGCAAGGCAAGTGCTCTACCACTGAGCCACCTTCCCAGCCCCTCTCATGGGACTTTTCTGCCTGGGCTAGCTTCAAACTGCAATCTCAGATCTCAACCTCTTGAGTAGCTAGGATCATAGGCGTGAACCACCAGTGCTTGGCACTGGAGACATTTTTATAGTTGTAAGTAACTATTTAGAAAGCCAGTTATTTTTAATTTTTGTGTGTTTTGCTTTTTTATTTGGTGGGCAAGTATTCTACTGCTAAGCCAAGCCCTCAGCACATTTTTGCATTGGTCATTTTTGAGACAGGGTCTCAATCCCCATGCTGGTGCATGCTCCCTCTACTTCAGGCTTGTCCAGGCTGGGATGACAGCTGTGCAGTGTCAGCTCAGCTACAGTTCAGAGGGCTCTCCTAAACTTTTCTGCCTAGCCTGTTCTCAAACAATGATCTTGCTGGTCTCAGCCTCCCAAATGGCTGGAATTACAGGTGCAAAAGCTTAGGAATGAGTATCATAATGATCTCCCTATCCCAGGCTCCTGATGACAGATGTGCCCCACCATGCCTGGAAAACTCTACTATTTGAGTCAAAGCTATACTTCCAGCTTTTTGGTAATCAGAGAGTCTTGGACTTTCCTTCCTGGATTGGCTTTGAACTGTGATCCTCAGATCTCAGCTTCCTGAGTAGCTAGTGTTATAGGTATGAGCCACTTGCACTGTCAGGTTGTTTCATTCTGGTCTTGAAAGCAGTGCTGGGATTTTAACTCAAGGCTTCATCTTCCATGACTTAAGCCACACACCTCCAGGACTTTTCTTCTATTTTTCAGACATGTTGTCATGTTTTTTTGCCTAGGCCAGCCTGAAATGTGATCATCCTACATATGCCTAGCATAGCTGGGAGTACAGGGGTATACTATGCCCTTCTTTTTAGTCAAGATGGTCTCACTATTTGCTGGAGCTGGCTTCCAACCATGACCATATAGGTCTCTGCCTCCAAACTAGCTGAGATTACAGGCATGAGCTAACATCCCTTTTTTTTTTCTTTTTAAATCAAGATTTCATAAATGCCATTGAGAAAGAACTGTCAATTGTAAATCTGACATAAAACATGCACAATGTCTGGCCCAGTAACCTCATCATTACAAAGTTACTAAACTCTCAATGTAAATGGCTGCAGCCTGGATATAAACAGGTTGTAGGAAAAAGAGATGATGCCAAGAGCTCTGACAAATTTTAGAGGAAGTATTGGGAATTGCAAGTGTGGGAAAATTCCATTTGGAAGGTAAGCTTACAAACAAGAGTGATTTCAATCACATGTTAGGCTGGCAGGGGGAAAGGAGGGACAGGAAGAATGAGACAACAAACTGGAGGGGCTGGCCCAGATAAATTCCAGTCTGTTAAGATGTGTGGACTCCCACTACATGCACTCAGGCTAATGAGTTAGTGACATAGCAAACATTCCAAATCTTTGTTACTACCTCATAGCAGGTGGTTTCAGACAAGAATGACCTTTGTGCTCCATAAAAGTTGGTTTATCCTGGGAGCCAGTAGCTTTTCCCTGTAATCCTAACTACTTAGGAGGCTGAGATCTGAGGACTGTGAATCAAAGTCAGCCCAGAAAATGGAAGTCCATGAGACTCTTTTTTTTGTTTGTGTTAGTCCTGGAGCTTGAACTCAGGGCCTAAGTGCTGTTCCTGAGCTTTTTGTGCTCAAGGCTAGTGCTCTACCACTGGAGGCACAGATCCAGCCCATAAGACTCTTTATCTCCAATTAATTAACAAAAAGCCAGAACTGGAGCTACAGCCTTGAGCAAAGAGGCTCAGTGACAGTGCCCAAGCCCTGAGTTCAAGACCCAGAGTCAATAGCAAAAAAAAAAAAAAAAGCTAGTTTATAATACCAAGCTCAAAATAACAGGATACAGCCCCCAGCACTGAGATTCCAGAAGACTCCTTACCCAACAGCTTACCTTGGATGGACTCAGGGGTCCAACAAATGCCCTCAAAGTCAGCATAGAGTCCTTGGGGCCAGCTCTACAGTAGCTGGCCTGTGAGGCTTCAGCTGTCTGGTCTGAGGACCATAGCTCCCCAATGACAGGCGAGGAAGTGTCTTCTGCTCTTAGAAGTGGCACATAGTAATGACCTGAGGGAAGAGATACGTGAACCACAGGCACCTGATCACGTAGAATGAATGAGGGTCTGGGTGAACAGTGGTAAAAATAATGATTTAAGGAACCAGGTGGTCAGCTAAGCTCTGGGGCAAAGGCCACAGCAAAGGCCAGTTTAATTTGGGATACGTTTTTAGTGAGCCTCACTTCCTCAAGGAAAGGAAGGAGAGCATCAGATACTCCAGGAAGTTGGGGCTCAGAAGATAAAGGCTAAAATTATCAATAGCAATAACTTAAAGAGTTACAATGAGGTCACATTTCCCTCCCACCTCAGTTCTCCACTGATGGCTTTTCCGGTTCAGCTCCTGAAGGAAAGGCTTGCTGGAATACTGGCTTTTCATGCTAACTACAGGTGCCTGAAATTTTTAAATCTTAAATGCTTATAATTTTTCCTGTGTGGGCTGGGAAGATGGCTCAGTGGTAGAGCACTTGCCTTACATGCCTGAGGCCCTGGGTTTGATTCCTCAGCACCACATAAGCAAAAAGAAAAAAGCCAGAAGTGGCGCTGGTTGTGGCTCAAGTGGTAGAGCGCTAGCCTTGAGCTGAAGAGCTGAGGGACAGCGCCCAGGCCCAGAGTTCAGGACCCATGACCGGACCAAAAAAACCCCAAAAAACAAACAATTTTTCCTGTGTGCCAGTCTTGGGGTTTGAACTCAGGACCTGGACTCTGTCTCTGAATTTTTACTGATCAAGGCCAGTACTCTACCACTTGAGCCACAGTGCAACTTCTGGTTTTCTGATGGTTAACTGGAGGTAAGAATCTCAAGGACTTTCCTTTCTAGGCTGGCTGTGAACTTGATCATCAGCTCAGCCTCCTGAGTAGCTAGGATTACAGGCATGAGCCACTAATTCCCCTACAAAATAGACTTTTTAGGTTTTTTTGGCAATGGACATTGAACCCAGGACATTGCCCTTGCTAAGCAAGTGCTTTGCTACTAAGCTACATCTCAACCCAATGTCTGGCTTTTAAAAATATATTTTAGCCAGGCACTGGTGGCTCACGCCTGTAATACTACCTACTCAGGAGGCTGAGATCTGAGGATCACAGTTCAAAGCCAGCCCAGGCAGGAAAGACTGTGAGACTCCTATCTTCAATAAACCACCAGAAAACCAGAAGTGGCGCTGTAGCCAGAAGTGGTAGAGCGCTCGCCTTGAGCTGAAGAGCTGAGGGACAGCGCCCAGGCCCAGAGTTCAAGCCCCATGACTGACCAAAAAAAAAAAAAAAATCCCCCCCCAAAAAACTATATATATATACACACACACACATATACACACACATATATATATACATATATATACTCAGGAAGCTGAGATCTGAGGATCACAGTTCAAAGCCAGCCCCAGCAGAAAAGTCCATGAGACTCTTATCTCCAATTAACCACCAGAAAACCAGAAGTAGCACTGTGGTTCAAGTAGTAGAGTGCTCGCCTTGAGCTGATAAAGCTCAGGGACAGCATGCCCAGGCCTAGAGTTCAAGCCCTACAACTGACTAAAAAAAAACAAAGAATATTTTATTTTCTCTAATACTGTAGGCATGTTTCTGGTCTCCTAGGTGCAGGCAGTATGCAGCAGCATGAGCAGTGCTACAGCATGTTCTCTGATGTCTAAGACTAGAACCCAACTGAGAAATGCTGAGCCAACAGAACACTGCGGCTGGGCTGGGAAGGCGGCTCAGTGGTAGAGTGCTTTGCCTTGTATGTATGAGGCCCTGGGTTCAATTCCTCAGCACCACATAAACAGAAAAAGCCAGAAGTGGCATTGTGGCTCAAGTGGTAGAGCTCTAGCCTTGAGTTGAAGAGCTGAGGGACAGTGCCCAGGCCAAGTTCAAACCCCACAACCCTCATTTCCCCCCCACCCCCCGCAAAAAAAAAAAAATACTGAAGGTGACTCAAACCGTGGCTTCCTATAGGACCTTTAGCAAAAAGAGTATGAAAGATACACAGGATTCTGTAGGGCAGAAGTACCATGTGGAGGTAGACAAGTGAAGAGACCAAGGGTGAGGGAATACAGTAATAATATTCAGAGAGAGAGAGAGAGAGAGAGAGAGAGAGAGAGAGAGAGAGAGAGAGAGTGTGTGTAAATGGAACTAGGTAAATTGAGGGGATGGGTGTGGTTGGGAGAGATGGAGGACGATGATGAAGGAGGTGACAGTGTACTACAAACTCCCTTTGTTTTTTTCAGATTGGGATATGAACTCAGGATCTTTTGGTTGCTAAGCAGGTGCTCTTAGATGCTGAGCCACACCTCCAGCACTTGAAATCCCTTTATACTACTACTTAAGGATAACAAGTATCACTTTCTAGATCTTAGGGATGGCCAAGTTTTACAGTCACAAACAGGACAGGCCTTATCAGGTAACACAGAATTGCTGCTAGGTGCCGTGTAGCACTACTGCCTGCAATCCTAGCGACTCAGGAGGCTGAGATCTGAGGATCTCCTTTCAAAGCCAGCCGAGAGACTCTTATCTCTAATCAACCACCAGAAAACCTGAAGTGGAGCTGTGGCTCAAAGTGGTAGAGTCCTAGCCTTGAGCAAAAAGAGCTCAGGGACAGCACCCAGGGCCTGAGTTCAAGCCACTACTGACAAAAACAAAAAGAAAAAAAAATGCTAATAGAAGGCATTTTTCTGTTAGGATGGTGTGAAATTCCACAGATAAATCAGGCACCAACTCACCTTTTAAATATTCTCTAATCTTCTCTTTCAGTTCTACAGGCTGGTTTTTGCTTCTTTCACAGATGACCTAGTTAAGCAAAACAGAATAAGTGAACACTGTTAACTGTAATATTTCCTTATCAATAAAATGGCCTTTGGGGGTTGGGAATGTGGCTTAGTGGTAGAGTGCTGGCCTAGCATGCATGAAGCCGTGAGTTCATCAGTACCTCATACACAGAAAAAGCGGGAAGTGGCGCTGTGGCTCAAGTGGTAGAGTGCTAGCCTTGAGCAAAAGTAGCTCAGGGGCAGTGCCCAGGCCCTGAGTTCAAGCCCCAGGACTGGCAAAAAAAAAAAAGAAAAAAAAAGAAAAGAAAAAAAAAAAGATGACCTGCCGGGCGCTGGTGGCTCACGCCTGTAATCCTAGCTACTCAGGAGGCTGAGATCTGAGGATCGCGGTTCAAAGCCAGCCCGGGCAGGAGAGACCGTGAGCCTCCTATCTCCAATAAACCACCAGAAAACCGGAAGTGGCGCTGTAGCTCAAGTGGTAGAGCGCTCGCCTTGAGCTGAAGAGCTGAGGGACAGCGCCCAGGCCCAGAGTTCAAGCCCCATGACCGACAAAAAAAAAAAAAAAAAGATGACCTTTAAAATAAGTTGGTGCCTTAATGCTAACGTTTCATAAAGCTGACAAAAGGGAGGAAGGGGGGAAGGAAGGAAGGTTGGTTTAAGGGAACAGGGTAGGAGAACAGACCAGGAAAGGAACAGGTAGTTTTCCTTAAATTCCCTTAAAATTGCACCATCTAGTGTGAGCGTGGGGACATAAGCGTAGTTTTCTCAGCTGAAAGAGACATGCTTCCTGGAAGCCCATCCTCCATATATAAATTTTTGTTGTGGTAGACTTGGGTTGAGACAGGGCTAGAGCTACTACCTCATGTGAAATAAGAGTAATCCTTTCAAACAACTGTTTCTGAGCCCTTATAAAATTGTTAGCAATACAAGTATTTTTGTTAAGCCAAGCAGGTGTTGCTCATGCTATCCTGAGCTCTTTTGCTCCATTTCCAGTTTTTAAGTAGTTAACTGGAGTCTCATGGGGATTTTTCATGAAGGCTGGCTTCAAACCGCAATCTTCAGATCTTACCCTCCTAAATAGCTAGGATACATTTTTGTTGTTGTTGTTTTGCCAGATCTGGGGCTTGAACTCAGGGCCTGGGCACTGTCCCTGAGCTTCTTTTGCTCAAGGATGGCACTTTACCCTTGAGCCAGTGCCACTTTAGGAGCTTATTCTGTGTATGTGGTGCTGAGGAATCGGACCCAGGGCTTCATGTATGTTAGGTAAGCGCTCTACCACTAAGCTACATTCCCAGACCTGGGTTTCATTTTTTCTACTGGTTGGTATACTAATAGTATAGTGTTCTCAGCGGTCTTTTTTCCTAGTTTATAAGCATAAGATTTAGCACAACACATTTTGTTCAACTGGTAAAGATGGGGCTGGGAAGGTGGCTCATTGGTAGAGTACTTGCCTCACATGCATGAGGCCCTGGTTTTGATTCCTCAGCACCACATAAACAGAAAAGGCTGGAAGTGGCACTGTGGCTCAAGTGGTAGAGCACTAGCCTTGAGCTGAAGAGCTGAGGGACAGTGCCCAGGCCCAGAGTTCAGGCCCCATGACCACCACCACCACCACCAACAACAACAAAAAGAAAACTGGCAGACGTGGAAGTACCACTGTAGCTCAAGGTGGTAGTGTGCTAGCCTTGATCAGAAATTGCTCAGGGACAGTGCTCAGCCCCCAAGTTCAAGCCCCACCAATAAAAACATTAAACAACAACTAGCAGACCAGGTCAACTCATTCTGTCATGGTTCTAAAGATGCACTGCCTTTATGCAGTGCATCTTCCTAAACAGACAGGAATCTAAATATGCCTGAAAGCAAATATAACTCATCCTGAGTTAATTGCGACCTCACCATGGCTGTGCTCATAGACTGCAAACTTACATATTTTCATTTACAATAGATGCTAACTGCAGTTAAATAACTACTTACATCTTCAGGTGTTTTATCATATTTATTCCTTGGGTTTTTCGCAATCAAGGGATGTGAAGAAAGCACACTGACCACATCAACATTTCCAAATTTACAAGCAAAATGCAATGGGGTATCATAGCCCTGAAAAAGGTATAAAAGCACAATTGTTTATTCAACTTTGTAAAGTGGTTGCTCTAAGGTGAAAAATCACTATTAAGCAAAACAAATAAAAAAGTCTCTAAACAGAAAGATCATATGATACTGCTAAATTGCAGGATTCCATCTCCTTTTGCAGAAAGATTGCACAGTGTGCTCAGGGTGGGCGTGGTAGGCACTGGAGCAGTGTCGCTTGAGGGGAGGGAGGTCTGAGGGAAGAATGGACTTTCTCCTCACTGAGGCCCATTTGGGCATTAGTTAGCACCATTATTAATCTTAGGAAACCAAGAGTTTTCTAGTGATAGCAAAAGACTTATTTATTTTTTAGCCAGTCCAGGGACTTGAACTCAGGCTGTGGACGCTGTCCCTGAGCTTCTTTTGCTCCAGGCTAGCACTCTACCACTTGAGCCACATCAACTTTAAGTTGATCTTATCTGGCAATTGTCTGAGCTCTATTACTTCCCTAACAATCCTCAGAGTTCACTGGAATCTCTTATAGCTCTGTAATCTGGAAGAGAAATGGCCTACAGCTCATCTCTGGGTCTGACCCTTTCCTGGGTTTCTGCCATGACCAGACACACAATGACACACTTAACTGGGCAGAGATACAGGTCATCTACACAGCAACATTGGAGGGACAAGAGCATGCTTGTGCCTGGATCTAGAAATATGCTCAGGATGAACACAAAGATGGAGATCCTGGGCTGGGAAGGTGGCTCAGTGGTAGAGTGCATGCCTAGCATGCATGAAGCCCTGGGTTCGATTCCTCTGTACCAAATACACAGAAAAGGCCAGAAGTGATGCTGTGGCTCAAGTGGTAGAGCGCTAGCCGTGAGTAAAAGCAGCTCAGAGACAGTGCCCCGGCCTTGAGTTCAAGCTCTGGGACTAGAGAGAGAGAGAAAAAAGAAGGAGATCCTGGATCCATGACAGCCAAGAGCCTGTTTTCTGTCTCTTTTCTTTTTCCTCAGTATCTGGACTTGAACTCGAAGTCTCATGCTCTCCTTCAGCTTTCTTGTTCACAACCAATGCTCTACCAATTGAGCCACACGTCCAATCCCGTCCATCCTTCTGGGTTAATTGGAGATAGTGTCTTAGGGACTTTTGGGCCTTGATCCTCAGATTTCAGTCTCTTGAGCAACTAGGATCACAGGTTTTTGTCTCGATGGGTCCAGGGAAGGCCTCTCCAAGAGGAGCAGCAAGGTCTGGATGAGAAAGACTTGCGGGTCAACTTGATACAGCCGATATTCTTCTTTAAATTTAGGAAAGGCACACTTCACTCAGAGAAAGGATTAAGTCTTTTTCCATTCAATGTTAAAAAAGAAATGAGCTATGGGGTAAGAAAGTCAGTCCATCTCATCACCAATTACCCATCAAAGTAAGTCAAAAGTATGGCGTCCAGGCCCAGAGTTCAAGCTCCATAACTGTCCAAAAAATAAAAAAGTCAAAAGTAGAGCTGTGGCTCAAGTGGTAGAGTGCTAGCCTTGAGCAAAAAGCTCAGGGACCTTGTCTAGGCTCTGAGTTCAAGCCCCAGGACAGGCACAAAAAAATTGCCATAAATTGGTTGTATAAGGAGGATGTCACTGTGACATTTCCACACACTATATTATAACATAGCCTCATCACTCCACTTAACCACCAAAAAAAAAAAGCAAGAGGCAGAGCTGTACAGAGCTGTGGTTCAAGTGATACAGTGCATATGTATTTTGCTCAGAAGAATTCTTTCTCTGGGCACTGTCCCTGAGCTGCTTTTGTTCAAGGCTAGAATTCTACCATTTGAGCCACAGCTCCACTTCTGGCCTTTTCTATTTATGTGGTACGGAGGGATCGAATTCATGGCTTCAAGCATGCTAGACAAGCACTCTACCACTTGAGCCACAGTGCCACTTCCAGTTTTTTGGTGGTTTTCTTTTTTTTTTTTTGTCGTGGGGCTTGAACTCTGGGCTTAGGCACTGTCCCTGCACTAGCGCTCTACCACTTGAGCTACAGCACCACTTTCGGTTTTCTGGTGGTTTATTGGAGATAAGAGTCTCACGGATCCTCAGATCTCAGCCTCCTGAGTAGCTAGGATTACAGGCATGGAGCCACTGCCTGGCTTTTCTGGTGGTTTTATTGGAGATAAAGTCTCACGGACTTTGGACTTTCCTTCCCCGGGCTGGCTTTGAACTGTAATCCTCAGATCACAGCCTCCTGAGTAGCTAGGATTGCAGGCGTGAGCCACTGGCACCAGGCACACACACACATATTTATATATATGGGTATATACACATATGTCTATGTCCATGAATGTGTATGTCTTTTAGGTCTAACATTCACATATATGTGACAATAGGATATTTGACCTTTTGAGCTTGGCTTATCTCACTCAGTATGCTATTCTCCAATCCATCTTACTACCAAAAAAATGACTTCATCTTTTTCTTTATGGCTACATAATATTCCGTGGTAATAAATGTACAATTTGGGGCTGGGAAGGTGGCTCAGTGGTAGAGTGTTTGCCTTGCATGCCTGAGGCCCGGCATTTGATTCCTCAGCAACACATAAGCAGAAAAAGCTGGAAGTGGTGCTGTGGCTCATGGTAGAGCACTAGTCTTAAGCTGAAGAGCTCAGGGACAGCACCCAAGCCCAAAGCTCAGGCCCCACAACCGACGAAAAAATAAAAAAATTAGAAAAAAATGAATGTACAATATTTTCTTTTTCCATTCATTTGTTGTTGGGTAGGTTGGCTGATTCCACTGTTTGGCTATTATGAAGAATATTGCCTTAAGCAAGGGCATGAAGGTATAATAATTTACATCCCTCTGTATATGGGCCCAAAATTGGTAGCATGGTGTCATAGAGTAGGTCTATTTTTAGTTCTCTGAACCTCCCACATCTCTTACATCCCTTGCATGATGACCTGGAGTATCAATGAATACAAGAACATACATGTTGGGAACACACACTTGAACTGAGAGATTCAAGAGGAAATACTCACCACTTTGTCGGGAGTGTTCAAGTATAGGTCAACAATGTAGTGGATACGCTTCTGAAGCATGCCTGGGTCATCATCTGGGTACATGAGCCGCATAAACACAGGATTCTCCAGAGTCTCTAACGTCAGCTGACACAGGGAAGCCCGATTCTCTCTGGCAGCAACATGCATGACATTGTACCTACATCCTTCCTGAAATACCATGCGTTCCGAGCTGAATTTTTGTCAAAGTCTTTTTATAATAAGTACAGTGACCCACATGGCACAAATAATGCTGAAGGCAGACTTACCTGTACAATGGTTGGGTTGTCCCCGGAACCAATTAGATATCGGGGGTTACTCCAGATAAGATCCAAAAAGGTGTCCTCCTCGCCCTTCTCTACAGCTTTCCTTAGCTTGGCTGTGAGGTCCTGTGTTCGAGGATTTTTGTAACTGTTTGCTCGCTCTTTGTTTACTGTTTCCAATTCAGATAAGCATAATCCATCTGTCATGAAGAGATACAATTAAGGAATACTCAATTTCATAGCTTCTTCTTACCCACTCTGCTGTGCTAAGGGCTACAGCCTTCCAACAGAGGCTCAGTAGGTCTTGAGAACAGGTAAGAGGCAAAGATGCTAAAGGGCATTGCTGAATGGAATCAGATGGCCAAAAGCCTCTGAGAACAAGACATTATTTGGCACACTTGTAGGATCTGTTACAAAACTGGGTGAAGGAAAAGTCAGAAGCCATCACAGGAATTCTCCAACATGGAAGTATTCATGCAGAGTGGGAACTGCTCCAAATGTTCCATGGGTCTAATCACAATGCCTAAGTATGATTCAACTTCATTTCCTTCAGGGGAACTTTCTCAACCTGAGGGAGACCATGTAAAGTTAAGTAAGGGGACAAGAGAAAGAGGCAAACAAGCCTTTGGCCAAGGGCCAGCTGCCCAGGTCAGGGCCCCTTTTCTCTAAACCATTGTGTGTGGGGGAACTAGAACCAAGGTCAAGCTTCTCCAACAGGACCCTGGCTGAGTTGAGAAGCAGATGCAGTGAGATTTCTGGTTCCAACAGAGGAGGCCAACTCATAGATTTTTCAGATGGGAACGCAGATTGATCTCAGCCTCAGTAGTACCCTGAATCTAGCTGGAAGCAGGAAGAGTGACAGGAGTCAGACAGAAAGGGCCAACAGCACCTTTTCCCATTTTTCCACGGTCCTCATGACATATTAAGTCAGAGGCCAAATGGCTTCAGGCCCACTCAGCCTCTCCCAGAATCTTCTTTGAACCTACCATTGTATCCCTGAACCTACCTAGCCCAGCTCTTAGCTCCTTTTCCCTGGGGCTATTCACTGCCAGGACCTCAGCTCTTTTCCCTTCTGCCACATCAGATTTCTCTCACAGAAGGAGAAATGGAGTTGCCATATTGGGAGAGAGGAGTCAAGATATTTTTGGAGTGAGTGATAGCAATGAACCACAATATGGTTTACCTTTCAACCCAACACTGCCGAAGAGTGGATTTATCTTCACAGGAGATAATGTTGGCACAGCTTTGCTTGGAGATGGGAAATAATCACTAATTCCTCTAGCAAATTTCTCAGCATCTTCTCTGGTTGGAAAAGCTTTAAATCGGGACCCTTTAATCATTTTGACAGCTTGTAATGCTTCGTTTTTGTCCTCATAAACATGGATCCTTTCTAATTAGGAAAAGTAACAAAGAAAAACTAGAGATGAGTAACAAGATCCTGAATGGAGACACCAGCTCTCCCTATTTTCATAGACTGTAATATATTTAAGAGGGGTGACATTGGGCTGGGAAGGTGGCTCAGTGGTAGAGCGCTTGCCTTGCATGCCTGAGGCCCTGGGTTCAATTACTCAGCACCACATAAGCAAAAAGAAAGAAGCCGGAAGTTGCGCTGTGGCCCAAGTGTTAGAGTGCTAGCCTTGAGCTGAAGAGTTCAAGCCCTACGACCGGACCCCAAAAAAAAAAGGAGGGGTGACATTTTTGGTTTTACAGATACTTTATAGACACTTTCTTGGATCTGTACTTTTTGAGCAAAAAAGCTCAGGGACAATGCCCAGGCCTGAGTTGAGCCTTAGGAGCTGCACCAAAAATAAAATAAATAAATAAAAATAAAAACAGTATTCATTCGTCTGTACACTTAAGTTGAAACATATTTATTAAAGTAGATTAGAGAGGCTGGGAAGGTGGCTTAGTGGTACAGTGCTTGCCTTGCATGCAAAAGGCCCTGGGTTCGATTCTTTAGCATCACATAACCAGATAAAGCCGGAAGTGGCGCTGTGGCTCAAGTGGTAGAGCACTAGCCTTGAGCTGAAGAGCTGAGGGACAGCGCCCAGTCCCAGAGTTCAGGCCCTGTGCACATGTGTGTGTGTGCCTGCACACGTGAGCGCGCGCGCGCGCGCACACACACACAAATTAGAAATAAAAATGTTTAAAAATATAAAATCTATAAACAGGGGTCAGGTGTGATGCAGGAAGTGGTTACAGCTCACAAGTAATAGTGTTTTTTTTCATATATGCTATATGTACTTTTTGTATCATACTATAATAGATTTTTTTATTTTGGGGAGTACTAGGGTTTGAACTAAGGGCTCTATATTGTGCCACTGAAGCCATGCCTCCAGCCTTGTTTTCTTCTTCTTTTTTTTTTTTTGGTGGTGGTGGGGCTTGAACTCTGGGCCTGGGCGCTGTCCCTCAGCTCTTCAGCTCAAGGCGAGCGCTCTACCACTTGAGCTACAGTGCCACTTCCAGCCTTGTTTTCTTGAAGGTCACTTTTCGGCAGGATCTCACATATTCACCTGGGGCTACCTATCTATAACCTACCTACGTAGTAGAGACAGCAGGGGCACCCACCGTGCCTAGCTTTATTGGTTAAGATGGTATCTTGCCAACTTTCAGCCCAGGCTTGCCTTGACTGGCTATCTTCTCACTCTCCATCTCCTGAGATGACAGGTGTGAGCCATAGCACCTGGCTTAACTGAGGGTTTTCTACAATAAGCTACTTCTATAGCAATAAAGATTAAAAACCCCATAATGGCCATTTCCCAACATCACTGACTCTTCACTGAAAAGATCAGATGGTTGAACCAGGGATGGATGCAGCTTGGTGGCAGGTGCTTGTCTACTACTCTTGAGTGCCTGGGCTATATCCTTAGCATGGCAAAAAACAAAATCAAAACATACAATTGTACTCCACTTCATACAATGTGCAGGTATTTTTAACCAATCTCCCATTCTCAAGCATTACCACAAATATGAGCACAAGCATAGTAACAGCATGCAATTTATTATTTTTTTTCCAGTCCTGGGGCTTGAAATCTGGGCCTGGGTGCTGTCTCTGAACTTTTGCACTCAAGGATAGTATTCTACCACTTGAGCCACAGCTCTACTTTTGGTTTTTTGTGGTTAGTTGAAGAGTATCACAGACTTTCCTGCTGCAGTTGGCTTTGAACCAGATCTCAGCCTTCCAAGTAGCTATGATTACAGGTGTGAGCTATTGGCACCTGGCTGATATTCCAATCGACATCAAGTTTCCATTATGGTTTCCAATGCTAAGTTTTGTGTAAAATCATCATTCTTTGGTGCTGATAACTTTATTTTTTATACTCACTGGTCATCTGTAATCATTAATCTAAAACACATTCAGGTTAAAGTTTTTTAATTTTTAAAATTTAACAATGTAGAAGATGATTAATCAAAGTAGCTAACAAGCCAGGCACTAAGGATCTGAGGACTGCAGATCAAAGCCAGCCTAGGCAGGAAAATCTGTGAAACTCATATCCAATTAGTCACCAAAAAAGCCAGAATTCAAGCTGGTTCGAGTGGTAGAGCACTAGCCGTAAGCAAAAAAGCTCAGGAACAGAGGGTAGGCCCTGCGTTCAAGCCTCAGGACCGGTGCCCATGTGCACACGTGCGTGCGCGCGCGCGCGCGCACACACACACACACACACACACACACACACACACACACACAGCCTACAAATAGTAAATAATCAGTATTTTTAAGTCATGCATTTTAAGTATCCAGTTTCCTTAACAAATATTAAAACTTCTTCCTTAGATTTATAAAACATTTAGGAAGGTAACCAATGTCACGAACAGTTAAGCTTAGGGAGTGAGCACATTACCACTTCTCATAGGACCATCCTCGTTCCCCGGGCACACTCCATAGTACAGGGCTCGCTCCTTAGATGCTGTCACTCCAGTCTTGTGGGCGTCAATTTCCACTGAAGGGCTGAAGGGCAACAGACAGGGCTTAGATGGCATAACTTCTTCCTCTGGAGGGTTCAAGCCCACACTGTAACCAAAATCTCTGTCTTCGGAGAACCTGGTCTGTTCTGCTCTGGCACAAGTGGGGACCCGTGGTCCACTCTGCCTGGATGCTGGAGGCGCTGCTTCGCTGGGGTTGGGAAGACACAGAGGCAAGGTTCCACCTTGTTCTAGTAAAGCCCGAGCCAATTTCTTCTCAAAAATGAACCTTGTGGTTGATGTAATGGGTCCACAATTCAAGCCAGCTTTGACAATTTCTTCTCTAAGGTCATCTGGATCCAGGAGTTTCAACTTAGCTAACATGGCATCCATTGTCACGTCACCTAAAGTCAAGAAAGCTACAATCAACTTGCTGGGCTGGGAGTGTACTTCAGTGGTAGAAGACAGTTCCCCACAGGACCCCACCTTTCACACGGGGTCCTTATTCTGAAGTCACCTTTCAAGCTTGTCCTAGTAGTTTTAGGTTTTGTCCCAGCAACCAAGCAAACCTAAATAGAACTATATAACCTTATGTTACATCACTATGACCTCTACCAATTTTTTAAGCTCTAAGCCTTAGGTTCCTTCCCTATAAAACAGACCTAACAGCTCTACATTTAGTTTACAATGAAAATTAGATATGATGCACATAGTGTCTGTACTATCAATTCTGACACTGATTGTCCACAAATGTCAGTTATAATTATTAAGCTGTAAAAGAACAAAGCCTTAATATTTCAGAGTGAATAACAGCATGCTAGAAAGTCAGAATAAAAACAAAAAAACGTAAGGTCAGGCATGATGTCATATGCCTATCATCTCAGTACTTGAGAGATTGAGGCAGGAGGGTCCAGAGTTTGAAGCCATATGGGCTACAGAGGAAATTCCTGTTGGGCAATACATAACATTAAAGAAAACAAAACAAGGGGCCAGGCACTGGAGGTTCACACCTGTAATCCTAGCTACCCAAGAGGCTGAAATCTCATTATCTCAGTGCAAAGCCAGCCTGGGCAGTAAAGACTATGAGACTCTTATCTCCAATAAACTACTCAGAAAACCAGAAGTGGCACTGTGGCTCAAAGTGTAAGAGTGCTAACCTTGAACAAAAAAGGTCAGGGACATTACCCAGGCCCTGAGTTCAAGCCCCATGACTGACAAAAAAACAAGACAAAACAAAAAACAAGTACCAAAAGTGTATACTATTACTAACAGTGTATTAGTAGTGGAGTCTCTTTTTGTGTTTGTATGTATACACAGAAACAAAGCTAAGATAGAAACTCATAGGCTTGGTTACAAATTAGACTAGGAAGGAACCAGGAAAAGAGGGTAAGGAAGAAGAGTAACATTTCTGATTATAAGCATTTAGATATCTATTCTGATACTCAAGAGGCAAGTCAACAAAGATGGTGGAGATCCCCAAATGCAACACAAACCAAAACAAATGAGCCTAACTATTGCAATGGATAACAAGAGTGGTGGAAACTGACTCAAGTGACTCTGAAAACCAGGGTGTCTTTAGAAAAGCATTGTACACAGTTACAAAAACTAATGGCTATGTTTCCCACAATAGACTGGGTAGGTATTCTGAAGTTATTTTATATTTATTCTACAATGAAGCAAATGATTAAATATATTCTTGCTTCTGACACATGTGATGAGATCAGGGGTCAGGAAACCTCTCCTGGAAGGGCCAGAGTAGCACATGAAATTTTGTGAGCCAGGACGCCACTCCAGCACTCAAGAACAGCTATTAATTACACATAAGAATGCAGCACTGTGCTCTAAGGAGCTTTTACTCACAAGACAAGTGGGGACCACAGTTCACTGGCCCCTGAGCCTATAAGCTCACTGATGCAGCACTGAAATCTAAGAGTTGGTAAAACATCACTAGTCTTGTGTACATTGACTGACCTGCATAGACTATATGACAGACAGACAAGCAGGCAGAGATGTGGAGAACTGTGCTAGGTCTGTAGTATCGACAACAGTACAGTATCATTCACTCCTCCTTCTCATAGGTGCAGTAAGATTTTGTAACATACTAACAAGTAGGGAATCTCAGTCAATGGTATACACAATTTCTTTAACTTTTTATTTTAAAATGATTGTAGAATCAAAAGAGGTTGCAAAACTGGAGCAGTGTTCCCATGGGCTCATCACCCAGTTTCCCTTGTAAGCTATACATTATCAAAACCAGGAAACCAACCTCATACAATACAGTGAACAAACTGTGGATCTAGCCAATCTCTACAGGCATTCTTTTTGTGTAAGATTTCTTGACAGTTTATCACATGTACAGACTTGCGTATTCACCATGAGCACACAGAAATGTTTCATCACGCTGGGTGCTGGTGGCTCACGTGAGGATCGCAGTTCAAAGCCAGCTGGGGCAGGAAAGGCCATGAGACTCTTATCTCAAATAAACCACTCAGAAAACCATGATGCTGTGGCTCAAGTGGTCCCTCAGCTGAAGAGCTGAGGAACAGCACCTAGGCCTGGAGTTCAACTGACAAAAAAGAAAAAAAGAAAAAAAAAATGTCCCGTCACCAAAAATCTCCCTCCTGCTGCTCCTTACAGTGACATCCAACCTCTGCCACTGTCCCCAACACTGGTTATTATTAATTTGTTTCTATCACAAAAAAGTTTCAGACCTTTTGCCACTTTTCTCACTTAGCACAAAGCCCCCGAATGCCATCCAGGTTGTTGAATGGACCCTGCTAAGGACCACCTCAGAGTATACACCTGCCAGTCTGTTTAACCAGTCATTACGTGAAGGGCATCTGGGCTATTTCCAGTTTGGGGCAATTACAAATAAGATTGTTCTTAACATTCATAGATGAGTTTTGTGTGAAGCAGTTACATTTCTCTAGAACAAATCTCAGGAATGTATGGCAGACCTAACTTCCTTGAGATGCTGCCAGACAGGGTGATTTCACTATTTAACCTTTCTTTTCTTTTCTTGTTGATTATGGAGCTTGAACTCGGCCTGGGCGCTGTCCCTGAGCTCTTCAGCTCTACCACCTGAGGCACAGCGCCACTTCCACTATTTAACATTTCTACCCATAATGCAAGAAAGATTTGGTTTCTCAACATCTCTGACTACTTTTTGAAAGAATAGTATTTTTTTTTTACCTTAGTGTAGTGGTATCTTAATTATTGCCCTATCTTCTGATAATGCCAGCTTTTTCACCAGTTCAATTGGTTTGTATGTTTTTTTTTTGTAATCTTGTACATACCTAAAATGCTTACCATCGAACTACCAGAAATGGGAAAGAAACTCTTAAATGGAAAAAAGATGCTGCAAACTGTAGTGTCTTAGTGCTACAGCCTACTGTAGTGCCACACTCATTGTTCTGATTCAGTGCTTCCATTCTTAGTGTCTTGCATTGTTTTTTGGTAGTGTTAATGGTGTAAATGCATAAATAAGCATTTTACTTATCCTAACATCTTCTTAAGGGAACAAGAGAAGGCAAAGTCAAACGTGATGGAGGGTGCTGGACTCACTGTCCACAGATCTACGTCCCATCTGGCCTTTGCCTCAGGCCTGTTTGATACCAAGAGCTTGACCTTCCAGCATCTATTTCTTCAGTTGTAAAACTAACACTTGAGCAATAAATTATCCTTGAGGAAGGCTGAGAATGTAGCTCAGAGGTAGAGTGATTGCTTACCACATGCAAGATCTTGGGTTCAATACCCAGCACCACTAAATAAATAAGTTGCATATAATTCCAGTGGTATGTGAGGCCTTAAGTACTCTTAAGAACCTGTTTAGTCCTGAGTTTCGAAGGTGAGGGTTAGCAGTTTTGCTTTCTACTAATGTCATCTTCCTGGAATGTATCAGCCTTCTAGCAAGAGTGTGAATAAGATGTGGTCCCCTGAAGAACACAGCGTGGTAAGCAACAACTGCAGTACAGGAAGGCTGAAGAGCTAAACACAAGCTTCAGATGACGCTGGGTCCAAATCAGCAAGTTCCCCAAATAACCCCAAGCCTGCCAACCTCCTAGTGAGCTTCTACTTTTCTATCATCTATGTGTTGAATGCGCCTGACTTTTTGTTGGTTGTTGCTGTTGTTTTCCTTTCGTCGGTCACGCGCGGGGTTTGAACTCAGGGACTGGGCACCACCCATTAACGTTTTTGCTCCAGGCCAGCACTCTACCGCCTGGGCCACAGCGCCTCGTAGGGTTTCAGGGTGCAGGCTTCGAACCGTGATCCTCAGACCTCCGCCTCCGGAGTGGTCAGGACTGACTCCCGGGTGTCCCCTGGCAGCCCAGCCCGAGGCGCGACACCAACCCCGCGGTGACGCCGCGCCCCACGGTTCGCAAGGCCCGTCTTTCCGACGCACCGACCGCACCCGAGCGGCGGGGCTCCCGCCCCGGCAGGCCCGGGCGGGCCGCTCGGCGACGCGCGGACCCGCACCGCACAGACCGCTTCCGGGTCTGTTACTTCAGCCTGACGCCGGCCACCCCGCCGTCGGCCCGACGCGGTCGCCGGGCCCGCCCTCCCGCTCCCCGCGGGCCCCGACCCCGGGTCGCCCGCGGCGCTCCGCCCAGCCCGGTAACGCCCCGGGCTCCGCGCTCAGACGCGCCGAGAGCGCGGCCTCCTCCGCTCCCTTCCGGCCCGCGGCCGGGCCCGGCTCCCTCCGGGCCACCGGCTGCCGCCGCGCCTCACCTGAGCGGGGCTCCGGCGCCGCGCGGGGAGGCGGGGCGGGCGTCCGGCTCCCGCCAGGGCCCCGCGGCCGCTTCTCCAGCCGCCGCACCAGCCAGCGCACGGCGAGGAGCAGCACCGAGGCGCCCAGCAGCTCCCAGGCCAGCGCCGCCCATTCGGCCGCCGCCAGCCGCGGCCACAGCATCGCCGCCTCCCGTGTCGGACCGCGGCCCGGCCGCGGCTGCCCGCGTGGCTTCCGGCGCCCCGCCGCCTCAGGCCCCGCCCGGCTGCCCGCGCCGCTGCCTGCGCGGGGGCCCGGCTCGGGGAAGGCGGCGCGGCGTGCGCGCCCGGCGTCTCCCGCTCACGGGAGCGGGGCGGGGCGGGGCCCGCGGCGGCGAGGAGGGTCCGGTCCGCGCGAGCGCCTCAGGCAGCGGCGCGGGCAGCCGGCGCGGCTCTGACGCAAGCGCGTCGCCTGCGCCCCGGCGGGCGGAGCCGGCGGCGGCGTCCGGCCGCGGGGCCGGGCGGGTCTCGTCCCGCCGTGGGGTGGGGGAGCCCTGCGTGCGGGCCCCGGCCGGGCGGGACGCGGGAACGCGCCGGCGCCGGACTGCGCTCCGCCCGCCCCAGCGGCCCGGGGGGAACCCAGGTGGCCCGGGGGCTGTGGGCGCGGAGCCGGTGGGACTCGAGTCCACTTTATGCAGAGAGTGTCCGGCACGCTGGGCTCTCGGCAGTCACTGCCCAGTGAAAAGAGCCACCCGGGGCTGCGGAGGCCCCTGGGCTGGGACGGGCTCGGGCTGTGCCGGCTACTGTCACTGGCTTAGACAGGACGGCAGAGTAATGCATTAACAGCCCACCCTGACAGCTGCCCAGAGCCTGCTTTCCAGTCCTTTAGAGTGCAGTCGCATAACCGTGACATGGGCTAACAAAATGGAGGTGTAGGAAGAAAACGCCAACCAACTCAAATCCTGAGACTGGCTGCTTTTTGCATTTTTTTCAAACCACAGGTTTATTAATAGTAATATTTAGTTGAAATCTATACTTGGCTAACCCTTATTGGTAAGAAATAAAGAATGACAGGACGAAGCTGTAAGAATCATGTGATCAGTATTAACCTACCAGAGCCCCTGTCCCGCACACTTCTCTTCCCGTGCTGCTTGCCACGCACACTTCTCTTCCCGTGCTGCTTGCCACGCAGCCTACAAAGGAGAGACAACGTCGTGCGCCTCTTGCTTGGTCTAAAGCAACAAACCATGACAGAACAGAATTCTCTTTCTAAACTCACTTTAACATAGGGTTTAACGTGAGATAAAAAATTAAACTGAAACTTCCCCAATGAAATAGGAAAACCTTTACCAAAAATAGTTTATTGCACAAAATTTAAGGAATTCCCAAGCACACTTATATCCATAAAAAAAAAACCAACATGCTTTTTAAAGTTACAATCTGTGACACATGGTGACACCTTTCCTAGGAAACCCCCAACCTGAGGACGCTTTGAAGAAGGTTGTTGTTTTTGCTTTTTTTTTTTTAAATAGAAATGAGAAACAAAACCACTGAAATTTTCAGACCCTCCTAAAGCATCAACCCAAGGATCGTATCAGACCCTGAAACCACTATAAAATGATATATATATATTTTTTAACTCTATAGTAGGTGCATTAGATTAAGGCTCATTTTGCCTCACACCCCAGTGTTACTAATGTTACTAGAGTCTTTGGTAGAAAGACTCTAGGGCATTTTTGTTTCAAATAGACTGGTCCCTTTCACTTCCAGAATCTTTATATGACACCTTATTTTTGTTTAAGGAAATATTCATGGACATAGGAATACAGGGACTATTGGCCTTTCCCTATACCAACTGAGTGTAGGAGACCTCTGATCCAGAACTGTAGGTGTGCATAAAAATCGATGCACAAAGATGGACAGAGGCTGGAGCTGTCCCTTCGTGGGACCAATGTGGCCCTGGCAAAGAGACTCACAGAGAATGATGGCAAGGCCTAGAGGAGTTGCCGTTTCTGAAGGTACACATACCCATACTCAGTACAGCAGAGCAAAAGAAAAGCGATAAGGACAAAAGAAGAAAGGGTTGAGGACAGGAGAAGGACTTTTACTTGGTAAATTAAGCAAGAATGAGTTTCTCCTAAGACAAGAGAAAAATAGTAAGCCCCACCCAAAGTCCTGAGCAGGAGGGAGAAAAATCCTGCCACAGAACAAGCCCAGGCATTATTTCTTAAAACAAGATAATACAACCAAAATAAATAAGAATGTAAACTACCATCTTTCTTTCCTATTAGGACAAGAACAATGTAGTTAAAACCATTTCCAGGAATTTAGCACCAGCTTTGAGCAAAAAGCTAAATGACAGTGCCCAGGCCCTGAGTTCAAGCCCCAGTATGGGCACAAAAAACAATTTCCAATTTAAGATAGGGTATATTTAAAATGAAGTTTTCAAGTATTATTTCAAGATTAGCCCTGTACAAATTCTATACATATTTTAAAAGTTTTGATATTTGCTAGGGGATATTTTCAAAACACCAAACATCTTTCAATCTCTTCACTGCATCAATCAGTTAACCTCCTAACACTATATATTACAAGAGAACATAAACAACTTAAAATTCCATACTGTTTTCTCAACAAAGAAGCCACAGGTATTCTACCAACAAGGCTGATCAATAACACTTAGAAATTCACTTTCATATCAGATCTGCTTGCACAAGCCACCTAGACCTCCCTCTTTCCTTCTAACTCATAACAAGTTTTATTTTAGATCTTCTTACCAAACTAGGGGGGAACTTAAAGACTTCAATTCTCTGTCAGCACACATCTGTAGCAAATCCCAGGAAAATCTCATGAAGTAGGTGCTTGACAAAGCATCTGTCTCTAAACCTCCTGTGTCTTATGGGATCAACACGACCTTCTTCCAGACACTAACTATGACTTCAGGTAACACTGGCATCCTCCAAGGGCCCAGGAGTCTCTCCTGAGTGCTAATACTCATACACAGGCTTGAGTAAACACCAACCATCTCATGGAGCATGGAGGTACAGCCTCCTACCTGTAGATGAGTTTAAAGCCCCTTCCACTCTCCTTCGGGTCCCTGCACTCCTCAAACGTCAGTTCAGTTTGTGAGGACACTGGTGTCCTGTGTCTCCTGGTGGCCACTGAGCCCAATCAAGGGTCTGACTTAGTCTCACCTGGTGACAGCTAAGTGGGTAGTGACCACACAGGACTAGTGGCCTTAACAGGTCAGTGCTATAAATTTCAAAGACATTGACAGAAGACTGTCAAGAAAAACAAAAACAAGAAACCTTTTCTGTGCAAGAATATTTGGTTTTAGAAGGTAAGTAATATTTCCTAAAATATAACTTTATGACATCCCTAAATCCTACACATAACAATTCCCAACAGCAAATGTTCAAAATGCAGTCAATAAAGACAATTAGATCCTTCCTTAAATAATATAGGCATAGGCTTTTAAAAGACTTCCGGTATTTATGTACACAGCTTATGGTGGGATGGCTATTAAGAAGTGAATGAAAAGCCAAAGGTGAAAGTGATACTGCAGCAAAGTAAAACTCTTACTGAGTGAAACAGGAAGGTGAGAAACATCATCCTAGCCTGCCCAGGCACTGCTGACCACACACCCTGTTGTGCAAAGTTCCAACTAGGACCTGGCTGATGGCATCACCTACCATTACTCATAAGAGGCCTCCTGCAAATAACCCATCAAGCACTTCATTGAAGACTCTTTTTTAAGATTTGGTCATTTCATGGGAAAAGCTAGTTGTGATTTCAAATGACTCATCCTTGGCTCTCCTTCTGTTATTTTACTCCTTGTTAAAGGCAAAAGCAAAATTTATATGTCATCTTAGAAAAATGTCAAATAAATAATATTGACAAAAGAACATTCCTTTACACAGATGCCCACATTTGGTGGCAACAAAGAAGATGGTCACTGATCCAGCCCTCCTCTGGGAGCCCTACTTTGACCATGTGGCTCTGTGTCTCCCTTGGGGTGGGCATGCTCTCCCGAGGCAGCTTCCACCTGAGCCCATGAGGACAGAGACTCGTGCACAGTGATGGTGTGTTCCTCCATCTGGCGTTGTAGACTGTCCATCTCCTGCCTGAGGACATGAGACAAGGGAAAGATCTGGTCACATGAGGCCCAGGCAGACCAACCATCAATAGCTGCCACTAACAAACTGGAGTTGATGCACTGGCTCATTGGCATGTATGGTGCTTTCAGAGACTAACAAATATGTAACCAGGTAGCAAAACCAGCCATCCTCACAGAATACAAGGGTTCTAAGCATTTGTCTTCATTTTTGGCAGAACCCAGGAGACCATCTGGCTCAGCTTCTGCTTGAGAGATACTTCTACCAGGACCATGTTAAAGATGAAAGACAATACACCCAAGAGTCCATGCTGACCAACTCCTATGTGAGAGCTACCACCTGCCCATGGAAACGTTATCTTGCATGCCCCATGACACTGGCCTCTTGTATCCTAAGCTAGGAGACTCAGTCCATGGCTGACAGATACAAAATATCTGGTTCACCAGAGTAGTTCATAAAGCCACTTCCACATTACAACATGGACTTATAGGCTCTGCCTTTGAGAAGCCCCAACAAGCAGAAGTCTATTTGGGTCCTGCTGGCACTAAATCACATGACATCTCAAAGGCTAAATAAAAGGCACAGAGTACAGATCATACTTGAGCTGCTGCAAGCAGCTATTCAGGTTCTTGAGAGGCTCCTTGCTCACGGCAGGCGGAGGTCGTAGCAGCTCCTCCAACAGAGAGGCGGGCACAGGGCAGTCAGGGATCTTGATGGGTGTTGCAGGGCTGGAGGAGTTGGCCTCACCTTTTGGCTCCTTCTTCTGTTTACAAAATCATTATATCGTAAGCTTCCCCACAAACAAGGCCCCCTAAGAGGCTTTTTCTATCAATATAGCCTGGTTATCACCAGACAAATTAGGCTGTTCAACAGCTTTGTTCCCAATGTGTAACGGCAAGTACAATTTATGTATGGCCCTTTGGGAGAACACAGCTAGACCCCAAACTAGAGCTCTCCTATGGGAGACCCACAGCCTTACCTCTGGGTTTCCCTAAGAAATCAAGTAGGTTATACAACTTATTGAGCTTTCTAGAACCTAAAAGCTTTTCCACCAATAGCAAATTACGCTAGATAACCCTGAGAATCTGAAAGAGCGCACATCTATTTATTGTAGACTGTACAAAAAAATCTGCTGGAGAGGCTGGGAAGGTAGCTCAGCGGTAGAGTGCATGCCTTGCAAGCATGAGGCCCTGGGTTCGTTTCCTCAGCACCACATAAACAGAAAAAGCCGGAAGTGGAGCTGTGGTTCCAGTGGTAGAGCGCTAGCCTTGAGCTGAAGAGCTGAGGGACAGCACCCAGACCCAGAGTTCAGGCCCCATGACCAGCAAAAAAAAAAAAAAAAATCTGCTGGTATCTCAACACTCAAGCATAAAGTTTGGGGTCCCACCAAAGCCTACACTACAGCTGTCAACCTATTCTTTCATTTAAAAGTATAATACAAGGGTTGGGAAGGTGGCTCAGTGGTAGAGTGCTTGCCTCACATGCATGAGGCCCTGGGTTCGATTTCTCAGCACCACATAAGCAGAAAAAAACAGGAGTAGCGCTGTGGCTCAAGTGGCAGAGTGCTAACCTTGAGCTGAAGAGCTGAGGGACAGCGCCCAGGCCCGAAGTTTAGGCCCCACAACCAACAACAACAACAAAGTATAATACAAAAAAGAGTGTTACAGCAAAATGGTATTTGGATTCATGAAAAAAGAGTAAACCATTCCATTAGAATAGGCATCAAATAAAATGATTCAGTCTACTGTCAAAGCAGAATCCTCTATAGTTATTTACTTTCATACAGTAGTTATTCAGAGTTGACTATATCTACTTTATGTGTGAATGATTAGACACCCTATCAGCCTCTTGCCCAAACAAATTCACACATGGGAGGTATCAGCTTAACTAGAAGGGGCCTGGCTGAATACCACCTTGGCTGTGCTTCGACGGAGATCCAACTTGAGCTGCTGGTTCTGCTGAAGTAGAGTCTTCATACTGTTCTTCAGTTCAGATACTTTGGCTTGAAGCATAAATTTATCCTTCTGAGTCATCAACAGATCTTCTTGAGCCATCTCCAACTCAGATTTGATATTCTAAGGAAAGTAAATTCAGATGTAGAAGCTTAAAAGATCTTAAGCACAATTCTAAGATCTTAAGTTTGTATGTTGGTTCTAAGACTGATTTTCATAGGACAGCTACTGAGCCATTTTCATTTAGGACAATTTCCTCACCCGTTCATACACTTTGTAAAGAGTCCAATAGGAATCATACCATCATCATTTTTACTCAAGTTCCTTGCCTTTGCATAGGAAACAGCATTATGTACATGATCATACTGCACAATCAAGTCTAAGGATCTGTTTAAATTCCTATGTCAGCTACAAGAATAAGCGTTCCTATGAAACAATACAAACCAGTTCTAGTTTAACTGGCTCAAGTCATTTGTTTACAAGTGAAGAATCTTAGCAAGCTGTGTTTCTGATCCTTACCATGAGTAGTAATGAGTGCACACTGATTCTCTATGAAAGTTGATCAAAATTCTGTCTCCCCCCACCCCCATATATATTGTTTAAAAATGCCATGTTCCTGACACACTTGACACAAGTTAGCACAGGGATTGATTTGAACATCAGATTCAGGTCCACCGGAATCTCTCTGGCTGTGTGACCGTGTAGAGGTAGGCTCCTTCTAAAATGGGAACAATGTCTTCAGAAACAGGGCATCCAATTTGATAAGAACTCTTGTAATGCAAGTCACACACAGCCCGGCTATAAGATACTCAGCACAGGAACCAGGAACTCGTGTCTGATCACTAACTTGTGGAATGTTGCTGAGATCCCAGGGACAGGACTTATTACTACCTCCACCCAGATCCTGGGGACAGGAGCAGTACCAGCCCCACCCAGATACCACCTCTGCCCAGGGACAGGGACCGCACCTGCAAGGACTGTTGTGTTCCCTCCAGTTCCTTCTTGCCCTGCTGCTCTGTCAAGTCCAGCTGCTGCTTCAAAGACTGAATTTCTCTATCTTTCTGATCCAACTCCCATTTGAGATTTTCCATCTAAAGGGAAAAAGGGGATTCATGACCAAGACATTTTTTTTGGGGGGGGGGGAGGGTGGGGAGTGCCAATCCTCAAGCTTGATGCTGTCCTTGAGCTTTTTTGCTCGAGGCTAGTACTTTACCACTTGAGCCACAGCTCCAATTCTGGGTTTTTGGCAGTTAATTGGAGGTAAGAGTCTCACTAACTTTCCTGCCCAGGATGGCTTTGAACTATGACTCTCAGATCTCAGCTTCCTGAATAGCTAGGATTTATTGGTATGAGCCAGGGGTACCCAGTGACCAAGACAATTTTAAAGTGACATTTTATTTATTTTTTTTTTGCTTGTACCAGGGCTTGAACTAGCTCAAGCTTTATGCTAGCTCAGTCTGGTAGCTCTTGGCTAGTGCTGTACCACTTGAGCCATGCCTCCAGCTTTATTTTGCTAATCAGAAACAAGAGTTTCATGACTTTTTTGTCTGGGCTGGCTTCAAGCTACGATTCTTCAGTGCCAGACTCCTAAGTAACTAGGATTATAGTCCAGCTTAAAGTGACACACTGGAAAATGACCACATTATCTATGCTAATCTTTTTATAGTAAGTTTCTTTCTGAGCAGACAGCTTGAATTGGCAGCTTAGCTATCACCTCTTGGCTTCCCACAGGTTGCTGACTCAGTTGTACGTCCAGCTGCTGCTGTAGGAGCTGGAGCCGGGTCCGGGTCTCTGCCAGTTCTGTCTGGAACTGTGTTATTTCTTGTAAATGTTTCCCTTCCCGAATCCTGCATGTAAAAAATAAAATGACAGCATCCTCCCAATGTGCTCTCCCTACTCTTAAGACTCAATGTGTGGAATGTCCTGGGAAGACAGATTATTCACCACAGGCTGTGGACAATAATCCACCTCCGCCAAGCCTATGAACTCTTACGGGAGATTTGCTTTCCCTGCACAATTCAGACGGAGGTGGTGCATACAGTGAGAAGCATAAGACTGCTGTTGTGTTCAGTCCCAGACTTGCCAACGTCCATGTGGTCTGACTCAATGCTACACTAGTGCGGAGCTACAATGAACCAGAATACAGCCTGGGATGAGGGCTCATATAGTTTTCAGGAAAGGATGAACAAGAAAAGGAGAGGGTTAAGACAAGGGATAATCTTAGGCTTCCAGAAGTAGAACTGGATAATTCTTTAATTTGACTCAAAAGTACTTACTAACTTAGTAAATGATAACCCTCCATCCTGTTAAATGAGAATTAAAGATAGAAGGAGGATCCAAATAGCTCTTCTTTTTTTTTGGGGGGGGGGGGGGTCCGGTCATGGGGCCTGAACTCTGGGCCTGGGCGCTGTCCCTCAGCTCTTCAGCTTAAGGCTAGCACTCTACCACTTGAGCCACAGCGCCACTTCCAGCTTTTTTCTTTTTGCTTATGTGGTGCTGAGGAATCGAACCCAGGGCCTCAGGCATGCAAGGCAAGCGCTCTACCACTGAGCCACCTTCCCAGCCCCTCCAAATAGCTCTTCTTGTACCAAGAAATGCTGTATGGCATTCTACCACTGAGGTCACTGTGATCAGCTCTTAAGATATTCCCCAGGTACTCACTGGAGCTCATCAGCCTCAGCCTGAAGCGTCTGTACCAGATGCTCCTTGGCCTGCAGCTCCTTCTTCACCTCACTCAGTTCCAACGTGGCTGCCTTAAAGTGGCGGCGGTTGTGTCCAGCTTCCATCCTGGCAGCAGCCACCTAGGAGGAAGGGAAAAAGCTAATGTGAACACACCAAGGACCAGAGTGAAGGGCTTTCCTAACCCATGAAGGTCCTATCTGCTCTTCTATTTTTTTCTTCTTTTCAAGTTTCCATTAAAGATCAAGATGCTTGCTATGATACCCAGTACCCACTGCTCCAATAAACTACTCAGAAATAGCTGGAAGTAGCACTGTGGCTCAAGTGGTAGACACTAGCATTGAGCACAAAGAGGCTCACTGACAGTGCCCAGGCCCTGACTTCAAGCCCTGAGACCCACCCAAAAATAACAAAAAACAAAAAACAAAAAAAAAAAAGGGAAATTAAAAAAAAACACCTTTAAACTCTTTTTTTTTTTTTTTTTTTTGTTGGTCGTGGGGCTTGAACTCTGGGCCTGGGCGCTCTCCCTCAGCTCTTCAGCTCAAGGCGAGCGCTCTACCACTTGAGCTACAGCTCCACTTCTGGTTTTCTGGTGGTTTATTGGAGATAGGAGTCTCACAGTCTCTCCTGCCCGGGCTGGCTTTGAACCGCGATCCTCAGATCTCAGCCTCCTGAGTAGCTAGGATTACAGGCGTGAGCCACCGGCGCCCGGCTTAAACTCTTATTAACAGTTTAGTAGGTTCATTAGAGATTGAAAGTGATCAGTACTTCATTTAATCTTCATCATTATTTCAGATAAGAAGCTTAAATACACTGAGAGAAAACAAATTAAGCATCACTCACAACTACTCTCAGAAAAAAGAAATCAAAGTCTCCATTTTAGTTATAAATTTCCTACTTACACCTTTTTGTAAGACAAGAATAAAATTCAAGGGCTGGGAAGGTGGCTCAGTGGTAGAGTGCTTGCCTTGCAGCATGAGGCCCTGGGTTCGATTTCTCAGTACCACATAAGCAGAAAAAGTCAGAAGTGGCACTGTGGCTCAAGCGGTAGAGTGCTCTCCTTGAGCTGAAGAGCTGAGGGACAGCGCCCAGGCCCAGAGTTCAAGCCCACAACTGACCAAAAAAAAAAAAGAAAAGAAGAATAAAATTTAAGTGATAACTAAGCTCAGAGCAAACCACAGACTTAGGGGCTGGGCAGGAAGAAGGTTACCTGTATCAGCACAGAACTGTTATCAGCAAGAAGTCTCCAAGCAAGATCTAGTTGTTGTAGGCCATGAACAAGTCAATCATTGTTCATACCAAAATATTCTTTTTTTTTTTTTTTTTTGGGGGGGGGGGGTCTGGTCGTGGGACCTGAACTCTGGGCCTGTGCGCTATCCCTCAGCTCTTCAGCTCAAGGCTAGCGCTCTACCACTTGAGCCACAGCGCCACTTCTAGCTTTTTTCTTTTTGCTTATGTGGTACTGAGGAATCGAACCCAGGGCCTCAGGCATGCTAGGCAAGCGCTCTACCACTGAGCCACCTTCCCAGCCCCCAAAATATTCTTATTAAAGAGTATTAATTTTGCTGAGTGCCAGTGGCTCTTCCTGTAATCTTAACTTCTCAGAGCCGGAGATTTGAGAATCACGGTTCGAAACCATCCCTAGTCAAAGTCCCTGTTTTTTTGTTTTTTGTTTTTGGCCGGTCATGAGGCTTGAGCTCTGGGCCTGGGTGCTTTCCCTCAGCTCTTCAGCTCAAGGCTAGCGCTCTACCACTTGGTCAATAGCACCACTTCTGTCTTTTTCTGCTTATGTGGTACTGAGGAATCAAACCTAGGGCCTCATGCATGCAAGGCAAGCACTCTACCACTGAGCTGCCTTCCCATGAGTCTTTTTTAAAATTTTTTTTGGTCGTGGGGCTTGAACTTTGGACCTGCGTACTGTCCCTGAGCTCTTCAGCTCAAGGCAAGCGCTCAACTACTTGAGCCACAGTGCCACTTCTGGTTTTCTAGTGGTTTTTTGTTTTGTTTTGTTTTTTTGGGGTCTGGTCATGGGGCCTGAACTCTGGGCCTGGGCGTTGTCCCTCAGCTCTACAGCTCAAGGCTAGCACTCTACCACTTGAGCCACAGCGCCACTTCCGGCTTTTTTCTTTTTGCTTATATGGTGCTGAGGAATCGAACCCAGGGCCTCTGGCATGCAAGGCATGAGCTCTACCACTGAGCCACCTTCCCAGCCCCCTAGTGGTTTTTATTTGAAATAAGAGTCTCATGGACTGTCCTGCCTGGGCTGGCTTTGAACCGTGATCCTCAGATCTCAGCCTCCTGAGTAGCGAGGATTACAGGAGTGAGCTACTGGTGCCCAGCCCATGAGTCTTATCTCCAGTTAATCACCAAAAAAGCTGAAAGTGGCGCTGTGGCTCAAGTGCTAGAGTGCTAGCCTTTAGCAAAAGGAACCCAGGGACAGCACCTTGGCTCAGAATCCAAGCCCCAAGCAGGGAAGTTGGCTCAGTGGTAGAGCGCTTGCCTTGAATGCATGAGGCCCTGGGTTCGATTCCTCAGCACCACATAAGCAGGAAAAAAAAGCTGGAAGTGGCGCTGTGGCTCAAGTGGTAGAGTGCTAGCCTTTAGTTAAAGAGCTGAGGGACAGCGCCCAGGCCCAGAGTTCAGGCCCTCCCCCCCCCCCCCCCCACCCCACGAATCCAAGCCCCAAGACGGGCAAAAAAAAAAAAAAACAAAAAAAAAACCACACACACACACACACAATTTTGCCAGGCACTAGTGGCTCATACCTGTAACCCTAGCTACTCAGGAGGCTGAGATCTGAGGATTGTGCTTCAAAGCCAGGCAGCAAAGTCTGTTAAATTCTCTAATTCCAATAAACTACCAAAAAAAAAAAATACAGCTATGGCTCAAGTGGTAAGAGTCCTAGGCCTTAAGCAAAAGAAGCTCAGTGATAGCACCCAGGCACTAAGATCAAGCCTCAGAAACATGAACATGAACACATACATACACTCTGTCTCTCTGTGTCAATATCTGTCACTCTTTGTCAATATCTGTCACTCTCTGTCTCTGTCTCTCTCTCTCTCATACATACACACCATCCAAGAAATAAAGAATATTTCCTGGGCTGGGAAGGTGGCTCAGGGGTAGAGTGCTTGCTGTGTATGCATGCGGCCCTGAGTTTGATTCCTCAGGACCACATACTCCGAAAAAGTTGGAAGTGGCGCTGTGGCTCAAGTGGTAGAGCGCTAGCCTTGAGCTTAAGAGTTGAAGGATAGTGCCCAGGCCCAGAGTTCAGGCCCATGACCAAAAAAAAAAAAAAAGAAAAAAAAGAAAAAAAAAAAAAAGAATATTCCCTATTCTATCATCATACAGATGTTTTTATAGATGTGGCAAAAATCTAGATCACAAGAAGAAGCTTTATTTTTTAAGTTGAAAAATTTGGAAAAGTAATTGTAACTTGTAAGGTAATCTAGAGATTAGAGGTAAAGTGAGGTGTTCTTTTCCATATTTCTTCAGAGACAATTACAGTTAACCCTCTCCTAGCAACTTCTATGCCCACAAGCACACACGTAGCTAGTGGCTCTGACCGCATGTTCTGTGCCAAGCACTGGGGGTGTTTCAGCAGGAAGTTCATATTCTAATAAAGAAACTTTGTAGAACAGGGCCTGAGATAAAATGCACAGTGATTAGCACAAGCTTCTGCTAAATGATTTGCCTTATTGATCAGTAACTACATACTGTGGCTCTTTATACTGAAAACACTTTTTTGAGACTGTGCTTTGAAATGTAGCCCAGGCTGGCCTCAAATTCAGGATCCTTCTGCCTCAGCACCCTTGGTACTGGATAACAGGCCTGTACCACCACACCCAGATTCTTGTCTACCTTTCCCTATTTTGCAGTACTAGAGATTGAACTCAAGGCTTTGTGTTCCAGTGCTCTACCATTTAAGTCACATTCCAGTTAGTTTGTCTGTTTTTAGCACAAACAGTAAGTGTGCTTTTCGAACCTGGCATTACAAAGGACATGTTTTCCTAGTAATGACTAATACATGTATACATGTATGGATCAATCCACATTTCTAGGCCTGCATAGATAAGTGGTTTATTTTTTTTTTTGTTTTTTTTTGTTTTGCTGTTGTGGGGCCTGAACTCAGGGCCTGGGTGCTGTCCTTGAGCTTTCCTGCTAAAGGCTAGTAGTACTCTATCACTGAGCCACAACTCCCACTTCCAGTTTTCTAGTGGTTAATTGGAGATAAGAGTCTCATGGACTTTCCTGCTCTGACAGGCTTTGAACTACAACCCACAGTCGCTAGGACTACAGGCACGAGTCACCACAACCAGCTGAATGTCATTTTTTAAAATTTCAGCAGCCTCTGTCCTCACAACCCTATGATGATAACTCTCCTCCCTAGAGAAGAGTCCTGGGAGAAAGAGTTGCTTATGTGTGTGAAGAGCATGTAACTTTGTAGACACTGAAGGATCTGACAGAAGGGCCTATGAATCTGAAGGTGACTAGAAGTGGTCACACACCTGCTCTTTGAGGCTGTTTACTTCCATCTTTTCTTTCTCTAATGAGGCTTGTAAGGCCTGGACAAGCTGCTTCATTTGGCGATCCTCCTCTTCTTTGCGCAGCAAAACTGCCTGTACCTAGAACGCATTGCAAAAGGATATGGAAAGAAAACTCCTTAGAGCCCGTGATACAGTGTATGGCCTCATACAGCCAAAACTCCTCCAGAAAGTCCACTCTCAGGAACCCAGCAGGGCAATACATGTCACAGTGGGAGAGAAGTCCATCTGCTATAAGATGAGCTCAAAGGACTGCTCACATGGTCATGTTTAATAACATAGACACACACATAAATTCTAAATTACAACACAAGGCAAGGCAACATAGTAAGAATGGAAGTGGTAGGAGCTAGGGAAAAGTGAGCTAGGGAAAAGTGTAAGCTATTCAAGTCTCTAGTGACTGGACATGTTAAGGCTGACATGCAATGTGGCCCTTAGATTGTCAGTCTGCAGACTTCTCTAAGCTTAGCAGCTTCTTCTCAGTCCACATGGTGGCTGTGGAACCGAAGGAGCTAAGAACAGTGTCTGCTAGTAATACTCTGGGTAGAGTTCAAATCCTAGTTGTGAACCATGTGAGAACTTCAGGTAACAACTACTGCACAAGTCATTGCTAAAACAAGAGGATAGTCCACCTCTTTCCTTCAGGAACCCATTATGCAAAATGAAATAAGTAAGCCAACATACTGACTCTACAACTGACAGAACATCTGGTTTTACATGCAGAGCCCAGGTCTACCCTACAGCTGAAAGATCTTGGTTTGTGAATTAAATACATTCCTGGAGCCTCGGAGCGTCTACATCCTCTCTGTAGTGGAGTGTTGTGTTCTCTTGAGATACCTGAGGTGACTGGATATAGTCAGACACAGTATGCATGGGGCACACAACTCTCCCTCTGTTCTGGGAAGTCTGAGTACCTGGAGATTCAGTTGCACCAGATCAGCCTCCCTCTTGGCTAACGCCGTCTCCAGTATGCTGTTGTGCTCCCGTAAAGCTGCATTGGATTGTCCAAGGCCTGTGAGCTTCCCTCTCTCATGTTCTAACTCAAGAGCCAGCTTCTTATTTGACTCTTCTAGGCGCTTTATCTTCTTTCTGAAGCCTCTGGATTCTTGAAGCTGAAACATACCAAAAGTAACTGTCAAGATACCTGTTCTAGGCGGGCACTGGTGGCTCACGCCTGTCATCCTAGCTACTCAGGAGGCTGAGATCTGAGGATCACGGTTCAAAGCCAGCACAGGCAGGAAAATCCGTGAGACTCTTATCTCCAATAAAACTACCTGAAAACCGCAAGTTTAGAATACTAAATCCTTTGGAATACTAAAGCATAACGCAAACTGTTCTCCTTGATTTTTGATGTGGGAAGAGGAAGCACCTGAGTACAGGCTGCTCTTCTGGGACCACAGGAGCTTTTGTCTAAGAACTGCTTCCAGCCCAGCCAACACCAACACAACATAGTGGCATGGAGCTTGACTAGTATTACCAACACACATTTCAGGGTAGGACAGAGAGGACTGGAGAAGTATGCTGACCCAAAGTGACTGGCAGTGTCCCAGGACTCTGAAAAGGGTTCGAGATAGGCCAAGACACAGGCCAGGTCAATGGCAAGAGCTCTTGATGACAATGCCAAGATGTCTGGAGATACAATGCACCGTCTGGAGATACAGCTGCCTCTGCTATCTCTGAGTGTTCCTTGAAAGGCTCAAGTTGTGTTTCTTATTTTCAACTAAAACTCTCTAACTGGGGAAACCCAAGATTCACACTGGTTATCCTAAGATACATCCATGTAACTGTCAATGATTGTCACTGTTGTCCTCACTAGTGCCCTAGAAATAGTCTCTTTTGGGCTGGGAATGTGGCTTAGCGGTAGAATGCTTGCCTAGCATGCATGAAGCCTTAGGTTTGGTGCCTCAGTATTACATAAACAGAAAAAGCCAGAAATTGTGCTGTGGTTCAAGTGGAAGAGTGCTAGCCTTGAGCAAAAGAAACTTGGGACAGTGCCCAGGCCCTCAGTTCAAGCCCCAAGACTGGCAATAACTAATAAATAGATGATAGATAGATAGATAGATAGATAGATAGATAGATGTCTCCAACAATAATCAGAAGACAACCAGACACAAGCAGCAGTGTTGAGCAATATAGGGCACTGCATGGCAACATGCAGGTGTTACCTCATCTTCTAGCTCCAAAACCTTCTCACGAGACTCTTCCAACTCCTGGCTAGTCATTGCAATCACTTCCTGAAGCTCCTTCTCCAGCAGCATCTTGCTTTGGCCAACATTCTGCAGCTCCACCTCCAAGGCCTGGATCTTCTCCTAACAGATAAAACAGGATAATAAAATTGGTCACCATCCTGTGACAAACCCACGTACTCCTCAAGTCCTAGCAGAAAGCTCTGTGGTCCCACTAACATTCTTTTGTCTGCCTGTCTAGTTTTGTTGTTGAGACCAAGTCTTATGATGTGGTCCAGGCTGGCTTCACACTAGAGAACTTCTTGCCTCAGTCTGAGAGCTAGGACTAACTATTCTGGCTTCTTTTTTTTTTTTTTTGTCGGTTGTGGGGCTTGAACTCTGGGCCTGGGCGCTGTCCCTCAGCTCTTCAGCTCAAGGCGAGCGCTCTACCACTTGAGCTACAGCGCCACTTCCGGTTTTCTGGTGGTTTATTGGAGATAGGAGTCTCACGGTCTCTCCTGCCCGGGCTGGCTTTGAACCGCGATCCTCAGATCTCAGCCTCCTGAGTAGCTAGGATTACAGGCGTGAGCCACCAGCGCCCGGCTATTCTGGCTTCTTATATACAAACCTAAACTCAAACTCCAGTTCCTCCAAAGGTGGCTGGACACTGCAGAACTCAGATGATCCCAAACCCAGCAATTCTGCTGCTCTCAGAGCTGTGCTCAATGCCCTGTTTCCCAATCTGCCACCCTTATTCTGCTTTGCCAATTCTTGGCCACTGCAGTACAATCAACCACCTACTGAAATAACCTTTTCTGCACTCCCTGTTTAACCCATGGCCTGGCTACACCCCAGGACAGGAGAACAGGGCCTTTATGGTTTTCTGCACCCACCAATAGCAAAGCCAACCTAAGCTCCCCAAGCCAGCCTCCACCCAAGAATATCTCCTCCAAAGCTTTCCAGACTCTATTAAACTCTGTCTTCTGGCCCCTCATACCCTCACTGGACCCTCAAGCCTCCTGGTGGGTGCAGCCCACTGCTCCACTTCAGGCCATGCCTGCAACCCCACAAACACAAAGGAGGCTAGAGTCCAGGGCTAAGACATGCCTCTACTTATCACAGCCAGGAGTTGAATTTCTCTATGCCCAGGAGGCTCATGGAGAAAACAAGGCTCATGACATAGAATATGAGAGCCAAGAGATGCTGTACAGAAGTCACTGAAAGTGCACACTGAACATTTCAATCATTTCTCTCTTTAAAGAACCCTTTTACAGCCAGGCACCAGTAGCTCACACCTGGAATCCTAGCTACTCAGGAGGCTGAGATCTGAGGATGCCAGTTCAAAGTCATCTGGGGCTGGAAAGTTCTTGAGACTCTTATCTCCAATTAACCACCAGAAAACTGGAAGTGGAACCATGGCTCGAGGTGGTAAAGGACAAGCCTGGAGTGAAAAAGCTCAGGGACAATGACCTTTTACAAGTCTTAGGGGGAAAAATATCCCTTCCCTACACTCAGAGTATCCAGGACTCTGGTGGGGAGAGATGCAGCATTTGCCTACCTGTAGAGTCGAGTCGCTGCCACCAACTGCGCTCTGGGCTCTGAGCTGGCTTAGCTCTGCGTCCGCAGCCTCCTGGGCAGCCAGGGCCTCTTGCAGGCGGCGGCTAAGGATGCCCACCGCACTCTCATAGGCCTTGTGCTTTGTCTTCACCTCCTTCTGGGCACTCGTCAGGTCTGACCCTAATCGCTTCATCTTCTGTTTCTGCTCTGTGATGGCCCTGGGACACAATAAAAGATGCAGACAGAGAAAGTGAGCTCACTTCCATCACAACCACCCTGGCATGTGGCGTACCAAATACACCAAGGACGGGGTCCACTTCACCTTCCAGGGCTGGACAATGTTTTGGACCTTATGCCCCAGAGAGGATTCCTTGGGTCAACACCATTTAGAGTCTAGCTGCTCTTGAGATCTAAGAAAGCCTGATCCTGCACTAGTATGGCCACTGTTAGGTGAAAAGGCAACAGCAACTGTCAGGTGTTCTTGCCAAGCCAGAACAAGAAGAGCTACATGAGTTCCCTAAGACATATCATATCCTCCACCACCATCAGACCTTCTTTCTTCTTAGAATGGTTTGAAAATGATCCTTGTGAGGGTAGAACTGGTCCACTCCTACCAAATAGAAACATCCCCAAAATTATTTCTGAAGGTCAACAAAAATTCAACAATCAAGTGCATGAAAGAATCACTGACTCACAAAAGACAAAAAGAAAAGGGTATACCACAGTAGTAAAAAGATCCTAAAAGAGCAGGTGCAGTGGTACATGACTATAACCCCACTACTCAGAAGGGTGAGGCAGGAAGATCAAAAGTTCAAGGCCAGCCTAAGTAACAAGAGAAAACCTTGTTGGAAAGAAAAAATAAAAGTAGGCCTGGCACCAGTGGCTCACTCCTGTAATCCTAGCTACTCAGAAGGCTGAAAGCTGGAGGAAAGTTATGGCTCAAAGCAAGATTAGACAGAAAAGTCCATAAAATTCTAATATCCAATTAACCAGCAAAGGGCCAGACTAAAGACGTGGCCCAAGTGGTAGAGCACCAGCTGTGAGCAAAAAAGCCAAACAAGAGCAAAAGGCCCTGAGTTCAAGTCCAGTACTGGCAAATGCATTAATTCTAAAAAATGTAAAGGAAGCCAGGCACCAGTGACTCATACCTGTAATCTAACTACTCAGAAAGCTGAGATCTAAGGATCCCTGTTCAAAGCCAGCCCCAGCAGGAATGTCTGTGAGACTTTTCTCCAATTAACCACCAAAATATCAGAAGTGGAGCTATGGCTCAAAGTGATAGAGCACTAGCCTTGAGCAAAAGAGCTCAGGGACATTGCCCAGGTCCTGAGTTCAACCTTACACCTGACAAAATAAGGAAATAAATGTAAAGGGCTGTTGCACTTACATACCTGTGTTATGTCTGAGATTTATATTTAGGTTTATATGAGCATAAAAGATTGTGAGCCAGGTACCGGTGGCTCATGCCTGTAATCCTAACTACTCAGGAGGCTGAGATCTGAGGATCGAGGTCCAAAGCCAGCCCAGGCAGGAAAGACTCTTATCTCCAACAAACCACCAGAAAAACAGAAGTGGCACTGTGGCTCAAGTGGTAGAGCGCTCTCCTTGAGCCGAAGAGATGAGGGACAGTGCCCAGGCCCGGAGTTCAAGCCCCATGACCGACAAAAAAAAAAAAAAAGAAAAAGAAAAAGACTGAAAGATGAAAACCAGCCTGGGCGCCAATGGCTCATGCCTGTAAACCTAGCTCCATGGGAGAATGAGATTGGGTTGATCACAGCTCAAGGCCAGCCCAAGCAAAATTTCAGGAGACCCCCATCTCAACCATGCCTGTCATCACAGCTCCATGAGAGCTACGATTGGGGAAAATCATGTTTCCAAGCCAACCAGGGCAAAAAAATGCCTAAGACCTCTGCCTGCACTTATATTCCCAGCTATAGCATGAGGTGTACACAGGAGGATCAAGGCCCAAGCTGACATAGGCAAAAACAAGACCCTACTTCAAAAATAGATGGAAGTAGGCTGGCAGTGTAGTTTAAGCAGGAGAGAGCATGCCTAACAAGCTCAAAGCCCTAATTCAAAACCTTAGCACCAGGCTGGGAAGGTGGCTCAGTGGTAGAGCACTTGCCTTGCATGCATGAGCCCCTGGGTTCGATTCCTTAGCACCACATAAGAAAAAAGAAAAAAGCTGGAAGTGGCGCTGTGGCTCAAGTGATAGAGTGCTAGCCTTTAGCTGAAGAGCTGAGGGACAGTGCCCAGGCCCAGAGTTCATACCCCACGACCGAACCCCTCCCCCCCCCCAAAAAAAACACAAAAAAACCTTAGCACCACCCACAAACAGAATGGGAAGCGCAGCACTCAGGACGCAGATGCAAGATGGTCGAGACTTCACACTTGTGTGCACTACATGGCTACACAGCAACACCCTAAAACACAAAGGGCTGGAGGTGTAGATCAGTAGCAGAACACTTGCATGCATTAAAGCTCTGATTACTTCCTAGCACTACAAAAATAAAAATTCAATTTTTACAAAATAGGAAAACTCTTGTTAAAGGATACTTTCAAAATCAATTTATAGACTCAGGGTTTGTTCTGTAGAAAAAGCAACTGCCGCCAGGCACTGTCACAACTGTAACCTTAGCTACCTAGATGGCTGAGATCTGAGGATCATGGTTTGAAGCCAGCCCTGGCAAGAAAATCTGTGAGACTCTTATGTCCAGTTAACCACCAGAAAACCAGGAGGGGGAAGGGGAAGGAGGAAGGGAGGGAGAAGGAGGGAGAGGGGGAAGAGGGGGGAAGAGGGGGAAGGAGGGGGGAGGAGGGGGGAGAGGGAGAGGGGGAGTGGGAGGGAGGAGGAGGGGGAAGAGGAGGAGGGAGAGGAGGGGGGGGGCACCTGCCAAATCATTCTGGAACTTAGATTTAGAACTTAATGTTCCAGACTATCTTTTCATGGGCCCCAAGTGAGCTCATGCAACACAGTCCCACAGAAGTCTGACCATGTACGCTCACAGAGTCACTCTTAACTGCTCCCAGCACAGCTGGCACCCATCACTGGTGAATGTATGCTGTTCCTAGACTTACTTCTTGGCTTCTTGCTGCAGCTCTTCTATTTGTTTCTTTAGTACTTCATTGGTCTCGGTAAGGGCAATCATCTGCTTTTTGTCAAACTGCAAAGACTTCAAAAGGGGGAAAGTATATGATAAGCCTAAAAGCCACACATACAGACTTTTGCCTTTGATCAAAGGGAAGTTAAACTGGGAGAGTGCCTACCTGCAGACCCTAGAACCAAACTCCACCCAAACCCAATTGTTAGCTGAAGGGCCTCATACTCTCTCCCTTCCTGGCCTTACTGTACAGTGATAAGAACCAAATCAGTCAGTGTCACCAAGTGCCTTGAACCTGCTTCAGCCCAGACCCTGATCTACCTGTCCTTTGATGCTTAATCCCAATCCATATGCCTGCTTCACCACTACACTAGCCCTCGGGCAGCTATAGATTCTCCGTTCCCAGCATCAGGTGCCCTCCGCCTACTGTCCTCACATGGACGCTGTTACCCTTGGGGCCTTAGCATCATGCCCAAGGAAGGGTCAGCAAGAGCTCCTCACAGGTTAGGGACCCATCAAGGTCACTTGTTTACCTGACTTTCAGTTTGACCCTCTCTGATACTTCTACTGTGTCAGATAAAATGGAGCCCCGATCTAGAATCTTCCCACTATTTCCCCAAATTAGTGTCCCTTCCCCAATTTCTCATTCTGGGAAACGTTCCTCAGCTGAGATACCTGGCTAGGACTCTTGTAGACTCTTACCTCCATACTCCTTTCATCCCTCACTTCTAGCTCTACAGACCACTATCCAGCCACCCTCACCCCCATCAGCTTCACTGCACTTAGGAGACAGTCAGGCTCAGGCTCATAGTAGCATAGCTACCCAGGTGTAAGAAAAATATCTTTTCTATAAAAGTAATTATTTTCTTTCCTTTAATCTTATGAGAATTGTTTTTCTGAAAAGTTTCTGCTTTGGCCAGGTGGTTTGGCACTTGTTAACTACATTTAAGTTACAACCTTTTCCTGATGCACTTTAATTAGGACATCCTGTTAAAAGCTCCATGAATTTTAGTCACATCCTGTTTATTAAGCCACATTCTTTTGCAGATTGTGAACCTGAGCTCAGCCAATATAAGCAGAGAGGCAGAGCCTGCTGGATTAGGGATAAAAAGGGAGCAGCTTGCCTGCTCTGTATGCTTGCTTGCCAGATTTTGGGCTGATGGTTCACCCTTCTGCCAAGTTCCATTCAAGTTGGTGTTCTTATTCTTATGGAACTCCCCAACACGCTGAGCCATTTCTAACACTAGGAACATGGCTATCTCTGTGCCTTCCTCATCCCTGTTCCCTGCCTGGATTCCAGGTCTCCATCCTGGCTTTCTGCCTGGCAATAGCTTCGTGGAACTTTAAGCTAAAATGCTGGCTCCCAAGAGCCCATCACAAGGGTGGTACCTACAGCAGCACCTCTACCACAGGTGGCATCATAGTCTGGACTTATCTGTTTGTCCTACTAAGAGTAGCTCCAGGGAGCCTTGTTCTACTGTTTCAAAAACAATCCCAGCTGGTGCCCATCCTGTCCCACCCTGAAGTGAGCCCAGGGCATACTCAAATGAACTTTCACTACTCAACAGAACCCACCCAGACTGTCCTGCTGACCTGCATCTGTGTCTCCATCTCGTCTCGCTCCTTCTGCACTGACAGAAGATGGTTCTCAAGATCTACCATTTGCTGGTGGACCAGGGACACCTCTTTTTGCAAGCGAGAGTGCTCCACTTCCATGGCTTTCTTTTCCCCATGCAGCTTGATTAGCTCCTGTCTCAGTTCCTTCATCTCGGAGTCTAGCTGCTTCTTTGTGGATTTGAGCTCGTTGATGAGCTGGTCTTTGGTGGTAGTATCCCGCCGGTAGGCCTCCACCATCACCTGTCACACAAAATGCAAGGTATAAGCCAGCATCCAAATGGGGCTTCCCCTAGGGAACAGGACAACTTAAAAGAAAATGTTTAGCTAGGGGTGTGACTCAAGTGGTAGTGTGTTTTCCTACAAAACACAAGGCCCTGAGTTAAAACCTCAGTACTACGAGAAAAATACAATTAAAAAAAATGTTTATCAAAGCTTAGAGGTATAGCCCAAGTGACAGAGCATCTGCCTAGCAAGCCCAAATCCCTGAATTCAAAGCCCAGTACTGGAAAAAAAAAAGTTTACCATCTATTTAGGGCATAATTTTGTCTTTTTAGTGCTAGAGATTGAATCTATGGCCTTGCACACGTTCTAGGCACATACCCTCAGCCCAAGAATCTTTTGTAAACAAAGGTAACACATTTTATCAAATCTGAGACACCATCCATTATATTTCTACTCTAGTAGACACAGCTTGTCTGAATGTCTCTGTTATACCACATGGCAATCTGCCACACCTTGGCAAATCTGGCAATTGCATGTCGTGTCATGTCAGTCTACAAGACACCTTATCTCTTCCAAGGACCTGGCAAGACCTTTCTTCAGTTGTGTTTGGCTTCTGATTGGTAGTCAATCCCTTGCATTTCTTTTTTCGTTTTCTTTTTTTGTCAGTCGTGGGGGCTTGAACTCTGGGCCTGGGCGCTGTCCCTGCGCTCTTCAGCTCAAGGCGAGAGCTTGAGCCACAGCGCAACTTCCGGTTTTCTAGTGGTTTATTGGAGATAAAGAGTCTCACGGATATTCCTGCTCGGGCTGGCTTTGAACCTCAATCCTCAGATCTCAGCCTCCTGAGTAGCTAGGATTAGAGGCGTAAGCCACAGGCGCCTGGCCCTTGTGTTTCTATCTCAATTATACACAGAAATACAATTATAGCACCGCTGTGAGTGGTCTTCCTCTCTCAGAACCTGTAAGTCATTCAGCTGGTACTATGCAAGGAAGTGCAGAATCAGAGGCATTCTTTCACCAGCAGACCTTAGCTTCACAATTCACCAGAATTCAAATCCTATAGCTTTTGGGCACAACATAATTTGTTTTAATATAGGTTCAGGGTACAAATTTCCGACACTTTATACAGCAAACACAACTGGTATACTAACAACAATGCACAATATACACAGCTCATGGAAGTCATAGTAAGAGGGTGTCATGACAGGTCCCATCATTGCAAGTGGCACAGGCAACTTCTGGAGATTTGTAGACCTCCAGACTTTCCTGCAAAAAGGCATGCTGACCTTAGACTGTGATGAGGGAAGGAAGGTATCTTAGATTAATGGAATGCCTTCAAAAAGGAAAACATGCACAGAAATGGAGGGACAAAGGTGAACAAATGCAGCTGCGGTACTCACTAGACACTGTTAAAAATGAATTTTACAACCTGTGAGAACACAAGAAAAAACCTGGGAGAGAATGAGAAAAGGGGTGGTGACATTGTCCAAAAAGAAATGTACGCATAGCCGGGTACAAGTGGCTCACATCTATAATCCTAGCTACTCAGGAAGCTGAGATCTGAGGACTGTGGTTCAAAGCCAGCCTGAGGACAATAGTCCCCATGAGACTCTCATCTCCAATTAACCATTCAAATACCAGAAGTGGAGCTGTGGTTCAAAATGGTAGAGCACTAGCCTTGAGCAAAAGAGATCAGGCACAGTGCCAAGGACCTGAGTCTAGACCTCAAGACTGACAAAACAAAATGTACTCATTATTTCACTTATGTAATGGTAACCCCTGTGTACATTATCCTTATAATAAAAAAAGAGAAAAAATTTTTAAAGGAAGACATGAATGTGTCCTTCCACCTGACTGATTTTGTTCTACTGATGCAAAGGTGACTGTTAGAAGCTGTGTCTGACAGTTTCAAACAAGAAAAGCACACCTCTCTTACCTTTTGCTGAAGAAACTGTTCCTTTACCTTCTGCATCTGCTTCTTCAGGGAGGCTGTCTCCTGCTCCAAATGTTCCACCTATGGGAGTTTCACAAAAAAGGTGCCTGAGGGCTCAAGGCCTGTACCCAGTGGCATTTCCTATGAGCCAGATCTAGTCAACTCACCAAAGAGAGACTGCAACCAGACCCAGGCTGATGGCCCAAGAATTACTTAGGGATACATTACTAGCATCCTCCCTCTTTGCCATGAAGACAGGTGCCAGTAGCTCATACCTGTAATTGTTAGCTATTCAGGAGTCTGAGTTAGTCTGAAGATCATGGTTCAAAGCTAATTTGGGGGTCTGGGAAGGTGGCTCAGTGGTAGAGTGCTTGCCTAGCATGCATGAGGCCTTGGGTTCAATTCCTCAGCACCACATAAGCAGAAAAAGCTGCAAGTGGTGCTTGTGGCTCAAGTGGTAAAGCACTAACCTTGAGCTGAAGAGCTGAGGGACACCACCCAGGCCCAGAGTTCAAGCCCCACCAACAACAACAAAAAAAGAGGGGCTGGGAAGGTGGCTCAGTGGTAGAGTGCTTGCCTTGCATGTATGAGGCCCTGGGTTTGATTCCTTAGCACCAAATAAGCAGAAAAAACTGGAAGTCGTGCTGTGGCTCAAGTGGTACAGCATGAGCCTTGAGCTGAAGAGCTGAGGGACAGTGCCCAGGCTCAGAGTTTAGGCCCTATGACAGAAGGAAGGAAGGAAGGAAGGAAGGAAGGAAGGAAGGAAGGAAGGAAGGAAGGAAGGAAGGAAGGAAGGAAGGGAGGGAGGGAGGAAGGGAGGAAAGAAGGGAGGGAAAGAAAGGGGGGGAGGGAGGGAGGAAGGGGCTGGGAAGGTGGCTCAGTGGTAGAGTGCTTGCCTAGCATGCATGTGGCCCTGGGTTTGATTCCTCAGTACCACATAAGCAGAAAACACTGGAAATCTTGCTGTGGCTCAATTGGTAGAGCATGAGCCTTGAGCTGAAGAGCTGAGGGACAGCGTCCAGGCACAGAGTTCAGGCCCCATGACAAAAGGAAGAAAGGAAGAAAGGAAGAAAGGAAGAAAGGAAGAAAGAAAGAAAGAAAGAAAGAAAGAAAGAAAGAAAGAAAGAAAGAAAGAAAGAAAGAGAGGGGGGAGGGGGGAGGGGAGAGGGAGGGAGGGGCTGGGAAGGTGGCTCAGTGGTAGAGTGCTTGCCTAGCATGCATGAGGCCCTGGGTTCGATTCCTCAGCACCACATAAGCAGAAAAAGCCAGAAGTAGTGCTGTAGCTCAAGTGGTAGAGGACTGTTATCAACATAGGCAGATAGTACGTGGGCAGCCAATAGTGTCTGTCCTGTAATATACCAAATGATTTCACAGGCCTTACACCATAGGCTAGAAATTCCCCACACCCATATGTACCATTATCGTATTCCCGGAGGGGAAACAACCAGCAATCACTCTAATCCTTGGTCTTTTTTTTGGGGGGTGGGCACGGAGGGGTCAGTCATTGGACCTGAACTGTAGGCCTGGGTGCTATCTCTCAGCTCTTCAGCTCAAGGCTAGCATTCTACCACTTGAGCCATAGCACCACTTGTGGAGATAAGAGTCTCATGGACTTTCCTGCCTGGGCTGGCTTTGAATTGCAATCCTCAGATCTCAGCCTCCTGAGTAGCTAGGATTATAGACATGAGCCACTGCACCTGACTAACCCTTGGTCTTTATAAACTAAAGTTTAAAGACATAATCATTCCTTGATATTGACTGCACCTCTGGAACACCCTTTTTACATGTCTGCCTACATCTGACATGTGCTATTATTATAAGCACATTGGCACTCCCCAAGTATGGTAGAATGCTGAGCTATGCTCTTATATACCAGGATCCTGTGTGTCCACAGGGCAGGCCCACACTGGACCTAGTTAGTGTTGGCCACGTGCCCCATTCTGTGCACTGTCTCATAATCTCTACAGGTAGAGGGAAAGGAAATCAAGTTTCCTGCAGCAATTTAAGCTGGGAAAGACATCTTCAGGAATATTTTCAAAAGACCAAACAGAACTCAGTTTCATGGGTTGGGAATTTGGCTCAGTGGTAGAGTGCTTGCCTAGTTGCATGAAGCCCTGGGTTTGATTCCTCAGTCCCACGAACACAGAAAAAGCCAAAGTAGCGCTGTGACTCAAGTGGTAGAGTGCTACTCTTGGGCAAAAGCAGCTCAGGGACAATGCCAAGGCCCTGAGTTCAAGCCCCAGGACTGGCAAAGAAAAAATAAAAACAAAAACTCTCAGTTTCAGGTCCAGGACACAGTGTAGGCTGTTGGGATCACTGCCTTAGTGCATTTTCCTTCGGTTTAATCACACTTCTAAAAAGGAAATCAAATGACCAGCATCTATTTACAACCTAACAGCACACTACTTTACCTGGCTGGACTTGATGGCCAACTCTTGTTTCAATTGCTCTAAAAGACCTGAAGTCTCCTCGGTGTCTTCTTCTAAGCGCCTTGTTCCTCTGTCAAGTTCATCCTTGTCACTCTTGGCTGCCTGCAGAGCCACCTCCAAGACAATCTTCTCATTCTGCAGGAAGCGAATTGTGTCCTCCCTAGAAGCAGCCTCTCCCTGCAGCTCCTCTAGCCTCGCCTGCAACTCATCGTAGTGTGTCTGCAGCTCATCGAGGGACTGCCCCTTGGCCTGCAGAGCCTCCTGTGTTGAGGCAAGCTGCTTTATCAGATCCAGGTGTTCCTTCTGCACTGCATCAAGTTGTTCATCTCGCTGGTGCAGCGTCAACTTCACCTGGAAACAGATGATAAACTCAACTGGTTGCCTTCAACTTGGTGGCAAGAATCAACTTTTTCCCTGTCCAGGATTAATTCTTTTAGGGAGACAGTAATGGGATTTGAGCTCAGGGCTTCGTTCTTACTAAGCAGAAACTCTACCACTTGAGCTGTGCTCCAAGCCCGATTTAAATAATTGTGGGGGACTTCTCGCATCTTTCCTAGTACAGAACAAGAACAGAAGTGTAAATCCATACCTGGGCTGATATGGCAGCAGCCTGATCCCTCAAACACACTCCAACGTACTTCAACACAAATATGCACTTCTGATATGCTTTGACATATTGCTATGCAGGCCATCTGTGTGCAGACCTGGGGAAGCCTCTGTGAGTATGGTTTCCAGAGTGGCTGCAGCTACTTACTTGTTCCAAATGCTGCTCCAAAGATGCTGCCGAATCTGCCAACTTCTGTAGCTGTTCCCGCTCCCCTTCAAACTCTTCCAGCCTTCTCTGGAGATCTTCTTCGACCATTGTCTTTGCCTCTCGAATCTGCACAAAAGCTGCTTCCTGATCCAACATGTCAGCCTGGGCCCAGAAAATAATATTTTTTAAAAAGAAAAAAATTATCAAATGTATATATTTTATGTCCTTCTGTACATGCCTATGTACATAAAGGCATATTTATATTTAGTTGTTTGCATTATACTTATGAACATGTACATAGCAGGACCCAAAGCTAGATAAAAATGAGCACTGACTGCCACAGTCCTCACCTCAATGCTCTGGAGCTGGACAGCTATGCGCTCCTTCTCCTTTATGGATCTGTGCTGTGTTTCTGTCAGTTGATGGGACAGGGACACGTTCTCAAGCTTCAGGTGCTCCAGCAGGCCAGCCTGGGTCATCTGTCCAACCTTCAAAGACAGACCCAGGAGATAAAAAGCTGCTTGACATTAGACATCAAGTTCAGACCAGCCTATCCTTAGATACCTGGGTAAGGGACTCTGCCTAGGGCAACTGCCAGCCGTCCCTCTCTTGTCTTCCACAGCAGGGACAGTCCCTGACTTCCTTATTGTCACACTGGACTTAGCATATAGGCCCCACTGCCACTACAAGACAGACCTCCTCGAACTTGGGAATACCTAAGAAGTGAAGACTGGGTACCCAGAAGTCAGGTCATCACACCCAAGATCATGCATTTTGGTCAGAACCTATACAGAATTCCTATCAAAGGTGTACATCTTGTTTTTTGGTACGGTGTGAGCCTTGAACTCTGGGCCTGATGTCCCTCAGCTCTTCAGCTTAGGCAAGTGCTCTACCACTTGAGCCACGCACCACTTCTGGTTTTCTGGTGGTTTATTGGAGGTAAGAGTCTCACGGACTTTCCTGCCTGGCTGGCTTTGAACCGAGACCTCAGATCTCAGTCTCCTCATTAGTGAGGATTACAGGCCTAAGCCACAGTGCCCAGCTTCACAGGTGTACTTCTAAGCCAGGCACCGGTGGCTCACGTCTGTCAGCTCAGCTCCTGAGGAGGCTGAGATCTGAGGATCACAGTTCAAAGCCAGTCTGGGCTGGAAAGTCCATGAGACTCTGTTCTCCAATTAACCACCAAAACTTTGGAAGTGATGCTCTGGCTCAAAATGGTAGAGCACTATCCTTGAGCAAAATGAGCTCAGGGACAGCCCTGAGGCCCTGAGTTCAAGCCCTACAATTGGAGGGGGCAAAAAAAAAAAAAAAGGCATATTTCTGAACCTCCCAGAGGAGGAGCCCTATCTAAAGGTGTTCTTTAACATAACAAGTCAGGTACTGAGCTTTGGCACAAAGTGATTTCAAGCCTACTCCTTCTTCCAAAAGCACATAAGTCTAAGAGGCTGTCAATAGGCAAGGCAGAGGTGAAGTACACACACCAAAGGGTACGTACACCAACATGCCAGGTTTGCACACAGCTGGCCTGCATAGCGATGTGTCAAGCCATATCAGAAGTGCATATTTGTGTTGGAGTGTGTTTGAAAGATCAGCCCAGCCATGCTAATGTTCATGTTCTGAACTAGGAAACAGGATTGTGTCCACTAGAAAAATGAACCGGAAAGAGGAAAACTCAGGACTGGGAAAGGAGCTCACAGGGGAAAACGTGGTGACTACACAGTTCCTGAGACTAAGCAGCTGGAGCAAGGTAAAGCTGTAGGGAAGAGAATGCCTGCCATATTCTTAACCCATCAAAAAACTGGGAGAGGATTCAGAGGCGGGTAAGAAGGCCCCCAAAGCCCAACAGATATGAACTTGAAGGCTTGGGTTAAACAATGAGTTACCGTGTAGACAAGGGACAGGACTAACTAGCAGAGACAGGGACATGAGACAGTCCAGAGCAAGGCATCTCAATGTTCTGTTTTATTTTGTTTTGGCAATTTAGAGTTTGAACTCAGGGCTTCACTCCTGCTAAGTAGGTACTCTATAACTTGAGTCACACTCTTAACAAGGGCATGTCAAAATAAAACACCGAAGCAGAATCTAGAAGGCTTCTGTGTCAGGTCATGTGGAGACTTCTGTACAAGATGATATGGACTATACTGATGCTTGGTGGACATTAAAGGAAAACATATCTGTGATGTGTAAAACCAGAAACGCCTGTACATGCCATCTCCCTGAATGGAGTCCCCGGCCATACCTGGATGTGAGCGACTTCGCCCTGAAGCCTGACCCGAGCCTCCTGGGCCAGGGCAAGCTGTTGCTGATACCACTGCCGGGCATGGTGCAGAGATGCAATTTCAGCCTGTGATGCCTGAAGCTTGCTGGTCAGTGTCGTGCGCTCCAGCTGCACTTGCTGGAGTTGGCTCTGCAGGGCTGCCATCTGCTGCCGAAGGTCATGCACTGAAAGTGAGCAAGCACAGCCAGCTCAGACTAAACAGCACCAACAGGAGAGCCACAGCTCTGTGTGGACATCTGACCCAAAGTCAGGTTCTGCAGAGAGCAAGAAGTACAGTTGATGCTGGCTATCTACAGTGGTCATGTTCTAAAAGTTACCACAAACCTGGCAGTGACAGACATGGAGATACATGTGTAGGTACTGGAAGCCCCTAAACAAATCCTCTCCAACAACGGATAACACATGACCTTCATTTATGTGTTCTTCTGTTTAAAGATATCTTACTTAAAATGTAGTTTATTAACATGAGCTCAGTCAGAAGCTCTGTAAGCTAGCTACAGTCCCAGAATAGTTTCTGTAACAAATCTATTTTTCAACAAACAGCTCACAGTCTACTCACACTTCAGGACAAAGTGTCTAGGGTCACTAAACAGCAAAATCATGCCTAAAATAGCACAAAAACTTAAGTGTGGCACTAAAGAGACAACAGTCTGAGCTGAAGATAGGACCTGAGGGCAAACAAGAATGTCTCCTTACACTACCTTAGCTGGGAGTTTGTGCATTGAGCAACTTAAATTTCTAGCCACCCTGCAGATATCCAAGAATAGCCATGAAAAATGCTATGACTACTGACACAGGGGTTACAAATAAAATTTAAGTGAGTAGTCAAATGTAGCTGCGGATCTGTGAGGATCAAGTACAAATGATGTGTTCAAAAGATTTGTATGGACACATATTCTTGTCTCTTAACCTCTAACCATGTTTATCAGCCATAAATAAACTCAGCAAGGGCACAGCATGGCTGATTCTTTACTAGCTTACCACATGGTCAGTCTTAGTATGAGCAGGGCAGGATGGAAGGAGTGTAAGACAGCAAGACAGGAAGTTATTGACAACCCAAATCAGAATACAAGTAAAATAAGTCAGACGCATTTTAATTTAAAACTACAGTCACGAGGTTTAAGTATGTATTCTTTCTGAGGACATTTTCCAAATTTTCTCCTTTTTCTTCCTCTGTGATATAGCAGATGTTTAAACTCAGGGTCTTGTGCATTATGCATGCTAAACAAGCAATCTATTATTTAATTACACACTCATTCACCCTGGCTAGCCTACAACTTGCAATCTTCCTTCCTCCTGGAAGCTTTTTTTTTTTTTTTTTGTCAGTCGTGGGGCTTGAACTCTAGGCCTGAGTGCTGTCCCTCAAGCTCTTCAGCTCAAGACGAGCACTCTACCACTTGAGTGACAGCGCCACTTCCGATTCTCTGGTGGTTTATTGGGGATAAGAGTCTCACACACTTTCCTGCCCGGGCTGACTTTGGACCTCGTACCTCAGATCTCAGCCTCCTGAGTAGCTAGAATTACAGGTGTGAGCCACTGGCGCCTGGCTACTTCTAGATTTTTGGTTAACTGGACATAACCATCTCACAGACTTTTGTCTTAGCCAGCTTGAACCATGATCCTCAGATCTCAATCTCCTGAGTAGCTAGGATTACAGGCACAACCATCCAGCTCAAAAGTTTTAAAGGAAAAAAAAAACAATGAATAGTATAGTTTAAGAAGGTTCATGCTGAGAACCACTGGCTCATGCCTGTAATCCTAGCTACTCAGGAGTCTGAGATCTGAGGATAGCAGTTTGAAGCTAGCCTAGGTAGGTAGGTAGGAAAAGTCTGTGAGATTCCTATCACCAATAAACTATTCAGAAAAAGCCGAAAGTGGTGCTGTGGCTCAAGCACTAGACTTGAGCAAAAAGAAGCTTAGGGACAGTGCTCAGGCCCTGAGTTCAACCACAGTATCAATACAAAGGGTGAGGGGTGAGAAGGTTCATGACTCTGACTGTAGTACTTCAAAGCCTAGAGTGGTTATATCTCAAAAAGATGAGAGGGGTTCCTGAACCCTTCTGTACTCACATCACACAGTCAGACAGGTACAGAGAGTATAGCTAAGCAGTGCACCATAAGTTGGGTCAGTGCTGCTGCCTGAAAACCACTGTCTACTGAGCGCTTGGAACCCTTAGAGATATAAAGCTATCTTGAAGTTCAGAAACCTTTGAATTTTAATTTCCCTAAGGCACTGGGTATCATAAAATGCTTCAAGTCTGAGAACCTAATAAAAAAATAATATTTAATTGCAGAGCTCATTCTGTTTTGGTCTTCTCTAGGTGAAAAAATCTGAAGCACAGCCTCATAGCCCCAACTGAAATGAAAGGACATGCAGATGGGGACTGGTTCCAGTGGAGACTGAAGGCAGAAGGTCTCTGTGCATAGCCAGCTGTCCCAATCCCCTGCTATTCTGATGTTGCTCTTAAATACATTAGACAGAATCTGAAATAAGCAGGCATCTCTACTCCCCTAAGTAACACTGGACTCGAGGCAGAATGAGTGAAAATAATGGCTAACTATACTAAGCCAATTCTTAAGACCCTGGTATACCCTCTGACACATTCACACAAAAATGTACAGAGGCTGGGCACTGGTGGCTAAATGTCTGTAATCCTAGCTACTCAGGAGGCTGAGATCTGAGGATCACGGTTCAAAGCCAGTCTGGGCAGGAAGACCCATGAGACTCTTATCTCCAATTAGCCATCAGAAAACTGGAAGCGATGATGTGGCTCAAAAATGTATAGAAACTGGCTGCTGGTGGCTCATGCCTGTAATCTTAGCTACTCAGGATGCTGAGATCTGAGGATCATGGTTTAAAGCCAGCGTGGGCAGAAAAGTCCGTGAGACTCTTATCTCCCATTAAACACCAGAAAACAGGAAATGGTGCTGTGGCTCAAGTGGTAGAGCACTCGCCTTGAGATGAAGAGCTCAGGGACAGCGCCCAGGCCCAGAGTTTAAGCCCTATGACCCCCCTCCCCCCCAAAAAAAGTACGTAAGTCCATGATGTCAATAAAAACTTGCATTTACTTTAGCAAAGCAGAGATGCTAGGTGGAAACTATATGCTGACATGATACTGTGGCCTCCTGTGTTTATACAGAACCAGTATGTCAGGTTCCAGAAGCGGATCTCAGGGCTACGGCCTCACCTGTGTTGTCCTTGCTAAGGATATTTCTCTGCATGTCCTCCACTTTGGCCATCAGTCTCTGGTACTGTTCCTCTGCCAATTGCAAGTCGTTGTTTGAGGATGCCAGGCTGGCATTTTTGGCTTCCAGCATATTCTGGAGGTCGGTCATGGCCTGCTCCAGATCCCAACAAGACTGTTTTAAAGTGTCCACTTCAGAACTGAGAGAATCTTGTTTCTGCTGGCTGCTGTGGCTGTGTTCCACCTGTGCCTGCAGCCGTGTGCTCAGGGCAGCAAGCTGGGCCTGAAGCTCAGCCTTCTCTTTAAGTGCCTGAAAATACCCCAAACAAAACAGTGACTTCTTTCAGAATAAGAGCTCCAACATATTAACAAGAGTGCTGAAACAAGCCAGGTGCCGGTGGCTCACACATGAAATCCTAGCTACTCAGGAGGCTGAGATCTGAGGATCACGGTTCAAAGCCAGCCCAGGCAGGAAAGTCCATGAGATATCTCCAATAAACCACTAGAAAACCGGAAGTGGCACTGTGGCTCAAGTGGTAGAGCACTTGCCTTGAGCTGAAGAATGCAGGGACAGCGCTTAAGCCCAGAGTTCAAGCCCCACAACTGACCAAAAAAAAAAAAAAAAAAAAAAAAAAAAGACTGCAGAAACATACCAAAATAACAGAGAAAGGTAAAAAGTATTACATTGAAACATGATTTTCCCCAAAATACCTAGTCACTAGGAAGTGGCACTGTGGCTCAAGTGGTAGAGTGCTTGCCTTGAGCTGAAGAGTTCAGGGACAGCTCCCAGGCCCAGAGTTCAAGCCCCACAACTGACAAAAAAAAAAAAAAGAAAAGAAAAGAAAAGAAAAAGAATTTGATAGGGGCTGGGAAGGTGGCTCAGTGGTAGAGTGCTTGCCTTGCATGCATGAGGCTCTGGGTTCAATTCCTCAGCACCACATAAACAGAAAAAGCCGGAAGTAGTACTGTGGCTCAAGTGGTAGAGCCCTATCCTGAGCTGAAGAGCTGAGGGACAATGCCCAGGCCCAGAGTTCAGGCCCACGACAGACAAAAAAAAAAAAGAAAAGAAAAAATGACAGTTGTCCCTCAAAGAAAGTAATTTTTCAAGAGGTCAGAGGGATGAGTATAGTCCATGCTAGCAATGGATGTAACTACACTGAAGAAAACAGAAGTCAATATTCACTGTCAAGAGGATTAGAAAACCACTGGTTTGTACATGCTTACATGTACACACACATATGTACTGTAAACAATCTAGGTATGTTGAGGGATCCCTAAGAGAGAAAAAGTAGCTAGACTCATCTTTTGAGGAAAATGAGCAAAAAATATCTTCAGGGAACTGCTGAAGCTGTAAGTGAAATTTCCATGAGATTGAGCCACAGACACAAGATACAGGATTGGCCCTGTGTGACCATAACAGCTCTTTCCAGGAAGAGCTAGGAGCAGTAATGACCAGCCAAAACAAGAAGACAGTGAGGGCTAGAGTTTAGCTCTGTGCTAGAGCACCTATATACCTGCAGAAGACCTCTGGGTTCAAATCCCAACCACAATGAAAAGAAAAAAAGTGAGTGAAAGGCAAAGCAAGTCCTATTCACCCACCAGCGAATTCTGCTAAACCAGATCTATCTAGAAGTACCTGTGGGAATCCTAAACTCACACACTAGAGAAAACTGTGAAGACAACAAATTCAACAAACAGAACAAATAGCTAATACGATCAAGTTAACTGGGTAAATTCTACAGAAATGTATTAGTATCCAGAAAGAGAGATGACAGAAGGAAAGTAGTTATGACAATCTACATCTTGGCTTGACATGACTCAAATCCAAACAAGGAAGAAGACAAAAAAAGCTAAGCCAGCAGCTGGTGGCTTACGCCTGTAATCCTAGCTACTCAGGAGGCTGAGATGTGAGGATCTTGGTTCAAAGCCAGCCCGGGCAGGAAAGTCCATGAGACTCTTATCTCCAATAAACCACTCGAAAAACGTGTGCTGTGGCTCAAGCGGTAGAGCACTCGCCTTGAGCTGAAGAGCTGAGGGACAGTGCCCAGGCCCAGAGTTCAAGCCCAAGGACCGACAAAAAAATAAAAATAAAAATTAAAATTAAAATTAAAAATAAATAAAATAAAATGAAGGCATCTATAAAGCTTTATATCTAGCAAAAAGGAACCATAAAGGGCTGGGAAGGTGGCTCAGTGGTAGAGTGCTTGTCTTGCATGCCTGAGGCCCTGGGTTCGATTCCTCAGCACCACATAAGCAAAAAGAAAAAAGCCGGAAGTGGCACTGTGGCTCAAGTGGTGGAGCACTAGCCTTGAGCTGAAGAGCTGAGGGACAGCGCCCAGGCCCAGAGTTCAGGCCCCACGACCGGACCCAAAAAAATTAAAAAAAAAAAAAAAAAAAAGAACCATACATTCTTTCCAAAGATTTGGCTATCAAATATCTCTTACCTGACTAGCTTCCAAAGACAAAGCCTCCAGTTGTCCTTCAAGTCTCATTTTTTCCTTAAGAACCTGCAGCATTTCATCTTGTGTTTCAGTAAGAGAACTTTCCATGGACACACTGAGAGACAGGAAACAGGTTCACAACGAAGGAACATGGTCAGATTGTGTTTACCCTTCACATAGTCTCCAAATTCTATATACCACTGCCACTCCCCATCCCGTGTGTGTGTGTGTGTGTGTGTGTGTGTGTGTGTGTGTGTGTGTGTGTGTGTGTGTGTGTGTGTGTGTGTGTGTGTGTGTGTGTAAATAGTTATAACTAATTTATCCATCTATCTATCCATCCATCCACTATATACCATTGCCACTCCCCATCCCGTGTGTGTGTGTGTAAATAGTTATAATTAATTTATCCATCTATCTATCCATCCATCCATCCATCCATCCATCCATCCATCCTGGGGCTTGAACTCAAGGCCTGGGTACTATCCTGAGCTTCTTTTTTGCCCAAGGTTAGTACTTTACCATTTGAGCCAAAGCTCCACTTTCAGCTTTTTCTGATTAATTGGAGATAAATCTCATGGACTTTCCTGCTTGGACTGGCTTTGATCTATGATTCTCAGATCTCAGCTCCTGAGTAGCTAGGATTACAGGTGTGAACCACCAGCACCCAGCTCCTTCTCATATATATATATATATATTTTTTTTTTTTTTGCCAGTCATGGTGCCTGAACTCTGGGCCTGGGCACTGTCCCTCAGCTCTTCAGCTTAAGGCTAGTGCTCTACCACTTGAGCCACAGCACCACTTCCAGCTTTTTCTGCTTATGTGGTGCTGAGGAATCGAACCCAGGGCCTCATGCATGCAAGGCAAGCACTCTACTACTGAGCCACCTTCCCAGCCCCCTTCTCATAAATTTTTAAATAAATAAGTAAAAAGACTTAAGTAATAAGCTTAAGCTTAGCCCATGTGGCTTTCTACAGCAGGCCTCTGTAGGTATCATATTACAGCTTGCTTGGGAAGTTTACATCCCTATAAGTGTTTGTGTGGTATTAGAGCCAGGTCTGTGTAAATATGGAAAGACAGGATGCTTTAATATCAAACACAATTGCTCATCAGAGCTGACTCTACTTTCTTATAAGAAACAGAGCTGTGTGAAATGATAAGATCAAGACTAGAAAGGCATCAGGAAAGATACACTGTTCTTTGAGACATGTGGCAGTGGTCCAGAGTGCAGTGTCAAAGGCCAGGCCACTGCCTTACCTGCTACAGATGCTGTCTCTGCGGCTCCGTACCTCTCCATTGACTTCTAACACCTGGTCTTGGTGCTCAGCTGCTGCAGCCTGCAGTACATCCTTAATTGAAGGGAACTGGCCCAGGGCCAATTCCTGGCCATTGACCACACAGGGAGCTCCCTGTGTGCTCATGTTCACTGAGACACCACACGCTCCAAGGGTGGAGAGGCTGCTGTGCGAGGAGCTGTCACTCTCATTTCCATCAGCCTCAATTACAGTGTCCCCAGTCAGCAAGGTGCTCTCTAGACGATCACTAGTCTCAGGAGATGGGCTGACCTCAGATATGACTGAGGTACTGCTTCTGCTTTGCTTCAGTGCACCCCCAACAGAGGTGGCAGCAGAGCCAAGGCCACCAGAGTCACTTGAATCTTCAGTTCTATAATCTGCCAGAGACCGAATTTTGTTTGACTTGGAACTCTTCTTATCCTTAGGATGTGCCAGCAGCCCTAAGCTGCCCACCTTAGGCCCCCGAGGGACACTAGTACGCAGAAAAGAGTACTCTTTTGTCATAGCCACAGTACTGGCCCGTGGCAAGGTTTCTGGGTTTAACATGAGCTCAGGATCGAGTGTGCTAAAAAGTCTCATTTTTGATGAAGGTTGACTAGACTGAAAAGAAAAGTACCAAAAGATAATTAGAAAACAACACTCCAAGATCCAAGATCTTCACCCAGAGCCGGGTGCCAATGGCTCACACCTATCCAAGCTACTCAGGAGGCTGAGATCTGAGGGTCGCAGTTCAAAGCCAGCCCTGGCAGGAACATCTGTGAGACTCTTATATCCAATTAACCATCAGAAAACCAGAAGTGGAGCTGTGGCTCAAGTGGTAGTGTGCCTGCCTTGAGCTGAAGAGCTCAGGGACAGCACCCAGGCCCAGAGTTCAAGTGCCATGACTGACCAAAAAAAAAAAAAAAAAATCACCCAGAAAGTATACAGCAATTAACAATCTTTCTTTTTCTTTTTGCTGGTTGTGGGGCTTGAATTCAAGGCCTGGGTGTTGTCCCTGAGCTTTTTAGTCAAGGTTTCCACTTTACCACTTTGAGCCACAGCTCCACTTCTGGTTTTCTGATGGTTAATTAGAGACAAGAGTGTCACAGACTTTCCTACGCAGACTGGTTTTGAACCATGATTCTCTGATCTCAGCCCCCTGAGTAGCTAGGATTACAGGCAGGAGCCACCAATGCCTGGCATAACCTTCTTTTATTGGGGGATAAAAAAACAACAACCCTCAGTTCTGTTATCTACAAAAGTCATTCTAATCCCAGAGCAGGGCATACAAGAGAGGATGAGAAGAAAAAAAATCACAAACAGTGAAATGCAGCTGGACCTATCAACAGCAAGGATAACTAGAAAACAACAGAAAAAGTGAGCGTGAACAAGAATATCATGCCATAGGAACTAGATTCATTCAGACCTCACACAGGAGCAGACAAACCAAGGAGATAGGATGCAGCCCAGACATCAGATCAAGAAGAGACTTACCCTCTCCTGATGACGCTTCACTCGGTACTGTCTGAGCTGCTCTTCCAGCCGCTTTCTGGCCTGAAGTCGGACCATGTCCTCCTTTTCCAGGGACAGGGAAGAGGCTGTGGAACCTGTAGGAAAATGGCCACAGAGAAACTCATAATGGAGGACACAGAGAACAAACTGGTAATGACAGCTTCGTTTGGTTGAATTTAATGATCAGTACATTTTAGTTCCTACACAATATGTAGCCACAGAGTTACAGGACAATTTCCAGATCAAGAGAAAACTGTAAGCCTTGGCCACAGACTACCGACAGGATCTACCTTGTAAGAGACACACTTGTTATGTAATAAGCCTGTCTGTACTGTAAGTACAAAACCCACAAAGGATTTTCAGCTGGTAAGACAGGAGACAGGTGATAAAATACATTTTAGTATAAAAAGAATTTGGAGGGAGGAAGGAGGGAGTGGGAGGGAGGGGGATGGGAAGGGGAAACAAAGGAGGAGGCAATAATGCTTGATAAGAAATGTACTCATTACCTTGCCCATGTAATTGTAACCCCTCTGTACGGTATTTTTACAATTTAAAAAGAATTTAAAATTGGTGCCAGAGCTGAGTACTCAAAGGCTACGACCTTCAAATCTCATAAGCTGAGACTCTTTTCTGGATCTATATAAGTTGCTCAAATTTCTCTGAGCAGAGTATGAAAACTTGACACAATCTCAATGATATGGCACTCAATGATGACCCAGGAGAAAGGGTCACCATATTAACAATGATGCTATCCATTCCTACAGTACCAGGTATGTTACAAGTTCTGTAAAATCAAGAATGTTTAAGCTGGGGCTGGAAAGGTGGCTCAGTGGTAGAGCGCTTGCCTTGCATGCATGAGGCCCTGGGTTCAACTCCCCAGTACCACATAAGCAAAATGAAAAAAGCCGGAAGTGGCGCTGTGGCTCAAGTGGTAGAGCGCTAGCCTTGAGCTGAAGAGCTGAGGGACAGTGTCCAGGCCCAGAGTTCAAGCCCCACAACTGACAAAAAAAAAAAAAAAAAAGCAGTAATTTAACAACTTTTTTTTAATGTCAGTTGTGGAGCTTGACTTCTGGGCCTTGGTATTGTCCCTCAGCTCATCAGCTCAAGGCTAACGCTCTACCATTTAAGCCACAGCACCACTTCCAATTTTTTGGTGGTTAACTGGAGTTAAGGGTCTCAAGGGCCTGTAATTCTAGCTACTCAGGAGGCTGAGATCTAAGGATCGCAGTTCAAAGCCAGCCCAGACAGGAAAGGCTATGAGACTCTTATCTCCAATTAACCAACAGAAAACTGGAAGTGGTGCTGTGGCTCAAGTGGTAGAGTGCTTGCCTTGAGCTGAGGGACAGTCCTCAGGCCCAGAGTTTAAGCCCCATGACCAAAAAAAAAAAAAAAAGACCAAAAATCCAGGTAAGTTTATAAAAGCCTGAAAAGAATCACTTATCTAGAAGGCAAGAATGAGGCTACCAAGGTAGATAAGGGTATATAATCTCACTGTGTAGTATACATATATATGTATACCATAAAAAATAAGGCTCTGGAAATAGATTTGAGGTGTTTTGAGCTCACAGACTGCCAGTGTGGAACTTGCTCTATCTCTGAACCCTCAATGATCAACACAAAATAAATGCTGATTAAAATATTCATAAACCAGGAAATAGAAACATGAGTTTTTTTGGTGATGTTGATTTTTGTTTTAGGGGGTCCTTTTTTGTTGTTTGTTTACTTTTGTTTCTTTTTTTGCTGCCTTTTGAGGAAATAAAGGGAAGCTCAGAAATGGAGGGGACAAGATGAACAAATTCAGTCATTGGAAAATGAACTATGCAACTTGTGGACAGGGATGAAAGAGGTAAACTGGAGGAAAGAGAAGGAAGAGGTGATACTCATTACCTGACATAAAACAGTAACCCTTTCGTACACATTAATACTAACATTATGAAATAAAAATAGAAAAATAAAATAGAATATGCATAAAGAACACTTTCAAGGGGCTGGGAAGGTGGCTCAGTGGTAGAGCGCTTGCCTTGCATGCATGAGGCCCTGGGTTTGATTCCTCAGCACCACATAAGCAAAAAGAAAAAAGCCAGAAGTGGCGTTGTGGCTTAAGTGGTAGAGCGCTAGCCTTGAGCTGAAGAGCTGAGGGACAGCGCCCAGGCCCAGAGTTCAGGCCCCATGACCGGACCCAAAAAAATAAAAAAAATAAAAAGAAAGAAAGAAAGAACCTTACATTTGATCCTTTAAAAAAAAAAAAAAAAAGAACACTTTCAAGTAAAATTATCACCGTCACTGTATTAAGACTGGAACACCTGACTGCCTCTTGGACACGTGGGTAAGGAAAACTGAACTTTAATCAGGGACTTGGGCACCAGTGCCCAGGCTACATGGCAGAGTTCCAACACCCACATGTACTCGTAGTCTTTAAAAGAAAGCTACCTTATTAAACATAATATCCACCTTTCCCTCCCCACCCCAGTAATAGGCTGGCAGGCAGTTCTGACTGCTCAGAAAGGAGCAGTGAGGTACTGACTGCTGGATGCTTAGAGGAGGGGTTGAGAAGAACTGGGTGGGAACAGATGCTTACACAGTTGCGTTTCTTGCATGGGAAGACTGAGCCTGAGAGACTCCAAAGCTTCTTTTCTAACACTGCCCTCAGCACTAGTTCCCTGAGACTTCCTTAGGTTGTCATGGAAACCAGCCACACCTGGAGAGGCATCAGGACCCACTGGACTTGTGGTGGGATCAAGAGACAAGGAAGATTCTGAGAACTGCAGTGATGGCCCATTTTGACAGAGGGCCCCCTGGCCAGGTCTACTGGGGCTTCCTTCTTCCCTAGAAGCTCTGCTTACTTCAACACTGGCACCTACAAAGAAAAAGAGACTATGTTGGACATTGTGGTTTAACAAGATGGAACCATTCAGACATACAGTTATATAAGACCCAGGAACATGTGCATAGGAGCACTGAACCTCCATATCCTCACCGATAAATTGGCATTGGCCTCACCCTCCATTCAGGGGCTGTACAATTTTTTTTTGGGGGGGGGTCCGGTCGTGGGGCCTGAACTCTGGGCCTGGGCGCTGTCCCTCAGCTCTTCAGCTCAAGGCTAGCGCTCTACTACTTGAGCCACAGCACCACTTCCAGCTTTTTTCTTTTTGCTTATGTGGTGCTGAGGAATCGAACCCAGGGCCTCAGGTATGCAAGGCAAGCGCTCTACCACTGAGCCATCTTCCCAGCAGGGGCTGTAGAATTTAAATACTGTTTCTTTTTAATTTAAATAAGAATAAGAAATCTTTGGTCATTGGGCTGGGAAGGTGGCTCAGTGGTAGAGCGCTTGCCTTGCATGCATGAGACCCTGGGTTTGATTCCTCAGCACCACATAAGCAAAAAGAAAAAAGCCGGAAGTGGCGCTGTGGCTCAAGTGGTAGAGCCGAAGAGCTGAGGGACAGCGCCCAGGCCCAGAGTTCAGGCCCCACTATCGGACCAAAAAAAAAAAAGAAATCTTTGGTCAGGCGGCTGAGATCTGAGGATTGTGGTTCAAAGCCAGCCCAGGCAGGAAAGTCCTTGAGACTCTTATCTCCAATGAACCACTAGAAAACCAGAAGTGGCACTGTGGCTCAAGTGGTAGAGGACTCACTGAAGAGCTCAGGGACAGCTCCCAGGCTCAGAGTTCAAGTTTATATTTGAGAGGGGAGAGGGGAGAATTATGAGGGAGGAGTTAACAAGGGTTTAAAAAGAAATGTACTCATTACCTTACTTATGTAACTGTAACCCCCATTCATCACCTTTACAATAATTTTTTTTTAAAGCTTATATTCTCCAGAACAAAAAATCTTAAGGCCAAGAGGTAATTTGAGCAGAAAAATTCTGCACAAGTAAAGACACAAGTCTTAACTACCAGTTAAGTTAAAAATACTTAGGTTTGGGCTGGGAAGGTGGCTCAGTGGTAGAGCGCTTGCCTCGCATGCATGAGGCCCAGAGTTCAATTCCTCAGCACCACATAAGCAGAAAAAGCTGGAAGTGGCACTGTGGCTCTAGTGGTAGAGTGCTAGCCTTGAGCTGAAGAGCTCAGGGACAACACCCAGGCCCGGAGTTCAGGCCCCACAACCGGCAAAAAAAAAAAAAAAACCACAAAAAAAAAACACTTAGGTTTAAACAACAGTGACTTTACGCTCATGCCAAATTCAGTCTCATCCAGTAATATTACTATGCATAAATGTATTTCCTTCTCAAAGAATAAGAAAATAGCAGGGCACTGCTAAGTGTAATTTAGGTTCTGAGGAGACTGATCTTTGAGGATCACAGTTGGAATCTAGCCTGGGTATCCCTATTAATCAGTAAAGCTGTGTCTTAAGTGGTAGAGCACTAGTCTTGAGCACAACAGCTAAGTGGCAGTCCCCAAGCTGTAAGTTCAAGCCCTAGTATAGGCACTCCTCCCTCCAAAAAAACCCCCACAACTTTTAAAAAATTGCCTGTACCACTGGGCACCAGTAGCTCACACCTGTAATCCTAGCTACTCAGAAGGCTGAGATCTGAGGATCACGGTTCAAAGCCAGCTCAGGAAGGAAAGTCTGTGAGACTCTTATCTCCAATAAACCACTAGAAAACCAGAAGTAGTGCTGTGGCTCAAGCAGTAGAGCACTCGCTTTGAGCTGAAGAACTAGGGACAGTGCCCAGGCCTAGAGTTCCAGCCCCACGACTGACCAATTAATTTAAAAAAAATTTTAAAAATTACCTATACCACCAGGTGCTGGTAGCACACCACTGTGTTCTAGCTACTTAGGAGGCTGAGATCTAAGGATCATGGCTCAAAGCCAACCCAGGCAGGAAAGTCTTATCCCCAATTAACCACTAGAAAACTGGGAGAGGAAATGTGGCTCAACGTGGTAGAGCCCTAGCTTTGAGGAGAAAAGCTCAGGAACAATGTCTAAGCCCCAAGTTCAAGCCCTAGGACCAGCACACATAAAAAGAAAAAAAAGAAAACAAAACTGCCTGAGTTTGAACTCAGGATTTCTGGCTTGCTCAGCTTCTTTGCTCACTGACATTTTACCACTTGTGCCGTGGCTACAGCCCTGCCTTTTGCTGATTATTCTGAAGATGAAACTTGGTGAACGTTTCTGACCAGGCTGGCTTAGAACTTCAATTCTCCTGATCTCAGCTTCCTGAGTAGCCCAAGATTTACAGGTGTGAGACAGAGATTTCTTATAATTAAATTACCTGCAGTGTTTCCCTGGTGGGTGAACTAGTCAGTAGTGAGGTAGGAAAGGTTCTAAAGGGCTCCCAAGCACAGCAGGTTCCAAACTTGCATTAGACCCCAAACATATGAAGAAAGTATCCAGAAAAGATCCACCAATAACAAAGATACCTCTTTGCTCTAGGACACAGATGACAGCATGTCAACTTTACTAATGGGAGGTTGGGGGAGAAGTCTTGCATTGTTATAGGTTACTTGGGTCAGTACTATTTTCTGATGGGTGAATCTCTAAACCTTCCATTTAAACAACAAAAATAATTAATACTAAGATGTCATTGTTTTAAACACAAACTTAATTACAAAAAAAAACAAAATAAAGACAGATGACAAAACACCGTATTTACTAGAACACTGAGTGTCAGAGTTCAAGAGTTAGGCAAGTGTTGAACCACTAAGTGTTCAACATCTCATCTCCAATGGCATATTATATGTATCATTTCTTTTAATTTTTTCAACCACCTTGTGTATGTTCTACAGTGGCAAATTTTCTAAGACTGGCACTTTGTCTGTTCAAGAATCCATTATCTCAGGATAAAGCCTGCTTCACCTGGCATTTATGTAACAAGAATCAACAAGCTTATGTTAAATGCTCAAACATGATTTTATGAGAATTAGAAATCAGTTTTTGCTAGTAAAGTAGAACATAATTTTAAAGCGGTGCTGGCTCCTGACTGAGCATGACATGGAAAATGAAAGAATAACCAGCCTCTACTTTGGATGCACAAATAACACAGTAACCAACAGAAAAAATATAATTTAGGGGCCCTTAGGTCTCTGTTGAACTTTTAAACTTAAACAACCAGTTGGGTGCCAGTGGCTCACACCTGCAATGCTGGCTACTCAGGAGGTGAAGAACTGAGGATTGAGATTCAAAGCCAGCCCAAGAAGGAAAGTCTATGAGACCACCAAAGCCAGTAGGGGTATATGGTGCACAACCAAATAAGTAGCTTTTGTTATGTTGAATATGGATGATGCTTGATCTGAAATTAGCACCAAACTTAAAAAATTTTTAAAGTATAAGATTATTAACAAATCCAATGAAAGTTTATGCCCTCCTCCAAAACACAAGCTGACCACATCCTTGTGCACAGAAGTGAAATACTGGAAGGATGTGGAGTATGACTTACGCTGAGTTGAGTCTAGTTGGTCAGGTGACACTGAGCTCAGGGGCTTCAAGGGGGCTTCAGAGGCAACAGAAGTACCACTGCTGGAGCTGTCCTCCCAGAGGCCATCTTGCTTAGCTGACCCACTGTCCATGATCAGGATGGTCCAGGCTAAGCTGTCACTGAGGGGCTACAAGTGACCCTGGAGCAAGTTCAATTTCTGCCATCAGCAGTAGCCCAGAGTTCCTGGGAAAGATCTTACTCCATTTTCCATTTTTAGGGCAAGATTTAAAGTCTCATAAGTGGCTTGAAGAGAAAGCAGTCAAAATTATACCTAGTAGGAGGAAAAGAGAAAAAAAAATTTGTGAGATACAAGTTCAGTCTCATTCTTGTCTCTACAATCATCAAAATCTCTCATGCTTGGGGAGATTTTCTTTTGCTTTTTTTTCGGTCGGTCATGGGGCTTGAACTCTGGACCTGAGCGCTGTCCCTCAGCTCTAGAGCTCTAGAGCTCTACCAGTTGAGCCACAGCACCACTTCTGTCTTTTTCCACTTACGTGATGGTGAGGAATTGAACTCAGGACCTCATGCATACAAGGCAAGCACTCTACCTTCCCAGACCATGAGGAGATTTTTTTAGCTGAGTAAGGTGATGAATTGACCCTGGGTAAGCATTTAAGTATTCCAGACCACTCTGAAAAGACATTTCCATTTCACAGGATGTTCTGTGGAAACTATTGCAACACCCACTAAGCCTGCAACCTCAGTCATTCCCAAGATATAGCTAGTGGTGTATTAGTAACATCAGGATGATACTGTGAGGAAGATCCTCACAAAACAAGATAAAGCCCAAAGTGGTTCTTTCATCACAGGTTCACCACTTCAAGGACAGATGAATTACAAACAACTGTGTAAGAATATACACAATAGAAAACAAAATATTTGGAAGTGGCGCTGTGGTTCAAGCGGTAGAGCACTCACCTTGAGCTGAAAAGCGTAAGGACAGCATCCAAGCCCAGAGTTCAAGCCCCACAACCGATCAAAAAAAGAAAAAAAATATTTTCTTAGCAAAAACATAATCTTAGCACTCTGCTTTGCTTCTGCCCTGTGGGATAGCAATGTCAAAAATCACCACGTGTAACTGACTGAAGAGAAGTCTCTGTGCTGAAAATGCAAACATCCACCTTCCACATCCACATAAGGCACTGCCTATGACATTTCTCTTGGTCTCTCAAGTAAAAAGCTATGTCCACTCTCTTTATTGTTGTATTCCTTATGTGCTTCTTCTATAGCACATCACACTGCAGATATCCTCCAAAGTCTGTTACCATCCAAGTCTGTTGCCCCATCAGCTCAAATACCTGCTACCGTAGAGGCATTCAACACAGATTAACCATTAGTTCAGCTCAAGTTCTAGTCCTTAACTAAGCTAATGTTTTCAAAACAAAATTAAAAAAGTATGTGAACCTTAAACAAAAACCATGCCTTTTCAAATGCAGAAAATCTACCCCTTACCTACCCCTAAGTGCCTGGAAACTCCAGTTCCAACAAAGGACAAAAACTGGCTCTAGGATTTATAAACTAGAAGAGTAACACACAAGGGCCACAGCCTAGAGAAGTGATGTCATCTAGTGAGGGAGAGAAGCAGTATGGCATGGGCCCACACTTACCTACAGAAATATATAGAAGAGAGCAGTCAAGAATTCCACAATGTGCCTCAGAGGCAAATACTGACAAGGCTCACACCTAAGTGTTTCCAGGAAAGATGAACATCAGCCAACAATACTCAAGTCCCATTGATAGTGTCACACTAAAAGACAAATGCATCTGCTGTCCAGCCCAAGACCATCACTTACTTTGACATCTTGCTAAGCAGGACACCTGACTCCAAAGCAGTGCTTCCTCTCTTCAGAAATAGGATGGTGCAAGGCTCCAGAATATGGGGGCCTAAGACTGTAACTTACTCTAGTAACTCATGAAGACCATCCTGATCACAAGCAGTTCCTTCAAAAGCTAAAACACAGATTCTGCCTAGCGTGGCTTTTGGCAATGGTACTTCTTTTCTAAGGGGGATAAATTGCCATTCTCTGTCTATCCTCACTATCCCTTGAGTTTTATACTTAACACAGGTCACTTGTCCAGGGTTAACATTACCTCAGACTCCAGATAGGAGAAATTTTGTGCAACGAAGAGGATCATACAGCTGCAGGTGTGTTACAGAAAGCTATTATTAGCAATATGCACTCCATTTGTCTTTTTTTTTTGTCGGTCGTGGGGCTTGAACTCTGGGCCTGGGCGCTGTCCCTCAGCTCTTCAGCTCAAGGCGAGCGCTCTACCACTTGAGCTACAGTGCCACTTCCGGTTTTCTGGTGGTTATTGGAGATAGGAGTCTCACAGTCTTTCCTGCCCGGGCTGGCTTTGAACTGTGATCCTCAGATCTCAGCCTCCTGAGTAGCTAGGATTACAGGCGTGAGCCACCAGTGCCCGGCTAAAACTTTTTTTTTTTTTTTTTAGGTCGAGGGGCTTGAACTCTGGGCTTGGGCACTGTTCCTGCACTCTTCAGCTCAAGGTGAGCGCTCTACCGCTTGAGCCACAGCGCCTCTTTCCATTTGTCTTTTTTAATAAAGTGGTCAAATTCATTACGCTATTACCTTTCACCACTTCCACTTGTTTCCTAGATGACAAACATAAGGCAAAACTATGATAACTTTTCATAACTTGCCTGATGTCAAGCGAGTTCACATGAGAAACTATCATATCAGGGACTACAGGACTTCCAGCTTCCTCTACCCAGTAGAATCTATTAATTCAACACACAAGCATATACACACACACACCACTCTCCAACAACCAGTTAGTCTAGTCCTATGGGCAAATAGAACTGGTAAACCAAATACAAAACTTGACTTCCTGAGAAAAGTATCTGGTTGAGTCTATACCACTATATAAAAGCAATTAGGGTTGTACATAATCAAAAACCAAAGGCCAGCCTTGGCCATGAACTGGTGGCTCCTACTTATAATCCTAGCTACTCAGGAGACTAAGATCTGAGGATCACAGTAAGAAGCAGCCCAGGCAAGTGATTAGTAAGACCCTTACTAATCAGCAAAAAGCCAGGGGTAGATCTGTGGATCAAGTGATAGAGTACTAATCTTGAGCAAAAAGTGCTAAGGAACAGCACCCAGGCCCTGAGTTCAAGCCCTAGGACTGACACCACTCCCTCCCCCCCCCAAAAAAAGACCAACCTTATAGGTCACTGTTCAGCAGGACATGAAGGCTAGGCTTAGGAGCCTAAACATCTGCCTTACATCCTGACTCTGACAACCTGGTCATGAAAGCTTGGGCAGATTTTTGAACCACTTTTAGCCTGTTACTTCAATAAAAAACAATGAAAAATTAAGACAAAATATCTGCTAGGATTGACTGCAATAAGGAACAGGTCTGTGCATACCTTGAGTAAACAGTGTAATTAGTTGTGTTAGTTTTCCTTCAACTGCTGCAAAGCCAACTGAAGATATTTTTACTTGAGAGAGCTCAATATTTATTAAGACTTTGCATCTGAATGATGTCAGATGATTTTTATTTCCTTTTCTTGTCATTCAAGGTGTTCTTTAACTGTAAGCTACTAAAGGGTTACAAAGGCAAAGGCTACCGGTACCTATAAATGGTTTACAATGTCCTACCGACAATTTAGTACAAACTTCTTATCCTGAACGCTAAAGCCACATTCATGTGTCTCCTGCCGACGTTTGCACCGGCACCATTACCACTTCCTCGTTTCTCAAAACCCCTCAGCGATATTCTGTACCCAGAAACACAGTGGATCTCAACAGTGCCTCCACATTGCCTGTTCTGTCGAAAACATTCTTCTGGAAAGTTCTGTAAGGCAATTTCTTGTCGTGGTCCACAACTCACCTCCTCCACAGGCTTTCCAGTAAGCCCGCATACATTGAACCCACCCAACCATCACTCAGTCTCCTCTGAACAATGGCCTTCCATGCGTGGCCTGTGTCCATCTCCAGAAGGTGGGTGAGGCAGGAACTACATGGCCTCAACACTAGCCCAGGACGTGCACCGCACAGGGCGGCACGCACCGGCGCGCCGGCACTCCGGGGAGGGACGGGCTCTGTCACCTGACTGACGCGGATGACGGCGACTGGCGCCGTCCCACCCGGAGCCCCCGAACCGAGACGCCTCGGCTGGGGGAAGTGCCCGCCGCCAGCCGCCGCCTGCGGCCGCCTCGGAGCCCGCACCCCACGGGCGCGGCGGGAGCCAGAGGAAGGCTGGCCCGGGGCGGCTCCGGACCGGGCCTCCAGGACCCCGCTCGGCGCGGCCCGCGGCCCGCGCGGCCCCCTCCTCCCTCGGCCTCCGCCCCGCGCACCTCGCCGGAGGCTCCCGGCCCTGCCGCCGCAGAGAGACCGGCCCGGGGCCCTCGCCGCGCCCAAGGCCGCCGACGCTCCCTCAGCGCCGGGACCCTGCGGCTCCGGTAGACGTGGCCGCACGAGAGGCGGGGCGCGGCGGGGCGCCGGCCGCGGGCTCCCCGGAAACAGCCGGGGCGCGCGTCCTCCGTTCCGGAGGGGAGACCTCCTCCCCTGCCCGCCACGGGCTCCTCGAGCCGGGCCCGGGGCCGAGCTCGCTCCGCACCTGTCAGAGGCGAACTCCAGAAAGTGACTGGGAGATTTCGCAGCCTTACTCCGCGAAAACACAACTTCCAGACGCGCCGGACCGACACGGGCAGGAAACCAGGCCACACCACTTCCGGCGGAAGTGGCGTGGCCAGGCTCTCCGCGTCCTCGCCCGCCCCAGCCTCGGGGCGCCGGGCGAGGCCAGCATCTCCCCGCCCCTCGGTGGGCGTGTCCGCCGCCGCGGCCCCGCCCCACGCCTCGCGGTTCCTGGGGCCGACACCTACTTCCGGACGCCTCCCGTTCTGGGCGTGCCGCGCCCTCCGGGGAGGGCGGCGGTGGCCGCGAGCGCCCCGCGAAGCGCCCGGTCCTCTTTGGGTCGTTGCTGCGGTTCGCGGCTCCGCACGGCCTCACGCCCTCCCCGGGTGGTTCTCCAGGCCGGTTCGGTTGGGGCTTGGCGAGTCTCCTGGAGTGTTCTCCCTGAACCCGGTGCCACTACATACACAGTCTCACGACGACACGGGGCGCGCGCGCGGCCGCTCACGACCGGCCCGGCCGGGGCCCACAGAAAGCCCTGGAAGCCGGGACCCCGAGATGCGCGACTCGGGCTGAGGCGCAGCTCGGGGAGAGAGCGCGCGCGTCCGGCAAGCGCAGGGCCCGGGTTCGACCCCCGGACCGCGAGGCCCGAGGGCCGCAGCACGCGTGCCTACAGAGCCGGCCGCCCCCGGGAGTGGCTGGGGCGAGCGCTGGAGCGCCAGCCTGGAGCTGAGGAGCCGAGGGGCTGAGGGGCGGCGCCCGGCGGAGCGGGAGACCCCGCCATTAGTTCAGGCCCCGCCGCAGCCTCTGCATCCGGGGTTGTGCCAGAGGCTTTCGCAGTCCCGGTTCACGCCCCGCGGGGGCGGGGAGCCGAGCCTGAGTGGGGTCGGAGGGTGGGCAGGCAGGCGAGCTGCGACTCCCAGCCCAAGCCAGCACAGCTGCAGGCCTGAGGAAGCACTGGGAGCAGGGGCAGCAGATGGGAGGCAGGGTCCAGGTGAGGGAAGGAAAGGTCAAGATTGACAGAAAGGTCATGCCTAAGATGGTGAAGACCCAGAAGGCAGGTGTGCGTGGTGGTTTGGATCATCCACACACAGTAAAATGGGTAAGTACCCTAGGGGCTTAGACCAGGTGTAGAGTACTGCCCTCTGACTTCAATATAACTCTGTGGTTTTAAAAATAACGATTGTGCTTTTAACAGTACTGGCTCTCCCGGTGGCCCTGTGGTAGGATCAGTTAGAGTGGCTGCCTTTAGCTGGTGGTGATTGTGGGGGTTGGGAGAAAGAGGAAGTATAGAAAATTATAAAGAGCCCATGAGTCCTATAATCAGGCAGTTCGGACCACACCCAGAAACCACTGCCCAGGCCCAAGGCTCTCTCCCATTAGAACTGGATCCAGGCTCCATTCTGACCACCATATGCTCAGAAATACCACAGAATCCCCTTGGACCAGGGATGCAATAGCGCTGGAGCTGTCCTTCCTCTTAAGAAATATTAAGGGCTGGGGCTGGGAAGGTGGCTCAGTGGTAGAGCGCTTGCCTTGCATGCATGAGGCCCTGGGTTCGATTCCTCAGCACCACATAAGCAGAAAAAAAAAAGCCAGAAGTGGTGCTGTGGCTCAAATGGTAGAGCACTAGCCTTGAGCTGAAGAGCTGAGGGACAGCGCCCAGGCCCAGAGTTTAGGCCCACGACAGGACCCAAAAAAAAGAAATATTGAGACCTAACGCTAGATTACTGAAAGTTACTGAATTTTCTGGTCCTTACATTCATTTTTGCCTTTCAGAGATGGAGGATGAATGTTCACTTTTTTTTTTCTTTTTGTTTGTAGGTCATGGGGCTTTTTCTGCTTATGTGGTGCTGAGGAATCGAATCCACGGCCTCATGCATGTAAGGCAAGCACTCTACCACTCAGCCACCTTCCCAGTCCCTAAATGCTCACTTTTTAGGACTCAGACACAGCAGCTCTCCCTTCCTGGCTACAGAAAACAAACCTATCTACACTGGACAAAGAGGGTTCAGTGGAATGAAGAGTACCCTGGGTCCCTGTTAGTCCCTAATAGTCAGGTTTGGGACCTAACTTGACCCCATGTGACTCATGTTACTGTGAGACTAGAAGGCAATAAGAGACATTACAAGTAGTAATTAACTAGTAAACTTCCACAGAACCTAACTCCACTACAGCTCCCCACACAAACCTAACACAAAGGATAAAAACAAACACAGCTTGTTTATTAGAATCAAAAAAGAGAACTTTCTCCCACCAATACAGTGCTGCCTCTCAGTTTCTATCAAGAGCAAGACAACAGTTGAAAATTGTATTCCTGAGAAGAAGCAAAAAAGTTGACAAACGTAACAGGTGATTTCAAGGAAAGATTAAAAAAGAACCCCTTTCATTTTTTACAAAAAAACAACTTTTCAAGTATTATTCCAGATGACATGGCAAACCTAATGTAGCAAGAAAGGGAGGGGAGGGGGCAGGCAAGCCTCCACAACCCCCATCAAGAGCTCTGTGGGTGGGGGTCTAACCAGGGGGCTCTTCCACCAGAAGCAGGGCCAGCCCTGTGCTAGGGAGCTGAAACTCCACTCACACACTCAGCTGCTAAGTTGACATCCACATCCAGGGTTAGCAGTTTTGGACAAATGATTTTTTTTTAATAAAAACATGTTCATTCTTTCAAATATTATACTATCACCAATCTCAATTTGTAAATTATAAATTATATTATTTGTGCTAGTTTGTGATATTTAAATCTTATTAGAAGCACCAAACCTATTAAAATAAAAATATATAAAAGGCTGTGATATCCCAACAGCAGAATAATCTGTACATCATACAGGCTGTAAACTTAAGCTCCCTTTGCTTAAACAGTATGCTCTGATAAGCCTCCTCCTTTCTCCCATCAATCTTTTCCTGAAAAGAGATTCCCAGTTCAACTGTAGTTGTGGGAAAGGTACAAAAGCACAAATCTGCACTGTCATTGTCCCTGCAGGAGGGGAGAGCTGACAGGAAGTTTTCAGTTGGCCAAGGAGTCTCACTTTGGGGTAAAAACCACAAAAGAAAAAGTCACATCATAGTGCCTTGGCCAGACACCCCAGCACCACTTAGGGGAAACTACAGAAATGCCCTTAAAAAGTGTTTACACATGGTATCACTGTCTCCAGGGCTCAACAGCTGTCTGCATGTCTCCCCAATGCTCAGTTCAGATGATCAGTTCTTGAACCTCGTCTGTTCACAGATGTGATTGAATTTCCTGCAGGAAGAAAATGTCCAAATCATACAAAGAATATCAGAGAAGTGTTCAAATAAAGGACTGTGAAACTCCACACTGGAAGAACCATGTGAGAATCCTAGGTAGGTATACCAGCACAACTACTTCAATTTGAAACGATTGATTTGATCAGCTATGAATAAGTGGTCATGCCACTTTTTTAAAAACAGGGCAAAGATTACTGCTAAGTTCTGACCTAACAGGGCAACACAGACATTGCTGTAAACATCACTTAAAGACCACACTGAAGGACTGGTAATAGGGCTCAGTGGTAGAGTGCTTACCTGGCAAGCATGAGGCCCTGAGTTTGATTCCTCAGCACCACATAATTAAAAATAAATAAAGATCGCACCAAAGACACCATGGTGGTGGTGGTAGGGAGTGGCCAAGTTATACTGCTCTCAAATACACTCATACTATGAGGACCAGTTGTCACAGCCTTATGTGAATGTGTGAATAGGACATGTAGCATAGGATGAACATTACCAGCAACCACAGCCACTTACCCTGGGGCTGGGAATATGGCTTAATGGTAGACTGCCTGTCTAGCATGCATGAAGCACTGGGTACTACATAACCTCAGTTATGTAGGAAGTGGCGCTGTGGCTCAAGTGGTAGAGTGCTAGCCTTGAGCAAAAGCACCTCAGGGATAGTACCCAGGCCCTGAGTTCAAGTCCCAAGACTGACAAAAGAACAAAAAAACAAAGATCTAACCCTTGAATATGTGGCAGCTGTGTTCCAGATGCTATCAGACCTGGGATAAAATGACCCCAGAGATGACAACACAGAGGTGGAAGGTAGACATGTGTACACCAATACCTCAGGAAATAAGGAGAATTTCTACATGAAGATAGTATTTTACATGCTAGGTGACTTTATAGAAGTATAGGATTATTACAGTACACCCAAGTCTTAAACCAATATCAAGATCTCTACCACTGAGCTACGTCCCAGATCTCAAATTAATCCATATTTAAACGGAGTTGACTGTTTTCATTGCCTTCCTGAATCTCAAGAACCTTTCGCTGGCTGTACCCTCAGCCTGACTTACATTGCATGGTGAGCCTTCACCTGAGTGCGGCAGTTGCGGCCCCAGTAGCAGTCAGGACGGGATGTTACAGCCACTGAAAAAGAGAAGATGCACACCCACATTAGGGATCATATGTAGCCACACAGCTAGCTAATTGAATGTGTAAGCAGAACTATGATGAACCTCTCAGTGCAAGTTTCCTCAGACCATGCTAGGAATTAAGGAAAGGAAAAACAAATGTAGCTGAAAACCAAATCTAGGAAATGAAAGTATTCCAATGATCAGATTGACATCTTTGCTTTAGAAAACAGCATTGCCTTGGCCAGCAGTGACAAAAATCTAGTCCTATAGTAAATAGCACCTTGACGCTCAGGTGCCCATCTCCTTGTCATGTGGGACTTTTATTCTTTTTGTTGTTGTTCGTCATGGGGCTTGAACTCAGGGCCTGAGCTTTTTCACTCAACATTAGTGCTCTACCACTTTGAGCCACAGTGCCACTTTCAGTTTTCTGGTAGTTAATTGGAGAAAAAGAGTCTCACAGATTTTCCTTCCTGGGCAGGCTTTGAACCAGGATCCTCAGATCACAGCCTCCTGAGTAGCTAAGATGACAGGCGTAAGCTTGGGACTTTCATTCTATGATGAGCACTGCACCAAGGCCCAAACTGAACATCTGTTATACACAGATCAAGAAGCCAATTAAGACAGACCTGGAGTTGTGGACACCTTACCTGGCAACTCAGAAGCAGGAATGTTCTGCCGATACTGATAGGTCAGCTCTCGGAAGCTGCGAAGGCCACAGCAGTAACATAACACAGTGTTTCCAGTAACTCTGTAATCTGAAGGGAACATAGCCTCATGTAGATAGAGCACACAGGCTCAAGTAACATAGTGGACGTCATTTTCTAACTAGCAGAATAAAATCAATACTTTAAAATATGGGCTCCATTGATCCATAAATGAGGTGGAATGATGGGTTATACATTTGGAAAACAGCAAAATCAATTTATTTTCTATTAGCAAAGTAATCCCACATGGATTAAAAAATTTTTAATGTGGCTCAGTGGTAGAGTGCTTGCCTTGCATGCATGAGGCCCTGTGTTCGATTCTTCAGCACCACATAAACAGAAAAAGCTGGAAGTGATGCTGTGGCTCAAGTGGTAGAGGGCTAACCTTGAGCTGAAGAGCTGAGGGACAGTACCCAGGCCGACAACCTCCCCCCCCCAAAAAAAAAAATCCATAAATATGTTAAGAGCTGGACAATAGTGGCTTAGCCTGTAATCCCTAGCTAATATCTGAAGATTGTGGTTCAAAGCCAGTCTGGGCAGGAAAGTCCATGAGACTCTTTTTTTTTTTTTTTTTTTTAATTGGCAGTTGTGGGGCTTGAGCTGTGGGCCTGGGCACTGTCCCTGAGCTCTTCAGCTCAAGACTAGCACTCTACCACTTGAGCCACAGCACCACTTCAGGTTTTCTGGTAGTTATTTGGAGATAAGAGTCTCATGGACTTTCCTGCCTGGGCTGGCTGTGAACCATGATCCTCAGATCTCAGCCTCCTGAGTAGCTAGGATTACAGGTATGAGCCACTGGCATCCAGACCATGAGACTCTTAGCTCCAATTAACCACCAAAATGATAGAAATGGAGGTGTGGCTCAAGTAGTAGAATACTTGAGCAAAAAAGCTCAGGGACAATGCCCATGCCCTGAGTTCAAGCCCGAAGACCAGAACAAGAAAACAATAGGGATGGGTTGGGAAGGTGGCTCAGTGGTAGAGCGCTTGCCTTGCATGCCTGAGGCCCTGGGTTCGATTCCTCAGCACCACATAAGCAAAAAGAAAAAAGCCGGAGGTGGCACTGTGGCTCAAGTGGTAGAGCACTAGCCTTGAGCTAAAAAGCTGAGGGACAGCGCCCAGGCCCAGAGTTCAGGCCCCAAACTGGACCCCCCCCCAAAAAAAAGAAAAGATGGGGGGGAGGCTGGGAAGGGATGTGAAGGGTAAACCAAAGGAGGAGGCTGCAATGCTTGGTAAGAAATGTACGCATTATCCTGCCCATGTAATTGTAACCCCTCTGTACAGTATGTTCACAAATAAAATAAAATTTAAAAAAAAAGAAAAAAATCCAAAAAAAAAAGAAAAGAAAAGAAAGGGGGGGATAAAAAAGGAGGAGAAGAAACTTGTAATCAATATTTTCTCTTGAGGTATTTTTTTTTTTTTTTTTTTGGTGAGAATCAGTGAGAACAACTGTGGCTCAAACTCAGGGCTTCTTACCTGCTAGGAAGACTTAGGAACCACCTAAGTCTTTTTGCTTCAGGTTTTTTCCCCCCCCTAGCTCTTTTATCCAGATCGTGATTTTTTTCCTTCCTCATCTTCCCATGAGGTGAGATTACAGATACCACCACGCTTGGCATATGTGTGTATGTACCAGGACTAGGGCTCAAGCCTGGAGCTATACCATTTGAGCCACACATCCACTTCCAGTTTTTTGTTGGTTAATTGGAGATGAGAGTCGCAAAAATTTTCCTGCAGGACTAGCTTTGAACTATGATCCTCAGATCTCAGCTAAGATTATAGTTAGGAGCTTACCAGCCCCAGCTTGTTTATGAGATGTGTTACTTTTGCCTAGCTGGGATTCAAAATTGCAATCCTCTTGTATCTTCTTTACAAACAGCTGGGATTATAGTGTGTCACCACAATGGACCCTCTTGCTGAGAGAGAGAGAGAGAGAGAGAGAGAGAGAGAGAGAGAGTGCGTGCGTGCGTGCGTGTGTGTGTGTGTGTGTGTGTATATGTCTTTTGTATACCAGGCCTGGGGCTTCAACTCAGGGCCCGGGCACTGTCCGTGCTCAAGGCTAGTGCTGTATCACTTTGAGCCATCTGTGGTTGTTAATTGGATATAAAAGTCTCATACCCCACGACCACTACAAAAAAAAAAAAAAAGAGTCTCATACAGCCGGGCTCGGTGGCTAACGCCTGTAATCCTAGCTACTCAGGAGACTCAAAGCCACCTGGCAGGAAAGTCTGTGAGAGACTCTTAGCTCCAACAGGAAGTGGCACTGTAGCTCAAGTGGTAGAGCACTCACCTTGAACTGAAGAGCTGAAGGACAGCACCCAGGCCCAGAGTTCAAGCCCCACAACCAACAACAATAACAAAAAGTCTCATGCACTTTCCTTCCCAGGCTGCCTTTCAACCACCATCCTCAGGTCTGAGCCTCCTGAGTAGGTAGGATTACATGTGTGAGCCACCAGTGCCTTGCTTAGTGTTTTTATTTTTATTTACTCATTTCTGTTGTTGCAGTGCTGGAGAGAGAACCCAGGGCATCACATATGGAGGCAAGGGCTCTCCCGTTGAGCTACCACTCACCTGGGCATTTTTATGTGGGGGTTTCCAGTGACTTATTTTAGCCTTTGCATATCCTGAGATGACTTGTTTTCTTTGTGGGCCTTTATCATTCTTGAAAAAGTAAGAATGCATTGTAAAACAAAAGGCATTCCAAGCAACTGATGGAAGTGGTAGTCATGCTAAACATGAACACTGACAGACAGGTATTCACTAGAACATGTCCTTGAGATAGAACCAGCCAAAAGGGATTTTGACTTAAGAGTTCAATCCTCTCGGGCTGGGAAGGTGGCTCAGTGGTAGAGCACTTGCCTTGCATGCATGAGGCCCTGGGTTCGATTCCTCAGCACTAAGCAAAAAGAAAAAAGCCAGAAGTGGCGCTATGGCTCAAGTGGTAGAGTGCTAGCCTTGAGCTGAAGAGCTGAGGAACAGCACCCAGGCCCAGAGTTCAGGCCCCATGACCAGACCCAAAAAGAGTTCAATCCTCTAAAGTCTTTCTCTCATAATAATTTTTGTTTTAGAAAAAAACTGCTTATTGGGCTGGGAAGGTGGCTCAGTGGTAGAGCGCTTGCCTTGCATGCATGAGGCCCTGGGTTCAATTCCTCAGCACCACATAAGCAAAAAGAAAAAAGCCGGAAGTGGCACTGTGGCTCAAGTGGTAGAGCGCTAGCCTTGAGCTGAAGAGCTGAGGGACAGCGCCCAGGCCCAGAGTTCAGGACCCACGACCAGACCCCAAAAAAAAACAAAAACTGTTTTTAATATTTCCGTAGTTTCCCATAATGGCAATAATCTCACTGCACAGGAACTATGTGCTCCACTAGAAGGCACAACTCTCCCAAGTAATGATCCACCAAGTGTCAGAAAATCTAGAATCTGGAGACAATCATCTCTGGACTTCATGCCAGCTAATGGTGAAGTCTACCCAAGCCATGTAATCCTAGCTATTCAGGAGTCTGAGATCTGAGGGTCTCATTTCAAAGCTAGCCCAGGCAGATGTCCATGAGACTTTTATCTCCCAATAACCACCAAAAAGCCAGAAGTGGAGCTGTGTGTGGCTCAATTGGTAGAGTGCTAGCTTTGAGAATGAAAGCTCAAAGTCAAGAGCTGAGGGACAGCACCCAGGTCCAGAGTTCAGGCCCCATGACCGGAACCCCCCCCCAAAAAAAAAAGCTCAAAAAGAAAGCCCCAGATACTGAGTTTAAGCCTCAGGAGTGATGTGCTCAACCCCCTGCCCCCCACCCCCCACCCAATTCTCTGGAAAGAAGATAAGAGGTCAAAGCTGTAAATGTATAAATGCAGACAGGTAATACTGCCTGAGTATGGCCTGTCAGATTCTCTCTGATTTGGAGGAGGCAAAACTGCCTTAGAAATTCATATCTGTTTTAGAAAGTGAAATGCCACTTACCAGACAGTAGAAACACTCCTCGCTGAAGAGCCATGAGACACTCTGTCAGCATATTTTTCCATGTCAGACCCCTGGTCACAAGGTAATTCTGTCATGGGAAATCAAAAGGGCAATGAGAAATTAAAATTAGCCTAGTGGGAGAAAAACTAAAATTACAAGAGAGAAAATTAATTCACAAGAGGCCCATGGAGGTGTTTGAAGCAAGAGCACAGACACCCCATCAACATTTTTTTTTGTTCATTGTGGGGCTTGAACTCGGGGCCTGTGAACTATACCTGAACTTTTTCACTCAAGGCTAGCACTCTACCACTTTGAGCCACAGCTCTACCTCTGGTTTTCTGGTTAATGGGAGATAAAGAGTCTCATGGACTTCATTACCCAGGCTGGCTTTGAACTGTGATCCTCAGATCTCAGCCTCAGCTAGGATTACAGGTGTGAGCCACCTGCTCCTGGCTCCCGTCAACAATTGCACAGAGCTATCAGGTAAGCTCTGGGTTAACCTCTCACAAGCGTTGTCAAAAGCCTTTCTCTGAGCCTTCACAAGGAGGGTTGTCCTTTATGTGTCACCATTCTCTCAAAAATACTGTCTTTCAGAAATATGGGGCTATTAGCTCCTTTTGTGTAAACCTACAAAAAAAAAGTGTCAACATGGACATAAAAGTAAGGTGTGGTACTACGGAGCCAAGCATGCCTGCTGGTATGTCTAGGCAACCTGAAGGCCCCACATTTTATGCTCTCAGTGGTACTGTACATAAACAGGAGGGAGAGAGCTCTCAGCAGTAAGGCAGGAGAACATAATTCGCATATTACAACTCTATTAGCTTCCTCAAACGTGGTAAAAGGAAGATGCCAAAGAAAAAGGCCAGCAAGCATTTACAGGAAACCTCTATGTTTTCAGGAGACAGTTTCTATGGGTTTGGATTCATGATGTGACCAGCAAAACTGAAACTTATTTTTGGAATATGGAGAAAAACAGCTATGTACAAATGTAATACAGAGAACAAATACTATACTGGTCAGAAAATGCTAAGAATTCTGACAATAACTATACAAGTTGTAGAGTTATCTCAAGGTTTCAAACAAAATACCAGGGGTGTGTCCAACTTAACCCCAGGGAGAGAGGGAAGGCAGTACCTCTGTAATTACCTTTGCAGTAAGTACTTTTTTTTTTTTCCTAAAAAAGCACTGATTTCTCATTCGAGCCCACAAATTAAAAACTGGGGGGGGGGGAACAGGCTATGTAACCCAACTTTTTTTTAGTACTAAAGTTTGCACTCAGGGCCTTGTGTTTGCTAGGCAAGCACTCTACCACTGGAGAACAACATCAGCCCTTTTGTGAATGAGTTATTATTGAAGAAGTCTTGCTTTTTGCCTGGGCCTGCCTTGGACCGGAGATCTTTCTCTTTAGGCTGGGATGACAAGCACATCCCATGATGTCCAGCCTATTCATGGGCTTTCCTGAGTGGGATTGATCTTGGAACCCTGATTCTCTGATCTCAGCTTCTTATAAATCCAGGACAATAAGCATCAATCACTATATACTCAGCTATGGCTTGAGAAGGGAGGGCTGTCTCCCACACTTTTCTGCCCAGACCAGCCTTACACTGCAATCTTTCCATTCTTAAAAATTTTGGGGGGGTCCAGTCATGGGGCCTGAACTCTGGGCCTGGGTGCTGTCCCTCAGCTCTTCCACTCAAGGCTAGCACTCTAGCGCTTGAGCCGCAGCGCCACTTCTGGCTTTTTTTTTTCTGCTTATGTGGTGCTGAGGAATCCAACCCAGGGCCTCAGGCATGCAAGGCAAGCACTCTACCACTGAGCCACCTTCCCAGCCCCAATCTTTCCATTCTTATCCTTCCAAGTGACTAGGGTTATAGGTGTGAGCCAGCAGGACCAGCTCCCTGCCTTCATTTTACAGCTATCTCCTGTGTCTTCAAACTCTGAGTCATATATCTTCTTAGTTCTGCACAGACATGTTAATCACTCAAGGAGTGTCTCTCTACAATTGTTGATACCTAACAAGTCTTATCCCCCCTCATGGCTGAATGCACAGGAATTTATTTATTTATTGTCGGTTGTGGAGCTTGAACTCGGGGCCTGGGCACTGTCCCTCAGCTCTTCAGCTCAAGGCAATCATTCTACCATTTGAGCTACAGTGCCACTTCCGGTTTTCTGGTGGTTTACTGGCCATAAGAGTTTCACGAACTTTCTTGCCCGGGCTGGCTTTGAAACGTGATCCTCAGATCTCTGCCTCCTGAGTAGCTAGGATTACAGGCATGAGCCACTGGTGCCTGGCTAGGAAATTAAAATTTTTGACCCTGTAAAGGTCCTCCATATCAAGATTTTTACTACTCCCTTTATTAGCAGACAGTACTTACTAAAGAAAATGACCTTCAGCCTGTCACCTTCCATAGAAATGGAATGATTACTTCACAGTGGAGACCTGAAAGAGGATGCCCAGTCACTGTCCTAAATAATTCTATTCTTTTTTTTTTTTTTTTTTTTTTTTTGTCGGCCGTGGGGCTTGAACTCTGGGCCTGGGCGCTGTCCCTCAGCTCTTCAGCTCAAGGCGAGTGCTCTACCACTTGAGCTACAGCGCCACTTCCTGTTTTCTGGTGGTTTATTGGAGATAGGAGTCTCACGGTCTCTCCTGCCCGGGCTGGCTTTGAACCGCGATCCTCAGATCTCAGCCTCCTGAGTAGCTAGGATTACAGGTGTGAGCCACCAGCGCCTGGCCTAAATAATTCTATTCTGACCCACTCTGGCTGTGTTTTTTTCCTCTTTAACCTTTTCTTCCTGAACCTCTCACCGGCAATCATCTTGGATTCTGAGAACAAAAAGACTGATCTATAAAGTCATGTGGTAAGAGTCAAATGCACCCATCGGTAATGATGCCTTTTTTTTTTTTATGGTGACAACTCCCAATAGAACCAATCCTGGATAATGATCAACCAGATCACAGCCTGACCAAGACTGATTAACCTGTATGCTTCCTGCCTCTTTCCCTTATGACATGGAAGCTCTTTTCAGCATCCCAAAGATAAATGTGGGGTCACTGAACTCCTTGATTCTTCCTGATGTGGCCATGCCAATTAAAGCTCCTTCTTCTGGTAGGAGTAGCCAAGCCTAGCCTTCAGGACCACTGGAGCTCAACTTTTTGTCCTAAACCTCTGATAATGAATTTCACTGCATCAACGTTGACCCCAGGGGAGATGGAAGGTGGCACCTGCAGTACCTTCAGAATGTCTGACTCGTAGTTGTTGTTGTTCAGCACTCCATCCAGACACTTGTCCCCCAGGTTGAGCTCTGCCAGAGGATAGGGAAATGATAAGTCTGTTTCATATTTAAGTATTGTTTGCCTAACAGGGTAACCAATTTTATTTTCCTTACTGATTACAGAAAGGAACAGTTACACAGAGATCCACCTCCTCTCCCCTTCCTCCTGTATTCCCCCTTCTCTTTCTATCTTTCCAGTCAGAATCTGACTATACATATTGAGTTCAGGCTAGCCTTGAACTCAATATGTAACCTACCAGGCTAGCATGAAACTCTAGATCTTCCTGCCTCCATTTCCCAAGTGCCGATGTTATAAATGTGGTATATATAACGAATCCTTCCAGCATCGGAAATTGGTTTTATCCTTAAGTATTATGAGGCAAAATGAATTTGAGATTTCCAAAGCAGCAAACCTTTGCAGTTCAGGAGGAAAAGCTAGGTATATCACTTGATAACTACCAGTGGCTTTCTCCCCTTCTCAGCATATAGCAGTACATATTCAATACTACCACCACCCTCCTCAAGTTCCCCAAGAGAACAAAAGTCAGAACAAGTGAGTGCTAAAGAACTGACATTACCACAGAATGGAGCAAGACAGCCGAAACAGCCACTCCGGCGACAACCCCAGTACAGGTGGCAGAAGGGCTGTAGGCACACTGTACCTGTGGACAGAGGACAGTGGGTCATTTGGGCCCCAGAGCTGCACCTGGACTCACATGTAATAATTGAGAGCTCCAGATTTAGGAGCTCAACTGCTCAAAAACATTGCTTACAAGGAATTCCCCCAGAACGAAGATACAGAGGCCAACACCCCAGTGGATATGCAACAGTAAAGATGACTGAATTGTTATGACTAAAAGCTCTGACTTTAAAAAGGAGCTGAACTCATGGGTCACATCTGCTCCAGCATCCAAATAGCCTGACAGGCTGCCTTCTAGGTCTAAAAATATGACATACTTGCAGCAACTGCAATTATACCCCTTTTCTACTTGACACAAATGTTTTCTCTATTACCTTAGTAGACATGATTTTGTGTGTGTGTGTGTGTGTGTGTGTGTGTGTGTGCGCGCGCGCGTGCACGCGCACCTGCCAGTGTGTGTGTGTGTGTGTGTGTGTGTGTGTGTGTGCGCGTGTGCGCACGCGCACCTGCCAGTCCTGGGGCTTGAATTCAGGGTCTTGCCACAATCCCAGAGCTATTGTACTCAACAGTAGTACTTTACCTCTTGAGCTCTTGAGCTTCACTTCTGGCTGTTTGGTGATTAACTGGAGGTAAGAGTCTCATGCATAGCCAGGCACCGGTGACTGACGCCTGTAATCCTAGCTACTCAGGAGGTTGAGAGATGAGGATTGTGGTTCAAAGCCAGCCAAAATAGGAAAGTCCATGAGATTCTTATCTCCAATTAACCACCAAAAACTGAAGTGGCACAGTGGCTCAAATGGTAGAGTGCCAGCCTTGAGCTGAAGAGCGCAGGGACAGTGCCCAGGCTGAGTTCAATTCCCATGACTGACAAGAGTCTCATGAAAATTCCAGTGCAGTCTAGTGGCCTAGACAGTGAGGTCACTATCACTAGTATATACTCTTGTTTATTTAATAGCCAGTCCTGGGCTTGAATTTAATGCATTTGGAAGCTTTTTTTTTTTTGGCAAGGGGGGTGTCAGGTATGGGGCTTGAACTCAGGGCCTGGGTATTGTCCCTGAGCTATTTTGCTCAAGGCAAGTGCTCTAACACTGAGTCATAATGCCACTTCTGGTTTTTCTGTGGTTAATTGGAGATAAGAGTCTCATGGGGACTTTTCTGCCTGGGAAGGCTTCGAACTGCAATACTCAGATCTCAGCCTCCTGAGAGGTGCCACTGGTGCCTGGTTTTTTGAAGCATTTTTTAAGAAAAGGTGGGCTGGGAAGGTGGCTCAGTGGTACAGCGCTTGCCTTGCATGCATGAGGCCCTGGGTTCGATTCCTCAGCACTACATAAGCAGAAAAAAAAAGCCAGAAGTGGTGCTATGGCTCAAGTGGTAGAGTGCTAGCCTTAAGCTGAAGAGCTGAGGGACAGCGCCTAGGCCCAGAGTTCAGGCCCCACGACTGGACCCAAAAAAAAAGAAAAGAAAAGGTAATATACTTAAATAGACATTTCAGTTGGGAGTAAACTAAGCAGCCATTAAGTAAATGCTGCTATATTTATAAATTTAATAAATGCTGGATTCATATTCAGAGACTCATAAATGCTAGGCCAATGCTCTACTATTGAGCTATATCCCCACCCATAACAGCTGTTTTAATGAAAAGAAATATAAAAACATACCTTATCTGTTAGATTTATAAGGAAGACCACCTACAGCAAATATGGTATAGGTTTGAGGATGCATACAGATAAAGAATCCAGAAAGACAACTACCTACATATGGAAACTTGGTCTATAGGGAGCATTATTTTCAATTGGTGAGAAAACAGACTGTTTAAAATATTCATAATGGGATCAATTGATTAAGCAGGTGGGGGAAAAAAAGGCATTACATCCTTGTTTCACATTCCACACAAAGTCACTATCATGTGAAGCCTGAGTCATGGGGGGATGCAGGAAAGTCCTGTGGGAGGACACATATCAGATGTACTGGTTTACTCACACTGCTGAGGGGCAAGACGGGGGTCCTGCTCACGTTCAGCTCTCCGGTCAGGCATGGGCTGGAAACAGCAGGTGCATATGGCATGGCTTCCTTGCACAGGGCACACATAATCCTGGGCTGATGAAGAATACATGCCACAGCATGTCAGGACACCAAGTAGAAGGACAGCAAACAAGAGATTTACATTTTTATTTAGGTTGTCAGTCGTGGGGCTTTGAACTCTGGGCCTGGGCGCTGTCCCTGAGCTCTTCCACTTGAGCCACAGTGCCACTTCTGGTTTTCTGGTGGTTAATTGGAGATAACAGTCTCACAGACTTTCTTTCTTTCCTTTTTTTTTTTTTAGGTTGGTCATGGGGCTTGAAGTCTGGGCTTGGGCACTGTCCTTGCACTCTTCAGCTTAAGGCAAGCACTCTACTGCTTGAGCCACAGCGCCACTTCTGGTTTTCTAGTGCTTTATTGGAGATAAGTCTCACAGACTTTCCTGCCCGGGCTGGCTTTGAACTGAGATCCTCAGATCTCAGCCTCCTGATTAGGTAGGATCACAGGCATGAGCCAGCAGCGCCCGGCTCTCACAGACTTTCATGCCCAGTCTGGTTCTGAACGAGGATCCTCAGATCTCAGTCTCCTGAGTAGGTAGGATTACAGGCATAAGCCACTGGCATCTGGCTGAGATCTACACCTTAAAAGGTAGGTGTTAAGTACTCAAAAAGAAAGTTAGGTCCTAAGAGGACAAGAAAGCATCTAAAACTATCTAAAGTACCAAGTGACTTTCTGCCATTGAAAATAATGGAGTTCACCTAGAGTGACAAACAGCCAAATTGAGGACTAGAGTGTGTGGCTCAGCAGCAGATCTCTTGTTCAGAATATGCAAGGGTCTGGGCTCTATTCAAGCCCCATAAATATAAAATAAAAATATAACCAAAGATTATCTTTTGGGCTGGCTGCCAGGGGTACATGCCTGAGAGCCAAGCTATTTATGACACTGAAATGAAGAGGATTCAGTGTGAGGCCAGTCTGAGGAATGCATGTGAGACCCCTTCTTAACCACAAATATAGGCAAAAAAGCAAGACTATCTCAAAAATAATCAGTGTAAACCCCTGCTTTCACTATATTTGATGCCGGTATAATTTGTGGAGGAGATGGGGAAAAACAAGTCATTTAAGGATACAAGTTGTCATGTCGAAAACGAACTTTACAACTTGGGAGGGGGGAGAATGGGGGGGGTGGGGGAGGCTGGGAAGGGATGTGAAGGGTAAACAAAGGAGGAGGCTACAATGCTTGATAAGAAATGTACTCATTATCTTAACCATGTAATTGTAACCCCTCTGTACAGTATGTTCACAAAAACTTAAAATTAAAAAAAAAAATAATAGCCGGGCGCTGGTGGCTCACGCCTGTAATCCTAGCTACTCAGGAGGCTGAGATCTGAGGATCGCGGTTCAAAGCCAGCCCAGGCAGGAAAGACCGTGAGACTCCTATCTCCAATAAAACCATCAGAAAACCGGAAGTGGCGCTGTAGCTCAAGTGGTAGAGCGCTCGCCTTGAGCTGAAGAGCTGAGGGACAGCGCCCAGGCCCAGAGTTCAAGCCCCACGACCGACAAAAAAAAAAAAAAAATAATAGTAATAATAATCAGTGTAAACCGAGTGCTGGTGACTCACACCTGTAATCCTAGCGACGAAGGAACCTGAGATTTGAGGATCCTAGTTCAGAGCCAGCCTAGGCAGACAACCCCAAGAGACTCTTATCTCCATAACCAGGAAAAAGCCAGAAGTGGAAGAATGGTTTAGGTGGTACAGGGCCTCATGCATGCAAAGCGAACACTTTACCACTGAGCTGCCTCCCCAGCCCCACCCATAGTTTTCTTGATGGCAACTAGGAAAAGGGAAACTGATAGGATAATATTAAGGTCAACTCTGTGGAATCTTGAGGCAGCTTTTGGGAACTCAGAACAGAATGCTGGAAAAAAGACAATCTCTTATTTGAGGAAGAGATATGTATAATTATCATGCTCTTTTTTTTTAATTCACTAGGTGATAGGAGCTGTGAAAGAGTGGATTAGGAAGGGACCCCATGGTGAAGTTTAGGGTACTAATTAACAAGTGTGTTCATTAGGGGAGACTCAACAAATGGACGTTTATCTGACTTCTTACCAACACTAATTTTCATTTATTTATTTCATTTTTTAGAGATACTGTCTCTCCAAGTAGCCGCGGCAGATCTCGGAGTCTTGATCCTCCTGCCTCTGCCTGCTGAGGACTGGGACTATAGGAAAGCAACCCCTTAACTGGCCTGATCCTGATTAAAGCAAACAGGAGGACACAGGAGGCAGGGGGACCGCAGTGAAGCAGTGGACTGGAGGGTAAGAAGGTAGCAGAGAAGAGTCAGAGAAAACATAAAACCAGAGCAGTGCAGTAAGGAATCAACACAATGGAACTACTCAGGTTTGGACCTGCTGCCTCACCTGTTGGGAAGCTGGTAGAAGTTGATGGTGTGTCACTCCCAAGGGCCTGAGGGGACCTCAGCTCACTGTCCAGTGCTGGGCAGGGAAGGGGATGCACAGCTTGTCTTCTGTACTCAGGACACTGTCTGCACACGATATATGGCTGACTGCAGGAAGAGCACATAGCAAAACTAAAGCCATGGAAGAGCACGCCCCAGCAGTTCTGTCTGAGTCAAAGCTATCCAACAACTGTCTCCTGTTTCTGGTCATTGAGCCTTCATACTACAGCTCTACCACTGCTGAGCTTCTCTGCACACTGGTGTGTGTGAAGGGGAAGAACAGGCCTTTCTTACCTCCCTAACTCCCACTGTTAGAAAGCACACCACCAAGAACCACTGAGAACAGAGTCTGAAGGGGAGGACCACACCTGCCGCACATGCTTGGCACCAACTGGCAGCTCAGTGCTTAGCCACTTCCCTGCTCCATTCCTTACTCCACATGATTCACCACACTCATCTGAGGCCACTCAGTTCCTACTTGGCAAGACATGGACTCAGAGGCTCCAAGGCTGAGAGGAAACTAGGATCAAACAAGAAAACTACATCAAAGATGTTGCTGGATCATCTAATACATGTGGGTCCTCTCCTTGTTAAAACCAGAGCATAATATGCAACAGCTAAGAGATGTTCTTTACCCAGCAGGAACTCTGTATTACTCATCTAAATTGCCTATCACTTCCCTAAAAATACCTGACCTGTATTTTTGAATAAACTACTAGAAAAAAAAAAAAAACTGTAAAGAATCTGGGTTTGGAGGCATGGTTGGCAAAACTAGTCAATGAGCGAAAGCATCAGGAAGCAAGTTCAGGTCCTGGTCTTGGGCCAAAAAAGAAAACAAAAGAATCCACGGGAAAGTACATGAGACTCTCAATTCACTTAGAAAATCTTGAAACCTGACATCAATGACAGGAAAAGGTAAGACTTGACCAGACAAAGACAAAACACAGTCTCATCTGTAAGGAAAAAACAAATGCTACGATGAGAATCCCTCATGTGTACCTTACTGAGTCACATCCAAGTGACCTTTCTGATAGTTGAGTTACACACATACCAAACGTCCAACAAGGCTGTGTTGACAGCTGTTCACACCTGTAATCTTAGCTATTCTGGAGGCTGAGATCTAAGGATTGAGACTAAGTCTGTGAGACTCCAGATAACTAGCAAAAAGCTAGACTGACACTCATGAGCCTTGCTAGTGCGAGGTCCTGAGTTCAAGCCCTGGTATTCCCCATCCTCCCCCCTAAGAAAAGTCTAGAAAAAGTCCAGAGACATTTAACACCCAATCACACTCTCTTTTCTTTTTTTTCTGGGTCTGGTCATGGGGCCTGAACTCTGGGCCTGGGCGCTGTCCCTCAGCTCTTCAGCTCAAGGCTAGCACTCTACCACTTGAGCCACAGCGCCACTTCTGGCTTTTTTCTTTCTTGCTTATGTGGTGCTGAGGAATCGAACCCAGGGCCTCATGCATGCAAGACAAGCGCTCTACCACTGAGCCACCTTCCCAGCCCAATCACACTCTCTTATGTGGCTATTTCACTTCTATTTACCTATCTCTACCTATATGAAATTGGGTACATATGCATAACACATAGCCTAAGAATGCCCTGCAGCATTGTTCCCAAATTCAAAATGTTGGGACTAATTCAGAATCCCATGTACAATATGATAGGTATTTATCAGTATACAATTCTATTTTGCGTTAGTTGGTTTTTGTTTGTTTTTGAGACAGGGTCTCACTATATAGCACAGGATGGCCTTAGCCTGGTGAGTGCTGAGGTTAGGCATAGACCATGTCAGGATACATTCTGTTCTGTGAAAGCATGTAGACAGGACATACATATAAATGACAAGATGGATATACTAAAATGTTAGCACTTGGGTTGTGAATGTAGCTCAGTAGTAGAGTATTTCTCTCATGTGCATAAGACCTTAGGTTTGATCCCCAGAATGACAGTAGAGAACAGAAGAGATGGAGGAAGGGAAAAGAGGAGAGTGCAAAGGACAGGAGAGAAGGGAAACAAAGGATGAGGAGAGGAGGGGAAGGGTGAGGAAGGAAGAAAGGGACATTTCACTGCTAAGGCTCCACTCTGTGTAGATCACCGAAAATGTAAGTACAGGGCTGACGTCCCACTCTGAGCCAACCACAGGACTCACCTTATGTCTGAGGATTCACTGTCAACATCTGACAGCTCTAGCAGGTCCTCTGAACTCCCTTCTTCATCAGAGAAAGATCTCCTGACTTTTGGCTGAAGCATGTCTTGAGTGATCTTATTCCTGGCGTCCATACTTCTCACATCTTCTTCACTGCGACTCTTATCTAAATGCAAAAGACAAAGGGTCATTCAAGGGCAGCACCTAGGGAATATTCAAAAGCAACAAAACAGGGAGATACTGAAGACTGTTCAAAGCAGAACCTGTGGCCCCAACTCCTGAAGAAAATACGGTCCAGGGGGTCTGACCACTTGCCTGGGTGTTGGACAAGGTAAGCTTCTACAAGGTTGTTCAGGATGTGGTTTTTACAGATTCGTTCCACTGGACAGCGGCAGGTGGGGCACAAAGATGAACGTTCCATCCAGCCAGAGTAGCAAGCTGCACAGAATGTGTGCATGCAGGGCTGCAAACTGGAAGACAGGAGGAACACATCTCCAGACAGAATCCTCCCAATATTTGCCTCTGTGACCCCTTGGAGAAGGTCTGCAGCAGGCACATTCAGGGAGAAGGGCAAGCTGCATTCAAGCCATTGGACCCACTTTCAGGCCATCTATCATCCACCTAAAAGTTCTCCAGGGCTGATAAAAAGTCATATGGTGCCTGTTTTTAGGAGGGTCAGAGGAGAGCAGATCATGACTTCAGGAATATAAGCAAAAGCACCAAGTTGTTTGGAAATGAAAGTTGAGTTGGTTCTGCCTCCTAAATTCTTCCAAGAGTAAAGAGAAAGCTACCCCTGGGATAATCAATCTATGATAAATACTATATTTCTTTAACTAAGAAGTATATAAAACTTGATATAGTTCATCTGATCTGTCTGCAAGGTAGATGGATTTGCTGGGATGTCTATGACCTATGTTAGTCAAAACAAAGGCTGACCAAAAGGCTCTTTATACTTAGCCTCCTCCTCTCACTCATGAAGTGCTGGGTGCCAGAGATAGAAGCCTTGTCACATCTGTGCATGGGCAGAGACATGAGCTCTTAGGGCAACAGTTCTGAGCCTGTCACCCATACCCATGGCCTAAGGTGGCAGCAGCTCACTGGCCATAAGGCATAGAAAGAGGATGTTTCTCTCATCTTAACCTGTAAGCTAGCTCAGCTTTCTCTATAATACAAGAAACAGGGCTCCTGTTCCCTGTATGACCAAAACTGTGGGCACCTGCTGAGTGCAACTTGTTATTAATATCTTGATGTGTCCTTTCCCTTCCTTTTTGAAAAAATGAAGTATAAGTAAATATGCTGAACCAGAACCTGGGCTGTCGTCAGTCCCTCAGATTTCTGGGTGCTGACCACCCATCTGGTCCCAGCTTTCTGTAAGGTTTATGTAAGTGTTTCCCTCAACCTGGTACTGTCCTCCCTCAGAGACAGCGCACTCCCAGGAGCCAAGCCAGCCTTGGGTGTGAGGAAGCGTACCTCACACAGTCATGTAGCAGGTCTTGGCAGATGATACAGGTGAGTGTCTCCTCCATCTTGTCAGGCTTCACAGAGGCAATTCTGACATCCTCACGGATGGTTTGGGTATTTCTACACTGATCAGCAACCAACTGAAGGTTCAATTCGAGCTCCCCATCTGCAAGAGAAAGAGGTAAGTTCTGACTGTCACAACCAAGGAGGAAACCAATATAGGGCTTTTTTTTTTTTTTTCTCCCAGTCCTGGGGCAATGCCCTGGGCATTGTCCCTGTGTGTCTATCTATGTGGTACTGAGGAAGCAAACCCAGGGCTTCATGGTATACATGCACTCTACCACTAAGCCATCTTACCAGCCTTTTTTTTTTTCTAGAAATATTTTAACTGTGGGATGGGAAGGTAGTTCAGTGATACAGTGCTTAATTGACTTGTACACATGAGGCCCTGGGTTCAATTTCTCAGCACCACATAAGCAGAAAAAGCCAGAAGTGGCACTGTGGCTCAAGTGGTAGAGCGCTCACCTTGAGCTGAAGAGCTGAGGGACAGAGCCCAGGCCAGAGTTCAGGCCCTATGACTGGGAAAAAATATATATATTTTAACTGGTAGACACAGAGAATACTCAGACTTCTACTGTCCAGAAGCAGAGAATACACAGCCGTTGACATTTGATTATATTTATAAAGACTGACATTTGTTTACATTTATGAAGACTTTAAAAAAATTTTATTTTGGAGATACTGGGGTATACACTTAGGGTCTGTGTCACTTGAGCCTTAGCCCCTTTTGCGTTTAATCTTTCCAGATAGGTCCTCATAACTTTTATCTGAGTTGGCCTTGGACTAAGATCCTTCACCTATGCCTCCCACAGACCTAGAATTAATAGTTGTGTACCACCCAGCTCATTTCCTTTGTGCTTAATTTTTAAGTTGGTCATGAGGCTTGAAATCTTGGCCTGGGCTCTGCCCCTGAGCTCTTCAGCTCAAGGCCAGTGCTCTACCAATTGAGCCACAGCACTACTTCCAGTTTTCTGGTGGTTAATTGGAGATAAGAGTCTCACAGACTTTCCTGCCCAGGCTGCCTTTGAATGTGACCCTCAAGTCTCAGCATCCTGAGTAGATAGGTTTACAAGAGTGAGCCACCAGCACCCAGGTGTGCTTGGTTTTATTTCGTAGTACTAGAGCTTCATGCTTACTAGGCATAAACTCAACCATTTGAACTCTGCCTTTAGCCTACACCCAACTTATTTGTCTCACTAACAGTTTGCTCAGATTGGCCACAAATTGCAATCATTTCAATCTCCTGACTACTGACAAGATAAGGTTATCAGTGTGAGCCTCCACCCCTGGCCCTTTACAAGACCTATTATATGTTGTTGACTGTGTGTGCAGCTACTGGAGCTCATACTCAGAGCCTGTGTGCTGTCCCTGAGCTCTTTCACTCAAGGCTAGGCCCACTAGCACTTGAGCCACAGCTCAATGTCTAGCTTTATGCTGGTTAACTGCATGTAAGAGGCTTATCCCAGAAAGACTTCCCTGCTCGTTTCTTCAAGCTGTGTTCCAAGATCTTAGCCTCTAGAGTAGCTAGGATTACAGGTAGGAACCACCAGTGCCAAGCCTACAAAGTCTATCTTAAAATGCCCCCAAATTGGGCTGGGAAGGTGGCTCAGTGGTAGAGTGCTTACCTTGCATGCATGAGGCCCTGGGTACAATTCCTCAGCACCACATAAGCAGAAAAAGCTGGGAGTGGCACTGTGGCTCAAGTGGTAGAGCACTAGCCTTGAGCTGAAGAGCTAAGTGACAGCGCCCAGGCCCAGAGTTCATGCCCACGATTGACCAATAAATAAATAATAAATAAATAAATAAATAATGCCCCAAGTTTTTAAGTTTTATATTACATTATGCTTAAGTTCTGTTTTAGAGGAACAATCACTGATCTAAAAGAAGATGTTCAAGGCTAAATGGATAAAAAACAATGGCCAAGCTGGGCACTACTGGCTCACACAGGTAATCATAGCTACTCAAGAGGCTGAGAGCTAAGAATTGTGTTCCAAAGCCAGCCCAGGCAGGAAAGTCCATGATACTCTTATCTCCAGTTAACCATCAGAAAACAAAAAGTGGAGTTGTGGTTCACAGTGGTAGAGTGCTAGCCTTGAGTAAAAAAGATCAGGGACATCACCCAGACCCTGAGTTCAGTCTCTAAAACTGGAGGGAGGGAGAGAGGGAGAGAGGGAGAGACAGAGAGACAGAGAGACAGAGAGAGACAGAGAGAGAGAAGAGAAAGGGTGGGGGGAGAGAAGAGGGAGAGAGGGGGTGAGGGGCGGGGGGAGGGAGAGGAAGAGAGAGGGGGAAGAAAAGGGGAGAGGGGGGAAGAGGGGGAGGGGGACGGAGGGAGGGGGGGAGAGGGAGAGGGAGAGAGAAAGAGAATGGACACACCTGGCCTGGTAGTATGAGCCTGTAGTCACAACTGCTTGGGAGGATGAAGTAGAAGAATTACTTAAGGTCAGGACTTCAAGGCTAGCCTGGGAAATACAGTGAGATCTCATCTCAAAAAAGAGAGTTTAGCCAGTAATCCTCAAACTGGTAATCCTAGCTACTCGGGAAGCTGAGATCTTAGGGGCAACAGTTCAAAGCTAGCATAGATGGGAGACTCTGAGAGACTCTGATCTCCAATTAGCCCCCAAAAGACGCTAGAAGTGCAGATGTGGCTCCAGTGCTAGACTTTTGTGATAAATTTTGGAGACTACACATATTTTTTAAAAAGCCTTGCATTTTTTTCAGTGTAATTGCTGTGAATTCTTTCTGTGTCCTCCTCAAGCCAATCCAATTTTCCAGCTCAGAGAGTCCAAGTCCTCTTCCCTACGGACGTTCCGCATCTCTCTATCACAATGCTCTCTGATCACACTGAGCTGTAGCTGCCACATGGCCATCACTACACCACCGTACCACCACAGTACCACACCACCAAACCACATCACCACCCCACTACACAAGAACAGGTCACCATACATTACCACACACATTATCACATCACACCACCAATTACCATACCACCACACTTTTTTTTCAGTCATGGGGCTTGAACTCAGGCCCTGGGTGCTGTCCCTGACCTCTTTTGCTCACTTCAAGTGACAGCATCACTTCCATGGCTTTTACTTTTTATGCTTTTTTGTTGTTATTGATTCTTGTATCAATCCCGGAACACCCTCAACCACTAAACTTTGGCTTTTAAAGTATAGATTCTTAGCCAGGGGCCAATGACTCATCCCCATTATCTTGCTAATTATAAGGTTGCCACCTGGATGATCAGGGTTCAAAGCCAGCCCCGGCAGAAAAAGTCTGAGAGCCTCTATGCTCTAGTTAGCCAGCACAATGCCAAAACTAGAGGCTTAGGTGACAGAACCACAGCCATGTGCAGAAAAGCTGAATGAGAGGCTAAGGTCTTAAGTTCAAGCCCCAGGACCAGCACAACAAATAAGCAAACATATAGGTTGTTTTCTCTTTAACTCATCCCAATGTGAAGGTTCAAACTATCACTTAAAGATAACATATTGTGTCTGTGGCTCACACCTGTAATCCTAGCTACTCAGGAGGCTGAGATCTGAGGATCATGGTTCAAAGCCAGTTCAGACAGGAAAGTCTGTGAGACTCTTCTCTCCAATTAGCTACCAAAAAACTGGAAGTGGTGCTGTGGCTCAAGTGGTAGAGCGCTCACCTTGAGCTGGAGAACTCAAGGACAGTGCCCAGGCCCAGAGCTCAAGCCCTATGACCCATCAAAAAAAAAAAAAAAAAAAAAAGAGAACATGTATTTTTTAAAAAATTCCTGTCACAGGGCTGGGAAGGTGGCTCAGTGGTAGAGCGCTTGCCTTGCATGCATGAGGCCCTGGGTTCGATTCCTCAGCACCACATAAGCAAAAAGAAAAAGCCAGAAGTGGCGCTGTGGCTCAAGTGGTAGAGCACTAGCCTTGAGCTGAGGGACAGCGCCCAGGCCCAGAGTTCAGGCCCCACAACCAGACCAAAAAAAAAAAAAAATTCCTGTCACATTAAGTCAGAAAACTTTTGGTACCAATTCTGCAACTCAGAGTGTAATTACCAGACCATAAGTATACTCTGGAAGTAAACACAGTTCTAAGCCAGGTACTGGTGGCTAATGCCCGCAATTGTACCTACTCTGATCCAAGACAATCACAGCAGAAAAGTCTGTCAGACTCTTATCTCAAATTAATCAGCACAAAAGCAGATATAGCTTGGATAGTGAGAGCCAGCCTTGAGCAAAAAAGCTAAAGGAAAGTGCAGGGCTTTCAGGTCTCAGGACTGTCATGCACATGTGCACACATGCATGTGCACACGCGCACACACACACTCATGCAGGGGTACACACACCACAAAACAGCAAATAAAAGGCAGTTTTTATCGGAATTAATGAAAACAGGAAAGAGGCCCACACTTTCACTCTGAAAACGTGAGCTGTTATAGGTCATAAACCTTTAACAAAAAGTGGGGCACCACTAAGGGCAACAACCATCACAGTATGGCACGGCACGGCACGGCACGGCACGGCACGGCACACTCTATGTTCAGTGTCTTTTCTCCAGAACTAAGATTATAGTAACCGCACTTCTTTGACATCTCAGGGAAATTATCTTATCATTTATAGCCAGGACTTATCACACTATTTCACACCTAACAGACACTCAGAAAGTATTAAAGCACTATAAGAGGCCGAAGAGGCAGAGTGGCAAGACTCTAACCTCCTTTTATCTTCTTTTTAACAGGCTCCAAATTCTCCTGGTCCTGGGGTTCCAATAAGGGAAAGGGTGCTTCTTCTCTGCTTGGGAGAGCTGGAACAAGGTTGGAGAGTTTGTCACTGGCCAAAACTGGGCCATATCCTTTTGAGGAGATAACTACATCCCCAGACCCTGGGAGAGTTGACAAACAAGAAAGGAGAGAATATATCAGGAAAGTTTCACTGATTTAAATCAAGGGAGTTTGAAATCCCAAATATCATAGCTTAAGAATAGCATGTGGTGGGGGCTGGGAAGGTGGCTCAGCGGTAGAGTGCTTGTCTTGCATGCCTGAGGCCCTGGGTTCGATTCCTCAACACCACATAAGCAAAAAAGAAAAAAGCCAGAAGTGGCGCTGTGGCTCAAGTGGTAGAGTTCTAGCCTTCAGCTAAAGAGCTGAGGGACAGCTCCCAGGCCCAGAGTTCAAGCCCCATGACCAGACCCCCCCCCCAAAAAAAAAATTAAATTAAAAAAAAAGAATAATACCAAGTGGCACTGGACACTGATAGATCACGCCTGTCATCCTAACTACTCAGAAGGCTGAAATCTGAGGATCACGGTTCAAAGCCAGCCGGGCAGGAAAGTCCATGAGACTCTTATCTCCAATAAAAACATTAGAAACTTTGTATGTCCCTCCCCCACAGTATAACCCCTGCTTTCACTGTATTTGAGTTGGTATAATTTGTGGAGGGGAAGGGAAAAAACAAATCGTTTAAATAGGGATACAGGTGAATCCATTGCAACAATGAGATGTACAAGTTGTTATGTGGAAAAACGAACTTTACAACTTTGGTGGGAGCTAGGGAAGGGGGATGGGAAGGGATGGGAAGGGGAAACAAAGGAGGAGGCTACAATGCTTGATAAGAAATGTACTCATTATCTTGCCCATGTAATTGTAACCCCTCTGTACAGTATTTTCACAATTTTAAAAAAAAAAAACCATTAGAAAAACGGAAGTGGCACTGTGGCTCAAGCGGTAGAATGCTCACCTTGAGCTGAAGAGCACAGGGACAGCGCCCAGGCCAAGTTCAAGCCCAACAACCAACAACAACAAAAAAAAGAATAGCACATGGGACAGATGCTAGTGGCTCATGCTTGTAATCCACTCATGATGCGATGCTGAGATCTGAGGATCACAGTTCAAAGCCAGCCCAGGCAAGAAAGTCTATTAGATTTTTTTTTTTTTTTTTTTTTTTTTTTTTGCCAGTCCTGGGGCTTGAAATCAGGGTCTGGGCCCTATGCTTGAGATTCTCTGTGCTCAATGCTACCACTTGATCGATAGCACCATGTCCAGCTTTTTTTTTTTTTTTTTTTTTTGGGTCCGGTCACGGGGCCTGAACTCTGGGCCTGGGCACTGTCCCCCTCAGCTCTTCAGCTCAAGGCTAGCGCTCTACCACTTGAGCCACAGCGCCACTTCCAGCTTTTTTTCTTTTTGCTTATGTGGTGCTGAGGAATTGAACCCAGGCCTCGGGCATGCAAGGCAAGCGCTCTACCACTGAGCCACCTTCCCAGCCCCAATGTCCAGCTTTTTTTATGTGGTACTGAGGAATTGAACTCAGGGCTTCTTACGTGCTGGGCAAGCACTCTACCACCACATTCCCAGCCCCAGGAGACTCTTATCTTCAATTAACCATGCTGGAAGTGGAGCTGTGGCTCAAGAGGTAGAACACTAGCCTTGAGCAAAAAAGCTCAGGGACAGTAACGAGGCCAGGACTGGCACCAAAAGAAAAAATAATGGCCAGAAAAGCCCTGGTAACATAAACTGAGCTTACTCTGGCTGTGTGTTTCTAGACTTCTTATGGGAACTAGTTTTTCTCTTACACCCCAACTCATATTTATATTTAAGAGAATCTCTATTTACATGAAACCCATAGATTGCTATACACTGTAAGAAAAGAAAACCAAGCACGCATTCTAGAAATAAAGAGTTACCTTAAAACTAGGCGACAAGGGCTGGGAAGGTGGCTTAGTGATAAGAGTGCTTGCCTTGTATACATGAGACCCTGGATTCGATTCCTCAGCACTACATAAGCAGAAAAAGTTGGAAGTGGCAACCGTGGCTCAGTTGGTAGAGCACTAACCTTGAGCTGAAGAGCTGAGGGACAGTGCCCAGGCCCAGCAACCGACCAAAAACAAAAAAACAAAACTAGGCAAAAAAAGCAATAAAATTCTACTAAAAAATCTTAAGAAAATCTGTGTGTACATATGTTTGTTTCTGGACTCAGGATTCAGGGCTCAAGAATATAAGTCACACACTCTTCCATTAAGCCCCCAACCCTCACTGCAAAATACCAATGTGCTTAAGAAAGAGGAAGAAATATTTTCATATGTATTATAAAAATATCAGGAAGTGGCGCTGTGGCTCAAGTGGTAGATGCTACCCTTGAGCTGAAGAGTGCAGGGACAGCACCCAGGCCCAGCGTTCAAGCCGTGTGACCGACCAAAATCAACATATAAAAAAAAAAATTAACTTGAAAAACTATTTTGAAGATAATCTGGAAGAAAAAAACATAGTTGGGGAACAGTTGAGAGAGTAAACTCAAAAATACATGTATTGTATTCTAACTCAGGGAATATTTATATATACAATACCTATAAGGAAACATTAGCATCACATCACACTTAGATGGAGTGAATTTTCCCAGTGACCATGGAAGAAGGGAAAAAGAGCCTAAAAGGACAAAGGCATATAAACTGGTTTAAATATCCTATGCAAGGTAAACTTTGAAAACAGTATGTCAAGTGAAAAAAACAAGTCACAGAAGACCACACATAGTATGATTCCATGCAAATAAAATGTCTAAGAAAGGCAAATAAACACAAATATATGGAGTTCCTGTTAGATAACACAATGTTCTGGAATTAGCAGTGATGAATGGATAATGTATAAATATACTAAAAAAACATTGATGTGTACACATTAACAGGCTGGCATTTATTGTATGTGAATTACATTTTTATAGTTTACATAAACTAAGGCCCTTAGACTTTACCATTCTGGGGATGGAACAAGTTATAATTTACTACTATAGAACACTCACTAATGATAATCTTCTGTAGTGGCTCTTCTGTCTCAGTGACAACACAAATAAGGATTAAGGAACAAAAATGTACCACTGCCCTGGTGATCTCCATCACGCTAGAGCTGGAGGAGTGCTCTTTACCTGTGGGAGTCGGCTCTGTGGACGAGGTAGAGGCCACGGGGAAGAGGCCTGATGTGGATGTCGATGGCTGTGCTCCCCCCTCGCACACCTGAGCGGCAGGCAACAGCGGCATATCCTTGGGGTCATCGCCCAACCCTGGAGCTGAGGTATCTTTGGTCACATGGAACACATTTTCTTTATTGGCTTCTGCAAGCCCAAAAGGAACAGAAGGAACACAAAAGGAGCTCAAGAAAATACTGCACAGGTCTTAAAACGCTGTTCCTAGTATTCAACAACCCTTCACATTGTCTTTGCTACAAGTTCACTTACCAAAGGATTCTTGAGTAATGCCTTGCTTTTCATTTAAAGATTCATAGAGGTATGCCACATCTAAAAGGAAATTAATCAAATAAAAAATGGTAGCCATATAAAAAAGCAGTATCTAAGACAAGTGCCAGGGACTCACGCCTGCAACCCTATCTACTCAGGAGGCTGAGATCTAAGGATCATGGTTCAAAGCCAGCCTGGGCAGGAAAGTCTGTGAGACATTTTTTTTTTTTTTTTTTTGCTGGTCCTGGGGCTTGAACTCTGGGTCTAGGCTCTCTCCCTCAGTTTTTTTGGGTCTTCTTGTTTTTTTTGTTTTTTGGGTTTTTTTGGGTCCGGTCCTGGGGCCTGAACTCTGGGCCTGGGCGCTGTCCCTCAGCTCTTCACCTCAAGGCTAGCGCTCTACCATTTGAGCCACAGTGCCACTTCCAGCTTTTTTCTTTTTGCTCATGTGGTGCTGAGGAATCGAACCCAGAGCCTCAGGCATGCAAGGCAAGCGCTCTACCACTGAGCCACCTTCCCAGCCCTCTCCCTGAGTTTTCTGCTCAAGGCTAGTGCTCTTCTACTTGAGACAAAACGTCACTTCAAGACTTTTTCTGAGCAGTTTATAGGAGATAAAGAGACTCACAGATTTTCCAGCCTGGGCTGGCTTCAAACTGATCCTCAGATCTCAGCCTCCTGAGTAGCTAGGATTACAGGTGAGAGCTATCACATCAGCTCAGTAAGACTCTTATCTCCAATTAAGAACCAAAAGTAGAGCGGTAGGGCCCTAGCCTTGAATGGAAAAAGCTCAAGCACAACACCTAGGCCCCAAGTTCAAGCTACAGGACTGGCATGCACATGCATGCGCGCGCGTGCGCACACACACGCATGCATGGGTACGCACACACAGTATTTCATCTCTATTCTCATCTTTTCAATCCTGTCATAGCTTATCTGTTGATTATCTTCACTTAGCATCAAATAACAACATCTACTGACTTAGATTCCAACACAAGTGAACCATTCTTTTTTTGGGGCTGGTCCTGGGGCTTGAACTTAGGCTCTAGGCACTGTCCCCAAGCTTTTGTGCTCAAGGATAGCACACTACACTACCACTGTGAGCCACAGCACCATTTCTGGCTTTGAACAAACATGATCCTCAAATCTCAGCCTCTCAAGTAGTTAGCATTCTATGCCGTGAGCCACTGGTACCCAGCAATGACCTATTATTATGAACCTAAAACTATGCATATCTCAGAGGAAAAAATGGCCTCAGGCAGCAGACTAAGGTGAAGAATCTCATGCCTTGCTTATAATTGCAAGGCACTGAAAACAGGAACAGATACAAGATTCCTCTGGGGGCTAGGAATGTGGCTTAGTGGTAGAGTGCTTGCCTAGCATGCAATGAAGCCCTGGGTTCAATTCCTTAGTACCACATACATAGAAAAAGCCAGAAGTGGTGCTGTGGCTCAAGTGGGAGTGTGCTAGCCTTGAGGAAAAAAGAAGTTCAGGGACAGTGCCCAGGCTCTAAGTTCAAGCCCCAAGACTGGCAAAAAAAAAGAAAAAAGAAAAATTCCTCTGTAAGGCAATGGCCTGGTTTATGTTGAATATGACCTGAGTGATATTTGTCCACCCCTTCCTTTTCCTTACTAAGAAGAGACTTTTCAAAGGATTTCCCTGACTCATGTCCTTGACTCCCACAAACACAAAGCAGAACCACCATTTTGCTCTACGCCCCTATTCCTGCACTTTATTCCTACAGTTACAATTCTTCTACTTTTACAACCCACCCCACCCCATTCATTCCTTCATACCACCCGATTTAGATATAATGCCCAAAACTACATTAGCATTCTTTAAGAAAGTCTCTAAATAGTCAGCATTCAATTTTCAATTGCTTACACCAAAAGTCTACATAAACATGTATATTAAGGTCAGGAATGTAGCCAACCCTAATTTCCCTATAGGAAATATCTCTTTCAACAAATTTTCTTTCTGAAGATGTTGGTCAGTCTCATCTGAACTTTAGTGCAGCATCTGGGCACATGTCTAACCCCAGTGAGTTTTCCTCTTACTGTGTTCCGGCTCATTCTTCCTGTACACTAAATAGATGACATCCCCAGACTGTAGAGGACAAGTCTGTTTTTTAACAACCTTCAGCTTATTGATTACTGTTCCATTGGTACTGTAAAGAAAGAAAGGAAAAGGCAAATTACCCTACTCAAAATAACTAGGATTATTAAATTTTTCTACCACTGTGAGGAAATCTGCTCAATATTATCACTGTGAAAATAATCACAGGAATGATGTAACTATTTAACAATGTATTCATGCAAATACCATCTGACAAAGTTCTTGAGAAAAATCTTGCTGGTCATTTCCTTACTGACAAACTAACTAGCAACACAAACCTTTTACCCAGTGTTTTACTATTTCTGCTGTTCTAATGCAGACTCTTCCAGTGTGCCCCCTTGTGGATCCTGAGGCCTCAGCAGCAACAGCAGTGTACTGCAATTTCCAGCCTCTTCAGAGCTTTACTTAGAGCTATCCATAGCTTTACTCCCTCCCAACAACCATGATCCCAGTCAGTGCATGTCTCAAATAAACACTGACCCCCTTAAGGAACAGGTTCTGGGGAAGCAAAATAAATGCTGGGCTAACAACTGGAAGACACCAGGACATCTGTGCTGTGCTCTAAATGGTCTGGGTTTGGCAGTGACCACACTGCTGGGTGGGGAGGTCATGGTGCTAGTCCTAGACCCAGGGTCAGGAGGTATGGGAGGAAAAGCAAGAAGTGCTTTGTTCAGAGGGATTTCTGAGTAGAGACCTGATATAAAATCAGGAGGTACATGATGGGCAGAGAGCACAGTACACTGAACACATAAAATCTGGTATGTATAGTATTCTAGAAGGCTTTCCATTTTTCTTTCTTGTGGTATTTGGGATCAAGGCCAGGTTTACACATACTAGGCCAGCCATCCTAAGCTATACCCCTAGCTCTGGCTTTTCACCTTTTCTGTATTACTTAAGTAATTCAGAAAATTAATAATTAGAGGCTGGGAAGGTGGCTCAGTGGTAGAGCGCTTGCCTTGCATGCATGAGGCCCTGGGTTCAATTCCTCAGCACCACATAAGCAGAAAAAAAAAGCCGGAAGTGGCACTGTGGCTCAAGTGGTAGAGCGCTAGCCTTGAGCAGAAGAGCTGAGGGACAGCGCCCAGGCCCAGAGTTCCGGCCCCATGACCGGACCCCCCCCAAAAAAAAGAAAATTAATAATTAAAAATAAGATTTTTAAGCCAGGTGGCCAGTGGTTCACACCTGTAATACAAGCTACTCAGGAGGCTGAGATGTGGGATTCCTAGTTTGAGAAGCCAACAGGAAAAGTCTGTGAGATTCTCATCTTTAATTAGCTACCATGTGAACATGGCATTCAGGAAGTTAAGGCCAGAGGAGCCCAAGTTCAAGGCCAGCCTGGGCTATATATATGTATATATAGTGTGTGTATATTCGTGTGTGTGTGTGTGTGTGTGTGTGTGTGTATATATCAAAGTTGGTTATATTTTTCAAGAATCTATACGCTATCAATGCCTTTTTGGGGGGGGGGGTTCAGGTCATGGGGCCTGAACTCTGGGCCTGGGTGCTGTCCCTCAGCAATTCAGCTCAAGGCTAGCGCTCTACCACTTGAGCCACAGCACCACTTCTGGCTTTTTTTTTTTTTTTTTTTGCTTATGTGGTGCTAAGGAATCGAATCCAGGGTCTCAAGCATGCAAGGCAAGCGCTCTACCACTGAGCCACCTTCCCAGCCCCTTTTTAAGTTTTATTTCTGAGCCATATTTGATTTAATTTGAGCACTGGAGCCACAGGCACCAAAGCATCACTTAGGATTCCATAATGGAAATCAGAAAATTCATCTTGATGCCTTGAGAACCTAAGCACCATGTGAGAGAAAGCTAGCTGATGTTACTGTAATGAAGCAATACTGTCAGCTTGCTAAGCCACAGAGGAAACAGAAAAGCTCAGAAAGTACTCACCTGGTGTCTTCCAGCATCACCTGACCAGACTTTTCATCCACTAAAATTTTACAGTGATCTCCAGACACAAGTTTATTGCTAGGGAATGAGAGGTCGCAGCCTATAACACAAAGGACAGAAGGATGCTGGACATGATTTTAGGTTCTGTGGCCATTAACTATCTCTGCTTTCTCAACACATGTAACGCACTATATACATTTACGAAAACAGCATTTAAATACTTTATGTGTTAACCCGAAGTTAGGGGTAGAGGTTGTGTCCACAACTCTTTTTTTAGCTTGAACCTGGGCTTGGGCGCTATCCCTACCCTCTTCAGCTCAAGGCAAGCCCTCTACCACTTGAGCCACACAGCCACTTCTGGTTTTCTGGTAGTCAATTGGAGATAAGAGTCTCATGGACTTCCCTGCCCAGGCTGGCTTTGAATTTCAATCCTCAGATTTCAGCATCCTGAGTAGCTAGGATTACAGATGTGAGTCACCAGCACCTCACAATCTATAACCTTTTTAAGCCTGGTCACCTGGAACACATCCCATCATATAAACATTTTTTCAACATGATTTGTGACACACACATATGCACAGCTTTCCCTGATAAATATAACCTGAACTTAAAAAAAAAAAACCCAGGTGCTGATGGCTCACACCTGTAATCCTAGCTACTCAGGAGGCTGAGATCTAAGGATCGAGGTTCAAAGCCAGCCCAGGCAGGAAAGTCCATGAGACTTTTTTTTTTTCTTCTGTTGGTCGTGGGGCTTGAACTCTGGACCTGGGCACTGTCCCTCAGCTCTTCAGCTCACGAAGATTACCACTTGAGCCATACATAGTGCCACTTCTAGTTTCCTGGTTGTTTGTTGGAGATAAGAGTCTCATGGGGGGCTGGAAGGTGGCTCAGTGGTAGAGCCTTGCATGCATGAGGCCCTGGGTTCGATTCCTCAGCACCACATAAGCAGGAAAAAAAAGGCCGGAAGTGGTGCTATGGCTCAAGTGGTAGAACGCTAGCCTTGAGGTGAAGAGCTGAGGGACAGCGCCCAGGCCCAGAGTTCAGGCCCCACAACTGGACCCCCCCCCCAAAAAAAAAGAGTCTCATGGTCTTTCCTGACTGGGCTGGCTTTGAACTGTGATCCTCAGATCTCAGCCTCCTGAGTAGCTAGGATTACAGGTGTGAGCCACTGGCACCCTGCCTCGGACCGGGTTCTGTCGGGACGACGGAGGATACCTAGGGGAGGAACCTGGAATAGGACGGGGAGATGGCAAACAGACAACTCACACACATTAGGAGTGGATGCTGTGTGCTGAGTGCTGAGTGCGATTTAATGCAGAGGATAACAAACTTTTATAGCAAAAAGTCTCCATAAGAAAGGGCAAAAGGTTACATAATCTTGCTGCAGGGCTTCATTCTTGGGCGGTCACCAGCTGGTCGCCTGATAGGCACTTGTTTCCAGCTTTACCTCTATTTTTAAGAAATACAATTGGTTTCGATGATTGTCACCAATTAACCACTACTTTATTCTATAGAGGCCTTAACTGTCCCAATAAGATCTTTCCTGTTCCTTCTTTAATAGTAAGCACCACGGAGGCTTAGATTTAGCAAGTCTCTTAGTAAATGAGGAAGTTCTTTCTCCTAAGTAGTTATCTCAGCAATTGCCATACATTCTTTCTGTTCTAGCCGCGCCTACAACTTTTTGTAAATTTCTTACAATTCCTTCTGCTGGAGTGACTTTGTGAAACCCCCAATACTTTTATATTTACTTATAACTTGTCTACTAGCCTCCATAAGAGGGGTTTCAGGGTAGCACTTAACTCTGGTGAGTTAGTCATATTTTTAAGACACTCATCAGATATTGGAGTCAACACTCTTAAAGAGCTTTGAATAAGGGAACGTTGACAATGAGTAAGTACAATGAGCAGTAGAAACAGTAAAAGATTAATAGGCACTCTTATGAGGAAAAGATAGGCAGAAACACATCTTTTCCAGGGGTTTTGCCAGCCTTTTCCCAGGAGTAGGCCTCTTAGAAGCCCTATTCTCCGAGGTAGACTTCGGTGAAGTCCCAAAACTTGGAGATAGGTTTCTGTAAAGCCCCATTCTCTGAGGTAGACTTCGGTGAAGTCCCAAAACTCAGAGATAGGTCTCGAGGCCCCTATCATGGTCTTATGATAGATGGTTTCCCATGCTAAGCAGACTCTACTGGGGTCGGCGTGGCAGCACCCAGCATGAGACTCTTACCTACCATTAGACACCAGAAAACCAGAAGTGGTGCTGGGGCTCAAGTTGTAGAGTGTACCCCTGAGCAGAAGAGCTCAGGGACAGAGCCCAGGCTTTCAGTTCAAGCCCCACAACCAACCAAAAAAGAAAAAAAAAAAATAGTCCACAAGTCAGTGACAGAACTCGAATGATGAAGCAGGAGAATCTAGAGTTCAAGAGTAGCCTAGGCTATGCTAAGTAGACCCTGTTACAAAACGTGTGCATGTGTGTGCGTGCACACCACCTCTTTATCTTGCATTTTCCTGACCCTCAATCCCAAACTGCCCTACAGTCTTGTGAATCAGAAGACTCAATATTGTTTTTACCCCTCCCCCCCCCCCAATTGGGCTAAAACATTTGTTGGCAAGTCAGAGGAAGAGCTAAGGCCAGGTGTCATCCCCTCTTCCAATACCCAAGGGAATCCCTCTGTAAGAAGAGGGCAGTCCAGAAGCCTGTGGACTCAGAGGCCCTTGGCTATGTACAGGATGCCCTAATTGATGTCCTGGCTCTCAAACAGGTTTAGGCAGGTGGCCAATTTTTGCTCCAGTGGCTACTTGATGCCTATGAGCTCTGGAACCCCTAGCTCTGCCAGCATGTCAACACACTTGCTGCTGTCACTGCCCAACTGGGCTTAGCTGTTGCTCATCAATGTGTGATCTGTACCAGTTCAGTTCCACAGTGGGTCTCCATCTTGCCCGTGTATATCCAGAGAAGGGTTTATGCAGAGTTCAACTGAACCTCCATCTCAAGACCTTGGAAGGTCCCTAAAGGTCATGTCTTGAAACACGTTCATCTGTAATTGCTCCCTAGTTCACCACTTGGTCTGGCTGGGGAGCCAATGGACATCCTTCCAGTTCTTCTTTTTTTTGGTCGTGGGTCCTGAACTCTACCTGGGCGCTGTGCCTCAGCTCTTCTGCTGTAGACTAGCACTCTACCACTTGAGCCTCAGCCCCACTTCTGGCTTTTTCTGCTTATGTGGTGCTGAGGAATCGAACCCAGGGCCTCATGTATGCAAGGCAAGCGCTCTACCACTGAGCCACCTTCCCAGCCCCCCTTTCAGTTATTCTGTCATGACCTCATACTGGCTTTTTATGTCACTCAGGATCTTGGCTAAGCTGGTGTCTCGTACAGACTGCACCAGAACTGACCTAGCTACCTATCAGATCTATAGGACATTTTTTCTTTGTTCTTCTTTTTGGGGGGAGGGAGGGGAAGGGAGGAAGAGCAGTCATGGGGCTTGAACTCAGGGCCTGGGCACTGTCCCTGAGCTTCTTTTACTCAAGACTAGTGCTCTACCATTTGAGCCACAGTGCTACTTCCAGTACTAAGGAATAAAATCCAGGTCTTCATGCATGCTACGCAAGCACTCTACCACTAAGCTACATTCCCAGCCCTTCTTTTTTTGTGCTGGTCCTAGGGCTTGAACTCAAGTCCTAGGCACTATATCTGAACTTTTTTTTTTTTGGTTGGTTGTGGGGCTTGAACTCCAAGCCTGGGTGTGATCCATGAGCTCTTCAGCTACAGCCAACTTCTGGCTCTTTGGTAGTTTACTGGAGACTAAGTCTCATACTGTGAACTTCAGATCTCAGTCTCCTAAGTAGCTAGGATTACAGGCGTGAGCCACTAGCACCCAGCGTGTTTGTTCTTCTTTAAGTAGGCCAGCTACTCTTGTAGGAGCTGCCTCTCCAGGTTGGTCCTGGCCAGGTCACTTATGTCAGCCTCCATGCTCAGAAGCAGGCCCTGGTCCACTCTATCTCAAAATACAATCAAAAGCCACCTGCAGCCTGACAGGTACTGTCCATCCTAAGCACGAGCCTAGACTTCACATTGGTGGCTCTAAAAATCTTGTTGCACTGATCCCCAGTGGTCTCAAAATAGTGACTGTGGTCACAGGAAGACTTTGACCTTTGCTTCTATTATCAGTCTCAGATCTTCACCTCTAGTTAGAACTAGTCTGCTTCTAGACATGTATCTTATAGAGCAAAATACCACTTAGTGAGAACCTGCAATAGTGACACTATTGTGGTTGCCTGTCAACAGCCTGTTGGACACAAAATGGCCACTGCCACCAACAGCCCCGAGAGGAGGCTAAGCATGTGCATACCTGGAGGACATAAACATGCCTTAACCATCTAAGCCCCCAAGAGGAAGTGGGAAATCTGGAACTCTTATACACCGTTAGTGGGAATGCATATTAGCACAATCACTTTAAAAAAAACAGTTGGCATCTTTTTTTTTTTTTTGCCAGACCTGGGGTTGAACTCAGGGCCTAGGCACTGTCCCTAAGCTGCTTTTGCTCAAATCTACCACTATACCTTTTGAACCACCTCTGGCTTTTTCTGTTTATGTGGTACTGAGGAATTGAACCTAGCACTCTACCACTGAGCCCCATTCCCAGCCTTGGCATCTTCTCAAGTTAAATATACAATTGACACATACCCCAGTAATTCCACTTCTAGGTATTTGGGTAAGAAAAGTAAACAGGTAGCCGGGCGCTGGTGGCTCATGCCTGCAATCCTAACTACTCAGGAGGCTGAGATCTGAGGATCGCGGTTCAAAGCCAGCCCGGGCAGGAGAGACCGTGAGACTCCTATCTCCAATAAACCACCAGAAAACAGGAAGTGGCGCTGTAGCTCAAGTGGTAGAGCACTCGTCTTGAGCTGAAGAGCTGAAGGACAGCGCCCAGGCCCAGAGTTCAAGCCCCACGACCGACAAAAAAAAAAAAAGAAAACAGGTGTATAAATAAAGAAAATATTTATAGTAACTTGACTTTTTCTTTTCTCTTTCACAGAGGGTCTGGCTGTGTAGCCCATGCTGGCCTTGATCTAGGCTTTGTTTATGCATATACTTTCAAAGTTGAAATAAAAAACTGGATAGTGAGATTTATACAGTCCTCTGCTTTCCCAAAATAGATGTGCTGTAAGGTGAAAAATAAGAAGACTTTTGCTCCTATACAACAATCTTTCTCATTCTCTCTCTCTCTTTTTTTTTTTTGGTTGGTCACAGGGCTTGAACTCTGGGCCTGGGCGCTGTCCCCGCACTCTTCAGCTCAAGGCGAATGCTCTACCGCTTGAGCCACAGCGCCAGTTCCTGTATTCTAGTGGTTTTTTGGAGATAGAGTCTCACAGACTTTCCCACCCCGGCTGGCTTTGAACTGCAATCCTCAGATCTTAGCCTCCTGAGTAGCTAGGATTACAGGCATGAGCCACCAGCACCCGGTTTCTCATTCTCTTTTGTAAAAGTACAGAGCCATACTGGTGACATTAATTTTCAGACCAACGAAATGCCTTTGGTGACCTAGGGCATGTGTCTGTAGAAAAGCAACAGAGGAAGTAAAATTACCAGATATTCCTTTAGATGTTCGCTAAACGGTAACTTTGGAGGGTAAAGGCACTTTCTCTCACTGGTTGTGTAACATTGTTCTAGTCCTTAGCTTCTCAGATTCATTACTGCTACAAGCTGGGACTTAGAGATTCATTACATAAATATGCTACAAGCTGGGACTTAGAGATCTTTTGAAGTGTAAATAACTTCAGCTACAAATTACCATCTAAGCATTGTGTTGCTTCATTCTTAAGTGTGGTATACTTTGCTTTTATTTGTCTTAAGGCCATGTATGTATGTATGTACCTATGTATCTATGTATCTATGTATGTATGTATGTGTGTATCTATCTATCTATCTATCTATCTATCTATCTATCTATCTATCTATCTATCCATCCATCCATCCATCTGCTGGTATCAGAGTTTGAACTCAGATCCTCACACTTGCTCTGCTGAAACCTCACATATGCCTCCAGCCTATGTCTCAAGGTATTTTCTAAATGTTCCCTTTTGTTTGACCCAGTAGCTGTATAAGAGTGATGCATAGCCAGGCACTGGTGGCTCAAGCCTGTAATCCTAGCTACTCAGGAGGCTGAGATCTGAGGATCATGGTTCAAAGTCAGCCTGCACAGGAAAGTAAGTCCATGAGACTCTTATCTCCATTAAACTATTCAAAAAAGCCAGAAGTGGTGCTGTGGCTCAAGTGGTAACGTGCTGGCCTTGAGCTGAAGAGCACAGGGCCAGCACCCAGGTCCAGAGTTCAAGTCCCAAACCTAACAAAAAAATGCTTAATTTCTAAATAAATGGACTTTCCAGGTTTTCTTTCACCTATTGATTTCTAATTTCATTCTGCTCTGGTCAGAGAAAAACCTCTGTATAGCAATGAACATGAGCTCATATTCTAGAGGGCAGTTAATACAACTGCTTACCAAAGTGGTAATGAGGACTAAGAGATCTGAATGAAGTGTTCAGAAAAGGGAAAAGGGAGGTAGGGAAGGTGGCTCAGTGGTAGAGTGGTTGTCTTGCATGCATGAGGCCCTGGGTTCAATTCCGCAGCACCACATAAGCAGAAAAAGCTGGAAGTGGCACTGTGGCTCAAGCTGTAGAGCACTAGCCTTGAGCTGAAGAGCTGAGGGACAGCGCCCAGGCCTACAGTTCAAGCGCCATGACCAACAAAAAAAAAAGGAAAAGCGGACCTGGCAGACAATAAAGTGAATGGTAGGTCTTGCCTGGAGTGCGCGCTGCATCCCCGGCTGCCTGCCTGACCTGCCAGCACGTGGCCCGTCTGCCTGTCCACCTGTCCTGTCAGCATTCATCCTGTCCAGCTGTCCCGCCGGCACCCATCCTGTCTGCCTGTCCTGCCAGCACCTGTCCTGTCCACCTGTCCTGTCAGCACTCGTCTGTCCACCTGTCCTGTCAGCACTCGTCTGTCCACCTGTCCTGCCAGCACTCGTCTGTCCACCTGTCCTGCAAGCACTCATTCTGTCCACCTGTCCTGCCAGCACCCGTGTGTCCACCTGTCCTGCCAGCACTCATCCTGTCCACCTGTCCTGCCAGCACTTGTCTGTCCACCTGTCCTGCCAGCACTCATCCTGTCCATTTGTCCTGCCAGCACCCGTGTGTCCACCTGTCCTGCCAGCACCCGTCCTGTCCAACTGTCCTGCCAGCACCCGTCCTGTCCACCTGTCCTGCCAGCACTCGTCTGTCCACCTGTCCTGCCAGCACTCGTCTGTCCACCTGTCCTGCCAGCACTCGTCTGTCCACCTGTCCTGCTAGCACTTGTCTGTCCACCTGTCCTGCCAGCACCCGTCCTGTCCACCTGTCCTGCCAGCACTCGTCTGTCCACCTGTCCTGCCAGCACCCGTCCTGTCCACCTGTCCTGCCAGCACTCGTCTGTCCACCTGTCCTGCCAGCACTCGTCTGTCCACCTGTCCTGCCAGCACTCGTCTGTCCACCTGTCCTGCTAGCACTTGTCTGTCCACCTGTCCTGCCAGCACCCGTCCTGTCCACCTGTCCTGCCAGCACTCGTCTGTCCACCTGTCCTGCCAGCACCCGTCCTGTCCACCTGTCCTGCCAGCACTCGTCTGTCCACCTGTCCTGTCAGCACTCGTCTGTCCAACTGTCCTGCCAACACTCGTCTGTCCACCTGTCCTGCCAGCACTCGTCTGTCCACCTGTCCTGCCAGCACCCGTCCTGTCCACCTGTCCTGCCAGCACTCGTCTGTCCACCTGTCCTGCCAGCACTCGTCTGTCCACCTGTCCTGCCAGCACTTGTCTGTCCACCTGTCCTGCCAGCACCCGTCCTGTCCACCTGTCCTGCCAGCACTCGTCTGTCCACCTGTCCTGCCAGCACCCGTCCTGTCCACCTGTCCTGCCAGCACTCGTCTGTCCACCTGTCCTGCCAGCACCTGTGTGTCCATCTGTCCTGCCAGCACTCGTCTGTCCACCTGTCCTGCCAGCACTCATCTGTCCACCTGTCCTGCTAGCACTTGTCTGTCCACCTGTCCTGCCAGCACCCGTCCTGTCCACCTGTCCTGCCAGCACTCGTCTGTCCACCTGTCCTGTCAGCACTCGTCTGTCCAACTGTCCTGCCAGCACCCGTCCTGTCCACCTGTCCTGCCAGCACCCGTCCTGTCCACCTGTCCTGCCAGCACTTGTCTGTCCACCTGTCCTGCCAGCACTCGTCTGTCCACCTGTCCTGCCAGCACTCATCCTGTCCACCTGTCTGTCAGCACTCGTCTGTCCACCTGTCCTGCCAGCACTCGTCTGTCCACCTGCCCTGCCAGCACTCGTCCTGTCCACCTGTCCTGTCAGCACTTGTCGGTCTGTCTGGCCAGCACTCATCCTGTCCACCTGTCCAGCCAGCCTCGTCCTGTCCGCCACCTGTGGTTCCTGCTGTCTCCTATCCAATTCCTAGGTCTCAGTTCCTAGCTCCGGTCTTCTGTCCAGAACTGGAGATCTCAGTCCCAACCAGCCCTGCACACCGGCAGCCCCACGGTCCGACCCCCGTACCTCTCCTCGGCCCAGGAGTCCACTCCCACTGCCCGGCCCGGCCTCGTACCTCTCCCCAACCTGGGCGTACTCTCCCGGCCCGGCCCGGCCCCGCACTCTCCCGGCCCCGCACTCTCCCGGCCCGGCCCGGCCCGGCCCCGCACGGCCCAGCCCCGCACTCTCCTGGCCCCGCACTCTCCCGGCCCAGCCCCGCACTCTCCCGGCCCGGCCCGGCCCAGCCCCGCACTCTCCCGGCCCGGCCCGGCCCAGCCCCGCACTCTCCCGGCCCGGCCCGGCCCCGCACTCTCCCGGCCCCGCACTCTCCCGGCCCGGCCCGGCCCGGCCCCGCACTCTCCCGGCCCGGCCCGGCCCCGCACTCTCCCGGCCCGGCCCAGCCCCGCACTCTCCCGGCCCGGCCCAGCCCCGCACTCTCCCGGCCCGGCCCGGCCCAGCCCCGCACTCTCCCGGCCCGGCCCGGCCCAGCCCCGCACTCTCCCGGCCCGGCCCAGCCCCGCACTCTCCCGGCCCGGCCCGGCCCAGCCCCGCACTCTCCCGGCCCGGCCCAGCCCCGCACTCTCCCGGCCCGGCCCGGCCCAGCCCCGCACTCTCCCGGCCCGGCCCGGCCCAGCCCCGCACTCTCCCGGCCCGGCCCGGCCCAGCCCCGCACTCTCCCGGCCCGGCCCGGCCCCGCACTCTCCCGGCCCGGCCCGGCCCGGCCCCGCACTCTCCCGGCCCGGCCCGGCCCCGCACTCTCCCGGCCCGGCCCGGCCCCGCACTCTCCCGGCCCGGCCCAGCCCCGCACTCTCCCGGCCCGGCCCGGCCCAGCCCCGCACTCTCCCGGCCCCGCACTCTCCCGGCCCCGCACTCTCCCGGCCCCGCACTCTCCCGGCCCGGCCCGGCCCGGCCCCGCACTCTCCCGGCCCCGTACCTCTCCGCCGCCCGAGCGTCCACTCGCGCTTCCACAGGAGGACGTGCGGCTCGCCCTCCTCGGCGCCCAGGCGCAGGAGCCGCCCCCAGGGCCGCTGCCGCGGCGGCCGCTCGCCGTCCCCGGGCCGCTCCATCGGAGCGCGTCACCGAGACCCGGAAACGCCGGCCGGGGGACGACGGCCCGACCCCGGGAGCCGCAGAGCTCGGCGCCGCCGCCCCTCGGCCGCCGCCCCGCCCAGCCCGCCCGTCGGCCGCGGCGCCTGGCCGGCCGCAGCCCCGCCCGCGCGCCCGCGCACCCCCAGCCACGCGCCGACCCCGGAACCGGCCGCGCCGCCGCCGCCGCCGCCGCCGCCGCCGCTGTCAGCGGACATCGCGGGTCCCCAGCTGATCCGCGGGCGGGGCCGGGCGGCGCGTGCGACTATTGGCTGGCGGAAACGCCAGCGAGAGCACCGGCTAGAGAGGAGCTGGGAGCGTCCGTCCAGCGGGTGGGCGGGCTGACAGAAAGAGCATGCGCAGACGAAAGCCTGAAGGCGAGGCTGCCATCTTTGATTCTGGCGGGGATCGCGGAAGTGGCTGCGGTGAGCGCCATATTATGTGGGGCAAAGGGGTAGAGCAACTTCTACACTTGTTTTGGAAAGATACAAGTGCCTTCTAGATTCAGAAGCGAAGGTCTACTTTACTTGTAAAAAATGAATGTAAACAGAAGCCATTTTCATTTCCCATTTTCACAAATGAAATTACAAAGGTGGACAAGGTCAGTAGTAAGGACCAAGGCCTAGGCAAATGAGAGAACCATGGTGTTAGTCAGAGGACAAATTGGATCACGTTTCAGAGAGAAAGATTTGCAGAAACGAACAACTTTCCGTTTTTTAATTTTTTACATTTTTTGTGGGGCTTGAACTCTGGGCCTGGGCGCTGCCCCTCAGCTCTGCAACTAAAGACCAGCGCCCCACCGCTTGAGCCACAGCACCACTTCCAGTTTTCTAGTGGTTTGTTGGAGATAAGAGTCTCATAGGCTTACCTGCCCGGGCTGGCTTTGAACCGTGATCCTCAGATCTCAGCCTCCTGAGTGTAAGGTCTGCTCCTGAATGGCTAGCAGATTCCACCCTCCTTGCAGCAAAGTCTCCACTCAGTACCTGCATTACCTAGGCAAGTGGGACACCTGGTAGAGGTCACATCTGCATCCCCTGAGGTCACATCTGAATTTGATGTGACCTTTCTCCTTGCACACCCTAGATAAGGCCTAGCCCAGGCCCAGAAGCTCTCTCTCTGCTCTTTTCTAGCTCTTTCCTCTCTTTTTCCCAGCTCTCTCTCTTTCCCAGGCCTTTCCCAGCCACGTGGAGTGCCAACCTTGCCTGGTCCCAGCATGTCTACTGAATAAACCTACCCCTTACCTGAATAACACATGCGTGGTGCTGTTCTAACTTGGCTACCTCTTTTTTAAAAACCTAACACTAAGTAGCTAGGCTTATAGGCATGAGCCACTGGCGCCCAGCTATCTTTACTTTTTAAATGCATGTTTCCCTGGGCTTGGCAATCCCTTTGTGGAAAGTAACAGGATCTTTCTGTGTGGCTCAAAGGAAGATGCTGAAGGATGTTCTGAAAATAAAAGGTTATCAGGGTTCAGTGGTAGAGTGCTTGCCTCGAATGCATAAGGCCCTGGGTTCGATTCCTCAGTACCACATAAGCAGAAAAGGCTGGAAGTAGCGTGATGGCTCAAGTGGCAGAGTGCTAGCCTTTAGTTGAAGAGCTGAGGGACAGTATCCTGGCCCAGAGTTCAGGCCCATGAACTGACAAAAAAAAAAAAGATATTGGTAGAGCCTGTTACAAGCCTCTGCTATATGCTATAAATTACTGCCCCCAAGCCGGGCGCTGGTGGCTCACGCCTGTAATCCTAGCTACTCAGGAGGCTGAGATCTGAGGATCGCGGTTCAAAGCCAGCCCGGGCAGGAGAGACTGTGAGACTCCTATCTCCAATAAACCACCAGAAAACCGGAAGTGGCGCTGTAGCTCAAGTGGTAGAGCGCTCGCCTTGAGCTGAAGAGCTGAGGGACAGCGCCCAGGCCCAGAGTTCAAGCCCCACAGCCGACAATAAAAAAAAAAAAAAAAAAAAAAAAAAAAATTACTGCCCCCAGGCTACAAACCTGTACAGCATGTTACAATTCTAAACATTGTAGGAAATGTAACACAATGGTAATTATGTGACTAAATATACTTAAAGATAGAAAATGAATAGTAAGTAGCTAGGCAATAGGAATTTCTTTTTGTTGTTTGCTTGATTGTTTTTTGTCATGGGGCTTGAACTCAGGACCTGGTCCTTGAACTGTTTTGCTCAACTCTAGTACTCTGCCACTTTGAGCCACAGCTCCACTTCCTGTTTTCTGGTAGTTAATTGGAAACAACAGTCTCAGGGACTTTCCTGCCCAGGCTGGCTTTGAACTGTAACTCTCAGATCTCAGCCTGAGTAGCTAGGAATTCAGGCATGAGCTACCAGCACCCAGTACTTCATAATAATCTTACATATCTACTTTTGTGGAGTATAACTGGACTGGTGTCATGGACATGGACTTGTACATAGCACAGTTCATTTGCTGTGAATTCCTTGATCTAAGGCAATGCTTTGTAAGTTAACCATTGTTAAAAGGTTAATCATCCTAGAAGCCACACTTGGAGTCTTTATTATACATTTAGTAGGCTTCCCGCAGCCAGTTGTTACAAAGGCCTGTGGCCCTCAAATACATATACCATAGCTAGGAAACAGGCTAGAGAGGAAAGAACAAAAACAATACCAACAAGTTAACTTAACTCTGATGGAGAGCTGAATTGGGAAGGCATGATGACTGGAGACAAGCCAGGAGACAGAAGTGGCATTGTCCTGGTGGCTGGTCTGGTCTGGGACTGAATACTGAGTGGATCTACAGGAAATTCCCAGTCCCAGGCACTGGACTGACAGATTCAGTAACCCATCAGTCAAGTGCCTGCCCCTGCTTCCAGGGTTTGAGGCATGCCCATCATCTAGGAGGCCGGTGATAGTCAGTCAGGGGGCTTTTCCCTCCTCCAGCATGAAGACAAGATTCTAGACCCTACCATCCAACCATGTGGCCAATTTGGTTCCAACCAGACCTGACCTTACTTCACCATGATGGCGGGTTCTGTGAACCCAAGATTACTTTTTACAGAAGCACTGTGTACAGAGAGAGCAAGTCTATATCCAGATTGTCTATTCCAACAAGAACAAATGGTTTCCCTTTGAATGGAATTGGCTCAATGTAATCAACCTGCTGCCACCAAGTTGTTTCCATGCCAGCTGCAGAGAAATGGGAGATCAAGGAAAGGGGAATTTCTTGAGAGTATATTTAGGAATGATAGGGAACATAGGGATGGTGCCATCTACACTGGGCTTTTTTTGGTAGTCTACCTCTGTTCTAGAAGACCACCAGGAGAGACCCCACAAACATAGACTACAGACAACAGAAAGTCTTTATTACAAGCCAGAACTACATTGCTTAATCAGGTGCCCAAAAGTGTTGTCCTGAGCCCCCATTTAGGGCCTCTTTTTCAGCAAAAATTTATATTCTTGGGGCTGGGAAGGTGGCTCAGTCGTAAAGTACTTGCCTTGCATGCATGAGGCCCTGGGTTTGATTCCTCAGCACCACATAAGCAGAAAAAGCTGGAAGTGGTGCTGTGGCTTAAGTGGTAGAGCACTAGCCTTGAGCTGAAGAGCTGAGGGGCAGTGCCCAGACCCAGAGTTCAGGAGCCATGACTGGCAAAAAAAAAAAAAAAAAAAAAAAAAATATATATATATATATATATATATATATATATATATATATATATATATAGTTGTTTGCTTAGGGGTAGAAAGTACCTAATGGTTCCTTCCTGCATGTGCAAGCCAAGCAGGAAGTTACAGAAGCATAATAGACAATGCTGAATGCTGTAAGTGGGCATTGAGTAAGGGCAGCATGACCTGTTTTCTATGATTGTTTATGATTATCTAGAATTGTTACTGTTAGAACCAGGTTAAATTAAACAAATAGAGTATTAATTAGACCAAGGAAAAATGAAATTTAACTAGGACAAACAAGTTCCAGGTAACCTGAGAAACAAAAGTACAGACCCTAGGAATGAACACACTGAGGCCTGGCATTTACTAAAATTTGCAAAGTGAGGAAGAGTAAGGCCAAACTTGAAGGGCAGGATCTCCCTGTACAGAAAATCTCCAGGAAAGTCATTAAAAGGAAAAATTCCAAAGATAAAGACTTGAAGAAAATTGTGTGTAGCAAATTGTTACAATTCCAGGAGGTTACTGGAATTTGGTAAATAGCAGTGAAACTCAGAAAGAGCCTGAAAACCTGAAAGGTGGTTTGATTTTGAGATGTGATAAGAAATTTGGATATTTATAAGATGATTTTTTTTGGTTGCTTTGTATGTCCCTCCTCCATGGTATAACCCCTGTTCTCACTGTATTTGAGGTTGGTATAATTTGTGGAGGAGAAGGGAAAAAACAAATTATTTTAAATAGGGATACAGGTGAACCCATTGCAACAATGAGATGTACAAGATGTTAGGTCAAAAAACAATGAGATGTACAAGATGTTAGGTCAAAAAACAAACTTTACAACTTTGGGGGGGGGGAAGGAGGGAGGGGGGATGGGAAGGGATAGGAATGGGAAACAAAGGAGGGGGCAATAATGCTTGATAAGAAATGTACTCATTACCTTGCCCATGTAATTGTAACCCCTCTGTATGGCATTTTCACAATTGAAAAAAAGAAATTTGGAATGTGGCTTTTGCTTCAAGGACAAGGGATTACTATTTGTAATTGCTATTTCACTCACTTGCTTCTTTGATGCGAAGATTTGGGATAAGGACTTTGCCTTGTGACGCATGGCCTTGGTTACTGGAATGACTGGAATTATAATCACTATTTTATAATCACTAACTGCTAGCTCTGCTTCTGTAATTGCTTCTTTGCCAATCCCAAAACTACCACTGGCAACCTGTGAGTGGTACCCCCTCTCCCCCATGGATCTTACCTTTAAATATCCTGAGCTATTTGACTTTATTGCTGTTCTTCATTGTTTTGGTATAGTGAGGGGCAGCCACTACAGCAATAAAGACTCCTTGCCTAATTGACCAAGTGTTGGAGTGTCTTGTTGGGAAATTGGGGTACTACAGTTACCTAGAAACATGATTGTCTCTATGATTGTTACCTAGGAACAGAAACAAAACAGTGGGTACATATATCTTTAAATGTCAGACTATAAGGAATGAGTCTCATGGGTGGAGGTACACTGTTTTCTTTTTCTTTTCTTTTTTTGGTCAGTTGTGGGGATTGAACTTTGGGCTTGAGCACTGTCCCTCAGCTCTTCAGGTCAAGGTGAACGCTCTACTGCTTAAGCCACAGCACCGCGTCAGTTTTCTACTGGTTTATTGGAGATAAGAGTCTCTCTGAGCCTGGCGCTGTTGAAAACCGGAAGTGGCGCTGTAGCTCAAGTGGTAGAGCCCTAGAAGAGCTGAGGGACAGCGCCCAGGCCAGAGTTCAAGCCCCACGACCGACAAAAAAAAAAAAAAAAAAAAAGTCATACACTGAAAAATGTGAACTAAGAAACTCAAAGGTGGTGATGGGAGGGAAGGAATGAGACTGAAATACAAATAATAATGTCCTTGGTCTGGGAAGGTGGCTCAGTGATAGAGGGCTTGCCTTGCAAGCCTGAGGCCCTGGGTTCAATTTCTCAGTATCACATAAGCAAAAAGAAAAAAGCAGGAAGGGACGCTGTGGCTCAAGTAGTAGAGTGCTAGCCTTGAGCTGAAGAGCTGAGGGACAGCGCTCAGGCCCAGAGTTCAGGCCCCACGACCAGACCCCCCTCCCCCCCCCAAAAAAAAATAATGTACTGCTAGGCACCGGTGGCTCACATTGGATCTGAGGATCCATTTCAAAGCTATTAGCAGGCTCTCTGTCTCAGGTACTCATCCCCTCCCAGTTGATCTGGCCAAGCCTAACTACAGCTGGCCTTCAGCCCTGGCCATTACTCTACTTCCTGGAGCTGGGTTTTACACCTAACCCCTTGACCATAAATTTGACTCTGAACTAAGGAGGGGCACCTTGTCAGCCTCAACTGGCAATAAACTGCTGTTCTTGTACATGACCGTGTCCACATGGTCCTCTGGGGTAGGTGCTTTCAAAAGCCAGCCAGGCAGGAAAGTTTTAAGAGAATGTTTTTTTGAACTCCAGGCATGGGCCCTGTCCCTCAGCTCTTCAGTTCAAGGTGAGAGCTCTACCGCTTGAGCCACAGTGGTTTATTGGAGATAAACCACTTTTCTGCCCAGACTGGCTTTGAACTAAGATCCTCAGATCTCAGTCTCCTAAGTAGCTAGAATTATAGGCATGAGCCACCAGTGCCCGACTCATGAGAATGTTATATCCAATTAACCACCAAAAAAGTCAGAAGTGGAACTGTGGTTGAAGACATCTGCTAGCCTTGAGCACAAAGCAGATCAAGGGCAGCACCCAGGTCCTGAGTTTAAGCCCCAGGACCAGAAAAACAAAAAGTCCTACTGGGTTTAACTTTTCAAACATTATTTTAAAAAATAGTAATAATCCCTCCATTTTACTACTGCTTTTCACTTATTTGGGAAACTGACATTATTTTGAAAAAAGTTTCATCCAAAAATTCTTACTAGTTGTGTCTATATTTGTCCATTTCCTTTAGTATTTGCTGAAAGTATCAATGAAAGGAGCTGTCACATCCATGCCAGGGGACTATGCAGAGGCAAGCAGGCACAGGAGAAAGATTATTACAAGTCTTCTTAGAGGAGCCGTATTTCTCCTGGAGAGAGACACATGGCAGCCTCACTATCTATGTAGTGGCAGGGTACGGGTGGAGAGAGGAAGGGGCCAGGTGTATGGTGGGAACTCCAGGGCAGGGAGGGGTCGGGTCTGGGTGGAGCTGAGGACCAAAGGTGAGGATAAAGCTTACATTGCCATCTTCCCTCCCCACCTTCAGAACTAGGGATGAACCCAGGACTTTGCACACGTAAGGTAAGTGTTCTATTTCCACGACTCCAGTATCATTGAAAAAAAAATTTTTTTTGTGGGTTGTGGAGTTTGAACAATGCGCTTGGGCGCTGTCCCTGAGCTCTTCAGATCAAGGTGAGCGCTGTACCGCATGAGCCACAGCGCCACTTCCGGTTTTCTAGTGGTTTATCGGAAGTAAGAGTCTCACGGACTTTTCTGCCTCGGCTGGCTTTGAACCGCCTCCTCAGATCTCAGCCTCCTGACCAGTAGGATTACAGGCGAGAGCCGCCGGCGCCCGGCCTCCGGTGGCTCACTCCGTTCATCCTAGCTACCCGGGAGCCTGAGTCAGGCCAAACAGGAAAGGCCATGGGACTCTTACCTCCAACAAACCACCACAAAAACTGGGAAGTGGTGCTGTGGCTCCAGTAGTAGAGCGCTAGCCTTGAGTGGAAAAGCTACGGAGAGCACCACGCCCTGAGTTCGAGCCCGAGGCCTGGCCCACGCGCGCTCCCGGACACAGGTTTTTGAAGGGAGTGGTGCTGGCCTTGCGCGGAAGGGCGCAAGCGCGGCGCCCAGGCCCACCCCGGCCCACGGCGCCCAGGCTTAGACTTCTCTGTTGGAATGCTGAGGTTTGATCTCGGCTCTTTCGCCTCCCAGGAAAACGCGCTACCACTCGAGCCACGCCCCAACAGCCGCTGTCGGCTCCCCGGCCCCACGAAAGGCCTCCAGTTTGTGCCTGGGGCCAGGGTTGCTGTGCAGGACTCTGCGTTCTGCGCCGGCGCGTGACGCACTTCCCGTTGCGCCGCCCTGGCGGAGGGCGCGCCGGATGAGGCATTTCCGGTGGCGTCGGACCACGGCGTCCTAGCCCGGCCAGTCACGTGACCCGCGGCAGTCCGCGCGCGGCGCCGGCCGGCCCCCGTCTCTCCGCTTCGGGGTCGGGCAGCCGCGCACCCCTCGCCCGCGCTGCTCTGCCCTGCCAGCCGCCGCCCGGACCCGGGCTGTCCGTGTGTGGGAAGAGTGAGGAGGCCACCGCGGCCCCGCGCGCGACGCGGCTCGGGACCGCCTCCTGGTCTCCTCAGTCGGTGCGATGGCCGCCAGCTCCCGGACAGCTGCGCGCTGGGTACGCAGGGGCTCTCCCTCGCCCTTCAATAGCTGCTCGCCGGCGCCGGCGGCCCACCCGGCCATCCTCGCTCCTCAGGAGGCTGAGACCTGAGGATCGCGGGTCAAAGCAAGCCCGGGCGGGAAAGTCCGCCAGACTCTTACCTGCGACCAACCATCCCAAAGCCGGAAGTGGAGCTGTGGTCCAAAGCGGTAGAGCGCTCATCTTGAGTGTAAGAGTTCAGGGACTGCCTTCGGGCCCTGAACGGAAGCCCCAGAACCAGCACAGAAGGGAGAAAAAGGAAAACATTAGCTGCCTCTCGACCCCGAGGGTGGCCAGGGCATCCCTTCGGCCACAGTGAGCATTGACGCGCCCCTCCCGGCCCCTGGATGTCTTAGGGCCTCCAGAGACCGACCTTCTGGATTATTTTTGTCCGACGTCTTCCGCAGTTGGACTTCGGTGCTAGGCGCAGGACCTCAGTTCTGAGAACCCTTGTTCAATAGGTGATTGTCTTCAGCAGTCGCTTGGGATCTCATTGGGGAAATAATTACCCCTTTCCTTTATGCAAAAGTCTATTGTCCTTTTGCGTACTGGATCCTGAGATCTGAGACTGGTACTGGCTGTACGAAGATACGCACGTGTTTCTTAATTTATAGGCATTATGATCTGGAGGGTAATCAAGCGAACAGTGGAGTTCACAGTTACAGGTGGAGGATAGGTAATGAGATAGAGACAAGAAGCAGTATTAGAAATCCTGGTAAAGATCTGTTATTGAGTATGCAGTGCCTCTGGAGGACCATTTGAATAGGAAATACACAGGTTAAAGACAAATATGCCCAAGGCCAGTGGCTCATGCCTGTAATCCTAGCTACTCAGCAGGCTGAGATCTGAGGATCATAGTTTAAAGCCAGCCCGTGCAGAAAAGTCTGAGACTCTGATCTCCAGTAAACCACTAGAAAAACCGGAAGTGGCGCTGTGGCTCTAGAGGTAGAGCGCCCTCTTTGAGCTGAAGAGCGCAGGGACACCGCCCAGAGTTCAAACCCCATGACCCACAAAAAATAAAAAATAAAAAAGACATATGCGCAAAGCTCAGAATATGACTAGAATCCTGAAATGGATAGAGTTGAGGACCCAGTGACAAAAGAAGGACATATCATGAAAGGCTGGATCCCAAGAGAGATGAGAGAACTTAGGGTAGACTCTAACCTAGATTTAGTAGTACATGTTTGTACCTTCTGGTAACGGTGTAACATGTTAACAGATTTGAATTGCCACTTTTCTCTGAAGAATTAGGATAGATCACTGCTTCTTTGATGGGCGCCAGATTAAATAATATGTTTGTGAATTATGGTCATACCATAATTCCCAGTGGATCCACTTTAACATATTAGCCAGGTGATCTGTGCTATAATGTTACTGCCTTTACTGCTCTTACCTAAACCATCTCACTTTATTAAGAACCATCTGCAGGGGAGGGTGGAACATGTGCATATACCCAATTATGCAGTTAATGTAAATCAGCTAAGTGGGAGAACATTAGGTGATACAATGTAGAGTTAGAGAGTGTTGATAAGCCTGATGGGGAGGCAGATATAGGTGAACTAGTTTTGTGGCTTAGTGAAACCTTCAAACAAAAATAGGATACATATGTAATATCTTCAATTACTCTAGATTACATAGGTATAAACTGTAATTACCTTGCATAGTTTCTGTGACTATAAGCTTCCATTACTATTTATCTGGTCTTTTTTGATTCCCTTTATTTTCTAATTTCCACTTTTTTCTTTGGTTTAGCTCAGTGATTTCAAACGTAATTTTCTATGCTTTAAGTGTATCTCCTCTAAACATTTAAAAAAAAAATTTTTTTTTTTTGGAGTCCAGTCACCGGGCCTGAACTCTGGGCCTGGGTGCTGTCCCTCAGCTCTTCAGCTCAAGGCTAGCACTCTACCACTTGAGCCACAGCACCACTTCTGGCTTTTTTTCTTTTTGCTTATGTGGTGCTGAGGAATCGAACCCAGGGCCTCATGCATGCAAGGCAAGGCATGCAAGGCAAGCTCTCTTACCACTGAGCCACCTTCCCAGCACCCTCTTTTTTTTTTTTTTTAATTTAAATTTTATTTTATTTTATTTGAGAACACACTGTACAGAGGGGTTACAATTACATTGGCAGGATAATGCATACATTTCTTACCAAGCATTGCAGCCTCCTCCTTTGTTTACCCTTCACCTCCCTTCCCAGCCTCCCCCCTCCCCCCCCCCACCTCTTTTTTTTTTTTTTTTCAATAAGTTTTTTTTTTTTTTTTTGTCGGCCGTGGGGCTTGAACTCTGGGCCTGGGCGCTGTCCCTCAGCTCTTCAGCTCAAGGCGAGCACTCTACCACTTGAGCTACAGCGCCACTTCCGGTTTTCTGGTGGTTTATTGGAGATAGGAGTCTCATGGTCTCTCCTGCCCGGGCTGGCTTTGAACCGCGATCCTCAGATCTCAGCCTCCTGAGTAGCTAGGATTACAGGCGTGAGCCACCGGCGCCCGGCTTTAATAAGTTTTTTGTATTGTGAAAATACTTTACAGAGGGGTTACAGTTATTTCTGGTTCTTCTGTCTTGTATCCAGTTGAACAGGGTATGCATTATTACAGGGACTATTGTCATTTACGGATATATCTATGGAGTTGTCCTTGGAGGAATGGCAGCTTCTGGACTCTGCACAGCGACACTTGTATAGGGAGGTCACCCTGGAAAACTACAGCAACTTGTTATCAGTGGGTAAGTCTAGCATCCCAATTTAACTCAAGTTGGGAGTCATAAATTGCCATCTCTTTTTCTTTTGTTGACTTACCCTAGGTCCACTGAAGTATTTAATGACTATTAACTTGAACTATAGTGGTACATGTTCTAGTTTCTATCTGGTCTTTGGCACCTAATGGTATACTTCAACAAAGTACCAATGAACAGGGTATTTGTGTGTATGTGTGTGTACGTGTTTGTACACGTGTGTACGTGTGCCAGAACTGAGCCTTGAACTCAGGGCCTTGCAGTCTTGCCTAACTTTTTCAGTTGAGCCATACACCTCTACTTTGCTGGTTAATTGAGATGAGAGTCTCACAGATTGTCTGCCCAGGCTGGCTTCAAACTGTAATCTTCAAATCTCAGTTTCCTGAATAGCTAGGAATCACCATGCATAGTTAGTAGTGTAACATTAGGCATATTCCAGTGGTGTCTGGTGCAGATCAGCAGTTCTGTTTATTTACTGAGCCCTTAGTTTTATCCCTAGCAGTTTGGTTCATATCCCTTGTGATTTTCCGCCAACAGGATATCATGGTACTAAACCTGATTTAATCTTCAAGTTGGAGCATGGAGAAGAGCCATGGATTATAAATACCAAAATGTCCACACAGAACTGTCCAGGTGAGTGAGTGTAAACCTGAGATGTGGGACATGTGGAGGGTGACTGGTTTTTCTTGAGAGCTTGGCATAGGAATTGTGTTGTAAATAGAAATCCCTGAAAGTTTTTAAATTGATCTGGCTGACTCCATATAAGATAATGAACACCTCAGGTCAGGAGGTTGCTGCCATTTGTCATGTTGGGTTCTCCTTCATACCAACTGACATACTTTTTATTTATTTTTTTCTTGTCAGTACTGGGGCTTGAAGTCAGGACACTGTCCTTGTGCTTTTATGTTCAAGGTAAATGCTCTTCCATTTGAGCCACATTTTGATTTCTGGCTTTTTTGGTGATTAATTAGAGAGAACAGTCCCATGGACTTTCCTGCCTGAGAGACTTCCAACTGTGATTCTCAGATCTCAGCCTCTTTAGTAGTTAGGTTTGTAGGCATGAACTAATAGTAATAGTAAAAAAGTAAAAGACCCTATTTAAAAAGTAACAGTGATAGGCTGGGAAGGTGGCTCAGTGGTAGAGCGCTTGCCTTGCATGCCTGAGGCCCTGGGTTTGATTCCTCAGCACCACATAAGCAGAAAAAACCAGAAGTGGCACTGTGGCTCACGTGGTAGAGCGCTTGCCTTGAGCTGAAGAGCTGAGGGACAACGCCCAGGCCCAGAGTTCAGGCCCCATGACGGACAAAAAAAAAAAAAAGTAATAAGTGAGGGCTGGGAATGTGGCTTAGTGGTAGTGTGCTTGCCTAGCATGCATGAAGCCCTATGTTCCATTCCTTAGTACCAAATAAACAGAAAAAGCCTGAATTAGTGATATGGCTCACATGGTAGAGTGCTATCCTTGAGCAAAAGAAGCTCAGAGACAGTGCCCAGGCCCTGAGCTCAATCCCTAGGACAGGCAAAACAAACAAACAAAAAAAACCTAGATGAGTTTTTGTGTGCATATTTGTTTTGTAGAAGGCTGGGATGATTGGTTCCAGAAAAATCAAGATGAGCTTGAACGTATTGAGAGAAGCTATGCTTGTAATATGATTGGAAAACTTCATCTGAGCAAATCCCATGTTTCTTCAAGGCAAAGACTCCCTAAGTCTAACATACAAGGGGAATGTTTGACACAAACCTTGGGTTCAAGCAGAAACTTAAGAAAGAATCCTAATAAGTGTCATAGTAATGAAGAGTCATATTTTCTTAAGCATCAAAGTGCTTATAGCATAGAGAAGAGCTGTGTGTGTAAAGAATGTGGGAAAGCTTTTCGTTGTAAATCACAGCTCATTGTACATCTCAGAATTCATACAGGGGAAAAACCTTACGAATGCAGTAAATGTGAAAGAGCCTTCAGTGCCAAGTCAAATCTTAATGCTCATCAGAGAGTTCACACAGGAGAAAAACCCTACTCATGTAGTGAATGTGGGAAAGTCTTCTCTTTCAGGTCACAACTCATAGTACACCAGGAAATTCACACAGGAGGGAAACCGTATGGTTGCAATGAATGTGGGAAAGCATACAGTTGGAAATCTCAGCTTATTTTACATCAAAGAAGTCATACAGGAGTCAAACCTTATGAGTGCAGCGAATGTGGGAAAGCCTTTAGTTTAAAGTCTCCCTTTGTTGTACACCAGAGAACTCACACAGGAATGAAACCTCATAAGTGCAATGAATGTGGGAAAGCCTTTAGAAGTAAGTCCTACCTCCTTGTTCACATCAGAATGCACACAGGAGAGAAACCCTATCAGTGTACGGATTGTGGGAAAGCCTTCAATATGAAGACACAACTAATTGTGCACCAAGGAGCTCATACTGGAAACAACCCTTATCAGTGCAGTGACTGTGGCAAGGCCTTTGGGAGAAAGGAGCAGCTCACTGCTCACTTGCGAGCCCATGCTGGGGAGAAGCCTTATGGGTGCAGTGAGTGCGGGAAGGCTTTTAGTAGCAAGTCGTACCTTGTCATACACAGGAGAACACACACAGGAGAGAGGCCCTACGAGTGTAACTTATGTGAGAGAGCCTTCTGTGGGAAATCACAGCTAATTATACACCAGAGAACTCACTCCACAGAGAAGCCCTATGAATGCAGTGTGTGTGAAAAGGCCTATCCTAGGAAGGCATCCCTTCAGATACACCAGAAAACTCACTCAGGAGAGAAACCTTTTAAGTGCAGTGAGTGTGGGAAAGCCTTTACTCAGAAGTCCTCTCTCAGTGAACATCAGAGAGTTCACACGGGAGAGAAGCCATGGAAGTGCTCTCAATGTGGAAAATCCTTCTGTTGGAACTCAGGACTTCGTATACATCGGAAAACACATAGAGAAATTCAAGTACTGAAATCAAAGACTCTTTCACAGGAGCTGATGCTATAGAGACTCAGAAACTATTATTCAGATGGAATTAAAAGCAGTGGGTCCTATCACGTAAGTTGTATAGGAGAGACCAGTCATACTTGAGTAAGTTGAAAAAACTGTAATCAAAATATTTGTAGGGCTGTCCTTGGAAGGAGGCTTACTGGTAGAACGCTTGCCTTGCATGCATGAGGCCCTGGGTTTGAGTCCTCAGAACCACATAAGCAGAAAAAGCTGGAAGTGGTACTGTGGCTCAATGGTAGAGCACTAGCCTTGAGCTGAAGAGCTGAGGGACAGCGCCGAGGCCCAGAGTTCAAGCCCAACAACCAACAAAAACAAAAACTGTAGACAAGAGAATGCTTGAACAGTGGGGAACAGTAATAACAAGTATTGTAGTGTCATTATGAAGATGTGGGCTATTCACACTGAGACTTTGTAAGTTTAATAAAATTTAGGAAGCATTTTCCCATAGGAAGCATGTTACGTATGTGAAACTATGGTTTTATAAAATAAGATAAAGATAACTTCAGTTATAAACATGGGGGAGTATGAAGTTTTGTTTTTTCTCAATATGTAAATAAGTAGAAACTTATACCAAAAGCCAGGATATATCTCATGTATCCTAGTTAACTGGATTATACATTTTGGTATTTTTTAATTGTGTGTGTGTGTGTGTGTGTGTGTGTGTGTGTGTGTGTTTGTGTACATACTTGATAGTTTGTGACATACCATCCCCTGATAGTCTCTATATTAAATGCTAAATAACATCACTATCTCCATGTTTTAGCATGTTTGGAATTGGAAGGATACAGTTATCTAAATATTCTGCATGAGCAGGTCTGGCAGTTATAACTGCTTATAAAAGGAGTCACCATAATGAGCACTTACCTTGTATTAGTAGCTTAGTATCTGTTCTCCATTGGTAATAATGAGTTGTTTTTTTGTTGTTGGTTGTGGGACTTGAACTTGGGGCTTGGGGGGCACTGTCCCTGAGCTCTTTTTGCTCAAGGCTAGCACTCTACCACTTTGGGCCACAGCTTTACTTCCAGTTTTCTGGTGGTTTACTAGAGATAAAAGTCTCATGGACTGGGCAGGGAAGGTGGCTCAGTGGTAGAGAGCTTGCCTTGCATGCATGAGGCCCTGGGTTCGATTCCTCAGCACCACATAAGCAGAAAAAAAAAGCCGGAAGTTGCGCTGTGGCTCAAATGGTAGAGTGCTAGCCTTGAGCTGAAGAGCTGAGGGATAGCGCCCAGGCCCAGAGTTCAGGCCCATTACCAGACCCCCCCCCAAAAAAAAAAAAAAAAAAAAAAAGTCTTACAGACTTTCCTGCCTAGGCTGGCTTTGAACCATAATGCTCAGATCTTAGCCTCCTGAGTCACTAGGATTACAGTTGCAAACCACTGGTGCTTGGCTCTGATACTTTTTTTTTTTTGTCAGACATGGGGCTTGAACTCTGGGCATGAACACTGTCCCTCAGCTCTTCAGCTCAAGGCTAGCGTTCTACCACTTGAGCTATGGCGCCACTTCTGGTTTTCTGGTGTTTTATTGGAGATAAAAGAGTCTCACACGCTGGGAAGATGGCTCAGTGGTAGAGCACTTCATTGCATGCCTGAAGCCCTGGGTTCGATTCCTAGCACCACATAAGCAAAAAAAAAAGAAAAAAAAAAAGAGTCTCACGGTCTTTCCTGCCTGGGCTGGCTTTGAACCGTGATAGTCAGATCTCAGCCTCCTCAGTAGCTAAGATTACAGGCATGAGCCTCCAGCGCCCAGCTTTCTGATACTTTCTTATTCAGACTCTTCACATTTCTTTCAATTAATACATTGTGTGGAGTCTTGATATTTATCTCCAGACTTTTTTCAATCATGCTTAACACCATAATCTACTACATTGCTCAAACCCCAAACCTAAGGATAATTGCTTTTCCTTTTTTGTACTTTATTCATCAAATCTTTGTTCATTCTAACTTTAGGATATGATTTTTGACTAAAAATGAGTTATGAGTTTCCTGCAAATGTATTTCTTCAATTGAACTTTAAAACTTCAGATATTTTTACATTACTCCTAAGCTTTATTTTTTTTGTGTGTGTGTGGGGGTCCAGTCGTGGGGCCTGAACTCTGGGCCTGGGCGCTATTCCTCAGCTCTTGTAAGCCACGGCGCCACTTCTGGCTTTTTTCTTTTTGCCTATGTGGTGCTGAGGAATCGAACCCAGGGCCTCATGCATGCAAGGCAAGTGCTCTACCACTGAACCACCTTTCCAGCCCCAACTCATCTTTATACTGCAGAATATTTTTATAACTAGCAGAATAAAGAAAATGTAGTTTCTTTTTGAAATTGAAAATAGTCCTTTTGAAGAGCACGTCTAGTAAGTAGCTAACATATTAGTAGTTACATTGTGAGGGTGTCAGAAATAGAACAATATAAAACTGACTATTCAACTGAATGGTTTAAAATTCTAAAATTTAAATTTTAAAATTTTGTGCCAAGACAGTTTAGATGAAAGGGTGTACTTTGAAAACATGTTATATGAAGTGACTTTCCTTGTAACAATGTCAGAAAATCAAAGTAGTGGCATGAGCCACTTACTTCTAGCTAATCTGTTCATGAACCACTCACTTCTAGCTAATCTGTTTTATTTTTTCTTCATTGTACTTAACTCCTGTATAGGCTTTGTTATTTACTTTCTTTTTTTTTTTTTTTTTGCTTTTTAACTTTTCCACTGATTTGAAAGTTTTTTCTTCTCATGTTTCTCCAGTGCCTCATTCTTTTTTTTTTTTTTTTTTTTTTTTGTCGGTCGTGGGCTTCAACTCTGGGCCTGGGCACTGTCCCTCAGCTCTTCAGCTCAATGCTAGCACTCTACCACTTGAGCCACAGCGCCACTTCCGGCTTTTTCTGCTTCTGTGTTGTTGAGGAATCAAACCCAGGGCTTCATGCATGCAAGGCAAGCACTCTACCACTGAGCTACCTTCCCAGCCCCATCCAGTATCTCATTTTTTTTTGGGGGGGGGTCCGGTCGTGGGGCCTGAACTCTGGGCCTGGGCGCTGTCCCTCAGCTCTTCAGCTCAAGGCTAGCACTCTACCACTTGAGCCACAGCGCCACTTCCGGCTTTTTTCTTTTTGCTTATGTGGTGCTGAGGAATTGAACCCAGGGCCTCAAGCATGCAAGGCAAGCGCTCTACCACTGAGCCACCTTCCCAGCCCCTCCATTACCTCATTCTGTTCAGAGCACAGCATATATATGTTGTGTACTGAGTACCTTTTTTTTCCTGCTTATTACACTTTATGAATTGCTCACATTCTTCCATGATAAGCTTCGTGAGAACTACCAAAGATGACTTATCTAACTCAATTTCCTGTCATTTTCAGTATTTCTTGTGTTTTTCAATACCTAAAGCATAGGCATTCATTTGAGATTTATTATTGCATACTTGGAAGGCAAACCTTAAAAACAGCTCTGGGCTACGAATGTGGCTTACTTGTATAATGCTTGTCTAGCATGCATAAAGCCCTGGGTTTGATTCCTTAATACCAATAAACAGAAAAGGCTGGAAGTGGTGCTGTGGCTCAAGTGGTAGAGTGCCATCCTTGAGCAAAAGAAGTTTAGGGACAGTGCATAGGCACCGAGTTCAAACCCCAGGACTGGCTAATAACAAAACAACAACAACAAACAAACCATACCCACAATCAGCTCCTCCATTTCTGGTCTTTTATTCATTCAGATAAGCACCACCATAAAGGTTTTGTTTCCTTTATAGAAACTTGGCAATAGCCGGGCGCCAGTAGCTCACGCCTGTAAGCCTAGCTACTTAGGAGGCTGAGATCTGAGGATATTGGTTCAAAGCTAGCCCAGGCAGGAAAGTCGGTGAGACCCTTATCTCCAATAAACCACTAGAAAACTGGAAGTGGCTGGGCTGGGAAGGTGGCTCAGTGGTAGAGCGCTTGCCTTGCGTGCTTGAGGCCCTGGGTTCGATTCCTCAGCACCACATAAGCAGAAAAAAAAAAGCCAGAAGTGGTGCTGTGGCTCAAGTGGTAGAGTGCTAGCCTTGAGCTGAAGAGCTGAGGGACAGTGCCCAGGCCCAGAGTTCAGGCCCCACGACCGGACCCCCCCCCATAAAAAAGTATGAAAGGTCATGGAAGAGAAGTGTTTGGAGATAATGCAAATCCAAGCATGAACTTTGTTTCTCTAAGTAAATCAAAGAATGAAAGTGACCTACATACATGCATTTATTTTAAAACATCATTTATATTTGCTTGTCCCCCAAGGAAATTATGGAAGAATTGAATCAGATGAATTTAATATACTTGATAAATTATTTTTCAGCACCAAGAGGGAGGAAACTGATACTTCGCTAAATTACGACTAGTATGAGATATATATATATATATATATATATATATATATATATATATATATATATATATATATATTAGAGAGAGAGAGAAGTATAAAAAGTCACAGATAATTATCACAGAAATTGTTTAGGGGAGACACTCTATGAGTGAAGGAATATAGAAAATGCTTCAGTAGAGCTGAGAAGGTGGCTTAGTGGTAGAGCGCTTGCCTTGCATGCCTGAGGCCCTGGGTTCGATTCCTCAGCACCACATAAGGAAAAAGAAAGAAGCCAGAAGTGGCGCTGTGGCTCAAGTGGTAGAGCGCTAGCCTTGAGCTGAAGAGCTGAGGGACAGTGCTCAGGCCCAGAGTTCAGGCCCCACGACCAGACCAAAAAAAAGAAAAAAGCCAGAAGTGGCGCTGTGGCCCAAGTGGTAGAGCGCTTACCTTCAGCTGAAGAGCTGAGGGACAGTGCCCAGGCCCAGAGTTCAGGCCCCACGACTGGACACCCCCCCCCCCAAAAAAAAAGAAAATGCTTCAGTAATCAGTTAACTCGCTGGGCGCTGGTGGCTCATGCCTGAATCCTAGCTACTCTGGAGGCTGAGATCTGAGGATCATGGTTCAAAGACAGCCTGGGCAAGAAAGTCCATGAGACTCATCTCCAATTAACCAGCAGAAAACTGGAAGTGGTGGTGTGGCTCAAGTGGTAGAGCGCTTGCCTTGAGCTGAAGAGCTGAGGGACAGCGCCCAGGCCCAAGACCTATGACTGACCAAAAAAAAAAAACAAAAACAAAATCCAAACTCTCCTTAAACATCAGAGCAGACATAGAAGAAGCTTATGGTTGTAAATGTTGCAGAACTTTTTCCCCAGAGTCAGAATTTATCACACATCACAGAACTCATATAGGAGAGAAACCTTATGACTGTAGCCAAAATCACAGCTCACATTCTCATCAGAGTACTTATACCAGAGAGAAACCATATGAATGTGGTAAGTGTGGGAAAGCTTTCAGAAATCACATTGTAAAGCTCATTGGAGGACACATAGAAGAAAGGTCCTGTGGATGCAGTGAATGTGGGAGGGCCTTCAGTGAAAAGTCAAATCTCATAAACCACCAGAGAATTCCCATAGGCAAGAGACCTTTCAACTGCAGGGAATGTGATACAGCCTTCAGCAGGAAATCAAAACATTTTTACACATCACAGGGCCCACACAGGAACAAAATCCTACAGACCTAATGACTGTAGAAAATCCTTTTTTGAGAAATCAGAACTCATTAGACATCAGACAGGCAGTCAGTGTAAAGCAATTATAGAGAGGGCAAGTCTCCATCATCAGAGAATACATACAGGAGAGAAACCTCATAGATGCATACAGTGTGGGAAAGCACTCTATCAGAAGCCACACCTCATATCACATTAGATGATACACATAGGAGAGAAACCCTTTTTAAACAGCCAATGTGGAAAAGCCTTCTGCAGAAAATTCCAGCCTGTTAGACATCAGAGATCTCATAACAGGAGAAAAACCCTATGAATGTGGTGAATGTGGGAAAACCTTCAGTGAAAAATTGTCTTACTAATCATCAGAAAATTCATACAGGAGAAAAACCCTGTGTGTGTAGTGAATGTGGGAAAGCCTGTTCTCAGAAGTCACACCTCCTGTCACCAGAGGCCACACACTGGAGAGAAACCCTATGAGTGCAATGAATGTGGAAAAAATTTGGTGAGAAGTCGAGTCTTGCAACTCATCAGAGAACTCGTACAAGAGAAAAAATGCTATGAATGTAGGGAATATGAAAAAGCCTCTCAATGCCTTGAGCTGAAGAGCTGAGGGACAGTGCCCAAGCCCAGAGTTCAAGCCCCACGGCCGACCAAAAAAAAAACAAAAAAAAAAAAAAGAAAAAGCCTCTCAGAAGTCACAGCTAAATACTCACTGGGTAATTCATACAGAAGAGAAACCCTATAAATGCGACCTTTGCACAAAAGCATTCTTTGAGAAGGCAAAGCTAATTAGACATTGGGGAACTCACAGAGAAGAAAAACCTTGTGAATGCAATCAATGTAGAAAAGCCTTCAGTGAAGTCAAACCTTATACCATTCCATACAGGGGAGAAGCCCTGTAGATGTAGTGAGTGAGGAAAGCTTTTACTCAGGTGTCAGCTTGTTAACCACTAGCAAATTCATACAGGAGATAAGCCTTATCATTGCAGTGAATATGCAAAAGCTTTCAGGAATCACAACTCATTAATCATCAGAGAACTCATTTGGGAAATAAATCTTAGAAATGTAATATGAGTCTTAACAGATTACACTTCATTGTACTTCAGAAACTACAGATATAGTAAATTACAGCTAAGTTGTTTGAGTTGTTTGAGAGTATTAAGGTAGAAATTATAATTGATGTTTAATAGGGAGAACTTTCAGGAGAAAGGCCAGTATACATATTTATATATCAACACTGATGGAATAGAATGGACCTGTGAGTGCATTGGATCTCATGGAAAGTCAAGCCTTAGTAGAATATTATGGTATGAAGGGAGTAATACTGTGAATATAGAAGTCAGACCTCAGCTCTAGGAATATTTCCACTGAAGTCATAGAAAACGAATGGATTACATCCACCAAGACAGTACTTTTATCAAGTAATGACAGGTCACTCTACATAATAGAATGCATTTAGAAATCAAATTCTGTGAAAATACTAAATTGTAGGACAATCTTCAGCAAGTAGTTCAACTATGTTTAATTTTTTGGAATTCATGTTAACAGATACTAGTAGTCCTCAGTTCTCAACTGAGATTGACAGGCATTCATGCTGAAGTATGAAGATTTTAAAATGTGTTTATAAATTGAATCATTGAAATATTGGAGTAGGAAAATTTACAGTAGTATTTACGCTTTATTTTCTACTGTCATGTATATGTTTTATATCTTGGAATTACATATAATGTTAATGGCATCAAATGTATATCCTAGTGCCTCTGATGTATGTCAAAACACTATATACTATTGTTTTTCTATTTTAATACCATGAAAATTGAAATGGCTCATTGCTGAACAGGTAGATTAAGCAATAATAATTACAATTTTTTCTTATCATTTATTGGCATATACAGGGATTGCTTATTATTGACCTCTCATCACCAACAGAAATTATTTTATTAGTTTCTTGCATTCTTAAGAGTTTGTAAAACATTTTATTGAGTCTTGTTAATCAGTACATGAAGGTAAGAGCAACAGAATGCAACAGAAATATTTGATAGTGAATTAGTAAAAGAAATTTGCTGGGTGCCGGTGGCTCACACCTGTAATCCTAGCTACTCAGGAGGCTGAGATCTGAGGATTGCGGTTCAAAGCCAAGCCAGGCAGGAAAGTCTGTGAGACTCTTATCTCCAACAAACCATTCATAAACTGGAAGTGGCTCAAGCAGTAGAGCGCTCGCCTTGAGCTGAAGAGCTGAGGGATAGTGCTCAAGCCCAGAGTTGTGAACTGTAGTCCATATTACTCCAGAAAAATGGAAGAATGTGCCATGAAAACCTTTTCTCATTTGCCAGGCATGAAGGCACATACTTGTAAGACCATCAACAAGGAGGCTGAGGCAGGAGCAGCTCATGTTCAAGGCTTTTTCTCAAAACAAGACAAATCAGATCTCATTTAGTGATATGCCTCCAAACATAATATATACACATCTTAATACACTTGTATTAAGATGTGTATATAAGATGTGTACCACTTGTATTCTGATTAAATGCAGATACTTTGCTGCTACCATGTTTTCGATGTTTGATAAAATGTCTTGTAAAAAGTGTCTTTGGTGGGAATGTGGCTTACAGTGGTTGCTTAGCATGCATGCAGCCCTGGGTTTGATTCCTAAGTACCACATAAACAGAAAAAAGCTCCAAGTGTCACTGTGGCTCAAGCGGTAGAGAGTGCTAGCCTTGAACACAAGAGGCTCAGGAACAGTGCCAAGGCCGAGTTCAAGCTTCAGGATTGGCCAAAAAAAAAAAAAAGAAAAGAAAAAGTGGAGCTGGCAAGGTGGCTCAGTGATTTAATGCTTGCCTTGCATGCATGAGGCCCTGGGTTTGATTCCTCAGCACAACATAAGCAGAAAAAAGCCAGAAGTGGTGCTTTGGCTCAAGTGGTGGTAGAGTACTAGCTGAGGGACAGCACCTAGGCCCAGAGTTCAAGCTCCATGAATGAAAAAAAAAGTTTTGTGGTGAGAAAATATTCTTGAAACATCAAGGAAATCTGTTTTGCCCTCCTGAACCTCTCTGTGTTAAGTGGACAAGTATCAGCAAACAAGAATTTAGTTATTTCATCATTACAATGTTCTGCCTTTCACAATTTTCATTATTGTCTTGTAAACTTAACTTTATGTGAAGTATGCTTTTGTGTAGAAATGACTAAGTTATCTCTTAACCAAGTAATACTGCCGAACAGATACTCTAATTTTTTTTTTTTTTTTTTTTTTTTTTTGTCGGTCGTGGGGCTTGAACTCTGGGCCTGGGCACTGTCCCTCAGCTCTTCAGCTCAAGGCGAGTGCTCTACCACTTGAGCTACTGCCCCACTTCTGGTTTTCTGGTGGTTTATTGGAGATAGGAGTCTCAGGGTCTCTCCTGCCCGGGCTGGCTTTGAACCGCGATCCTCATATCTCAGCCTCCTGAGTAGCTAGGATTACAGCAGTTAGCCACCGGTGCCCATCAAAGATCTTATTTTGGTTCATGGTTTCAGAGGTATCAGTTCATCAGAGGTATCATGATGTTCACCATGGGGAAGACATGGCAGAGCCTAGCAGTTTCATCATGGTGGCTGGAAGGAAGGAGCCACATCAGAAAGCATCTAGGGTGAGATAGAATCCAAGGATTTGCCCTAATAGTCTACTTCCAACCTAGCAAAAAATTCCACTACCTCCCACTGGTCTATTCAGATTTTGGATGGATTAAATGGATTTAAACATTTATCAGAAAACTCATGCTCATCTTTGGAAATGCTATCCTAGGTACCCTAATTATAATTTCCTTTTTTTTTTTTTTTTGGTTTGTTTGTTTTTTTTTTGGTTGGTCATAGGGCTTGAACTCTGTACCTGGGCCCTGTCCCTGCGCTCTTAATCTCAAGGCGAGCACTCTACCACTTGAGCCACAGTGCCACTTCCAGTTTTCTGGTGGTTAATTGAAGAGTCTTATGGACCTTCCTTGCATGGGCTGGCTTTGAACTGTGATTCTCAGATCTTAGCCTTTTGAGTAGCTGGGATTACAGGTGTGATCACCCGTATACTAGGCCTGAGTGTACTTTACTAATCTAGATATTTCTTCATCAAATTGACAATAAGGCTTAATCATTACTATACTGGACATAAGGGCTCAAGCAGTAATATAGTTGACTAGCAAACATGATGCATTGAGTTCAAATTCCACTACTGTCAATAACTAAAAAGTAAACATTAATCATTATAAACTGGATATGCTGTCTCACATCTATAATCTCAGCTACTTGGGAGGTTGAGATCAGATTAGGTCTGAGGCCAGCCTGTGGGAAGTTTGTGAGTCTCCCTATCTCTACAGATGGTGTGTAGTGGTATGTGCCTGTTATTCTAGTCTAGAAGTGTAAATAGGAGGTTCACTGTCCAGGCAGACCTGGGCAAAAAGCAGGCCTGTTTAGCAAGCATGGGTCCCTCCCTGATTTCAAACTCAATTATTAGCACCATTCAAAAAAATTTAAAAGAGCCAGGAGCCGGTGGCTCACTCCTGTAATCCTAGATATTCAGGAGGTTGAGATCCAAGGATCTCAGTTCAAAGCCAGCCCTGGCAGGAAAGTCCTGAGACTCTTATCTCCAATAAAAACCACTAGGAAACCGGAAGTGACGCTGTGGCTCAAGTGGTAGAGCACTCGCCTTGAGCGCAGGGACAGCGCCCAGGCCCAGAGTTCAGGCCCCATGACCGACTCTCCCCCCGCCCCACAAAAAACCATTACAAGTGAAGATCTTATTGTGTTCTTAGTCTAGGAAGAGAGAAGTAATTGGTAAGAGTTATCTTTTTTTTTGTCTTTTCTTTTTTTTTGGTACTGGGGATCGAACCCAGGATGTTGCACTTGCTAGGCAAGCGCTTTGCCACTGAGCTACATCCCAGCCCGGTAAGTTATCTTAATACATTTGAGAAACATACGAATAGCCAAAAGTACTCAAAATCAGCAAAATACAATTACGTGTATACATAAACATATGTACAATATATCCTAGTTGGTACTTTTGTTTCTTCTATTTCTTTCCTTTTGTATCCACAATTTTTTTTTTTTTTTTTGGTCCAGTGGTGGGCCTGGGCGCTGTCCCTCAGCTCTTCAGCTCAAGGCTAGCACTCTACCACTTGAGCCACAGCGCCACTTCCGGCTTTTTTCTTTTTGCTTATGTGGTACTGAGGAATCGAACCCAGTACCTCATGCATGCAAGGCAAGCGCTCTACCACTGAGCCACCTTCCCAGCCCTCCTTTTATTTTCTTACTTTGACATTTCTCCCTCCCCCTCCCCCTCCCCCCCACCCTTGGTCAGTACTAGAGTTTTAGATTGCTAAGGCAAGGATTCTACTGCTTGAGCTTTGCAAACCTTCAACTTCAGCCCTCTCTCCCCCCTTAATTCTTTAAGGGTATTTTGGGAAATAGGAGTTGGCAGTACTTTCGTTTCAACATATGAAAAATGTGCGGCCTCTTATGGGCTCCTTGGTGGTATATATATATATTTTTTAATTTTGTCAGTCGTGGCTGGGTGCTGTCCCTGAGCTGTTTTCGCTCAAGGCCAGCACAGCGCTCTACCACTTTGAGCCACAGTGCCACTACCGGTTTTCTGGTGGTTAAGTGTAGGTAAGAGTCTCAAGGACTTTCCTGCCCAGGCTGGCTTTGAACTGTGATCCTCAGAACTCAGCCTCCTGAGTAGCTAGCATTATAGGCGTGAGCCACCAGCGCTTAGGTCTCCTAGATTTTAGATGATAAACCCACTGTAATTCAAACTGTTGTTTCCGATGGTCAATGCATTTTTTTTCTTTTTAGAAATATAGTCATGATGGAGTTTGTAATTTTTTTGGGTCCGTCCTGGGGCTTGAACTCTGGGCCTGGGGGCTGTCCTTGAGCCTCTGTTTATCAGGGAACCTCTGGATAATCTAGAAGAATTAAAGAGCTAGAGTTGCTTGAGCTGACACATAAAGACTAAGTTGAGAGGAGCTACCGAAGTTAGGGTGTGAAAGACAGCCGTGCTTCTCTCCTCCCTCGGTGGAGGGCGCGGCGCGCTCAGAGGCGTCGGGAGCACACGTGACGTCTGGATCGCAGCGTTGGCGCCATCACGGAGGAAAGCGGGGCGCGAGAAGCTCCAGGGCGCGAGCACCGAGCGTTCCGGGTCTCGGGAAGGCTTTCACCTTTCCTCGAGAGCTACCCGAAGTCCCCAGGCCGTGCTGGCAGGCTGACCGCCGCAGTCAGGGAGCGGCCGGGTCCGGGGGGCGTGGCTCCGCCGGCCCCGCGCCACCAAGGCCAGCGCCATCAAGGCCAGCGCCCAGGGCGAGCCCCGGAGTCAAAGTCCCCGCCCCGGCTAGTCGCGGGGCCGCCGCGTTTCCGCCCCTTCCGCAGACGGGGCCCGAGCGTCGGCGGCCGCGGGTCACCCCCAGGCCGGCAGACACGCTCGCTCAGCGGGCATCGCTCACAGACCCGTCCCCTCGCCCTCCGGCCGCAGTGGCCTGTGGGAAACGCCGTCGAGTCTCGCGGGCTTTTGTCTCCGTGCGGTGGCTGCGGCCGCACGGCATGCCGGGAGATGTAGTAGGCGGCTCGCGCGGTCCTCCGTCAGAGCGGCGAACCCGGAGGAGTGCGGTGGTCGGGTCAGGTCGGCGGATCGCGTGGCTTGCCGCGGACTGCGGTGGGAGGCGCCTCGTTGCCCTCGCCGCAGTCGGCTCTGGGAAGCGTGGCCGAGCGGCGTGGAGAGCGCCGCGGCGCGGAGGGCCGCCCCTCGCGGGGGCTCTGGGAAGTGTAGTCGGAGGCCTGCGGCCTGGGGGCGGTTCTCGCAGGAGTCTGGTGCTGGGCCCCGGAACGCTGCGCGCGCGGGCGGCGCTGTGAGGGGACGCTCGTGGCCGGCGCTGCCAGAGCGGCCCCGGCGGCGCTCGCGCCCGCGAGTGGTCGAATCGCGGGCCCGCTGGCGGGTCCGCGGCGCCCTGCCAACGCCGCCTGACGTCCTCTCCCGCCCCAGATCGAGTCATGGCTCCGGTAAGCGTGCCTTTCCCTCTCGGAAGTGCAGGTTTCGGGAGCTGGGGCCGGCCAGGCGCTCCTCAGAGACCCCTCCCCGAGGGTCGTGGCCCGGCTGCTGCCCGGCCTCTCCCTCCCGGGCTTGGGGCTTGCTCGTTCCCACGCAGCGCCCTTCGCGCCCCTCGCGCCCCGACCCCAGTGTCGGCACCGCTGAAGAACTTCGCAGAGTGCGCGCGGCCCGGGCCCGCGGCGCCCGCGTCCCAGACTCCCGGCGGCTCTCCAGAAGCATGCTTTTAACCTGCTTTCCAGGTTCTTCAAGCTCGTGCCCCAGACTGCCTGGGGATGCAACCGTTGCGGGCAAAAGTTTTGACCTCGCAGGACTCATTTTTCAGACATGACATAAATTTCCTTAGCAAGAAAACCCAAAATATTGGTTGGAATACTGCTTATCTTAGGTTAGTGTTTCCCAGAGACCAGCATAAAGGCTTCAAACCATTCTTCAGTTTCCTTTCTCTGTTCTACCATTTGAGTTCTTCTGGGAAATCTAATTTTCACTTTTGCAGATGTTTAGGAAATCACTTCCTTTGTTATAATTTTTTTTTTTGGGGGGGGGGTCCGGTCGTGGGGCCTGAACTCTGGGCCTGGGCACTGTCCCTCAGCTCTTCAGCTCAGGGCTAGCACTCTACCACTTGAGCCATAGCGCCACTTCCACTTTTTTCTTTTTGCTTATGTGGTGCTGAGGAATCGAGCCCAGGGCCTCAGGCATGCAAGGCAAGCACTCTACCACTGAGCCACCTTCCCAGCCCCTCTTTATTTTTTTTTTTTTTAGTGGGTTGTGGGGTTTGAACTTTGGGCCTGGGCACTGTCCCTGCACTCTTCAGCTCAAGGTGAGCACTCTATCACTTGAGCCACAGCGCCATTTCCCTTTGTTATAATTTTTAAGATTGTAAAACATAACTGTGGCACATCTTATGGGGTTTACTATTAGTTGGGACATTTTACATTGCTCTTTTTCTTTCTTTTTTTTGGTGCTGGTACTGGGACTTGAACTCTCCTTGTGGGTACTGTCCCTCCAGCTTTTGTTGGTTAATTGGGGATAAGGGTCTCACAGACATTCCTTCCAGGAACCTTGATCCTCAGATCTCAGCCTGTTGAGTAGCTAGGATTAAAAGTGTGAGCCACGGCACCTGCCTGGTTGTGTGGCTCATTGAAGTATTCAAAACCATGTTGTGAAGTAGAATTTTGTTTTATTATTTCCAGTAACCCTGAGGCAAAGAGCTTTAGGTTCCATTCGGAGAAACATTATGTTTCTTTCTTGAGAAGCATGTGCACTTTATGTATTGTTTGTTGCTCGTCTTTTTTATTGTGATATTTCTAAAATTGTCACTATGATTTGTTGGAGGTTGTGTTAGGGTATCATTACTGATCCCCCTAATACAGCCAGTTATTACCACAAAGAAATGTTGGCCAAACCATAGACCCATATTAAGGAAAATTTGCAATGTTTACTAAACACAATTTGCACTGTTTACTAACTACAAAGGAATGGTGTCTAGTATTCAAAAAATGTAAGTTATTAAGAATTTTTCCAGTTATATAGGTGTGCTAGGCAGTTAATAAAATATGCATAAGTTTTAGATTGTTTAATAATTTTTTGTTGTTGTTTGTTTGGTTTGGTGTTTGTAGGTCGTGGGGCTTGAACTCTGGGCCTGCGTGCTGTCCCTCAGCTCTTCAGCTCAAGGCTAGCGCTCCACCACTTGAGCCACAGTGCCAGTTCTGGATATTTTGTTTATTTTTTGTCTGACATGGGCTTGAACTCTGGGCCTAGGTGCTATCCCTGAGCTCTTCAACTCAAGTCAAACTCTCTGGTCATTTCTGGTTTTCAGGTGGTTAATTGGAGATAAGAGTCTCACAGACTTTCCTGCCCAAGCTGGCTTTGAACTGTGATCCTCAGATCTTAGCCTCCTGAGTAGCTAGGATTACAGGTGTGAGCCAGCAGCACCTGGCTAAAATTTATTTTTGTGATATTTATTTTCCTTATTTGAAATAAAATATAAATAACAAAATAATATAGAATAAAAAAAGAAGAATTTTCCCAACCAGAACAGGAAGTCTGTGTTGTTCTCATCTATAGCCCTAAGTTGTGAACAACTGCATGTCATTTCTGGGCAAATAATCCATATCCTTTTCTACTTCTCCTCTGTTGTGAAATAGAACAAAACAAAAACCTAGGATCTTCAGGGTATCAGAATTACTCAGAATTCTGGAAACTCTTATTACCCCCACATCTACACACTGTCTACTTTCCATGGTGAGGCTCTAGTCATTCCTTAATCAGGCATTGTGAGGCATGGGGACTGGTTGTACAGATGCCTGTATGTTATTTCAGGGTTCAGTGACATTCAGAGATGTGGCCATAGATTTCTCCCAGGAGGAGTGGAAATGGCTTCAGCCTGCTCAGAGAGATTTGTACAGATCTGTGATGCTGGAAAATTATGGCCATCTGGTTTCACTGGGTAAGTATTCCTCATCTCCTTCAAGTCATAATTAGAGCCTTAGTATGGGCCTTTCGAACTCAGGGCCCGTGTGCTGTTCCTGAGCTTTTTTGCTCATGGCTAGCACACATTCTCTCTCTCTCTCTCTCTCTCTCTCTCTCTCTCTCTCTCATATAAAATATATATATATATATATATATATTGTTGTTGTTGTTGTTTTGTTGTTGGTTGTGCGGCCTGAACTTTGAGCCTGGGTGCTGTCCCTCAGCTCTTCAGCTCAAGGCTAGCACTCTACCACTGAGCCACCTTCCCAGCCCATTTTTGTTTTTCAATTTTAAGAGCCTCAAGGACTTTCCTGCTTAGGCGGGCTTTGAATTGAGGTCCTCAGATCTCCTCTCCAGTAGCCAGGATTACAGAGAGAAGGCACTGGTGACCAGTTATAGTCTTGATTATCTGGGTGAACATTCACAAAGGATATATGAATTTCTTTCTTTCTTTCTTTCTTTTTTTTGTCCGTTGTGGGGCTTGAACTCTGGGCCTGGGTACTATCACTCAGCTCTTCAGCTCAAGACAAGCACTTGAGCCACAGCGCCACTTCCAGCCTTTTCTGTTTATGTGGTGCTGAGCAATCAAACCCAGGGCCTCCTGCATGCAAGGCAAGCACTCTACCATTGAGCCACTCTCCCGGACCCATGAATCTCTTAATCTTATTTTTAAAAGATGGTGAATTAATCTTTGGGCATTTTTCCGTACTTCTACTTGTAATTTATTTTAATAGCCTTTCTTAGGATTTAAAGACTGATTTTGAACTCTTTTTCATTTCTTGTAAGCAGGTCTCTGCATTTCTAAGCCAGATGTGGTTTCCTTATTGGAGCAAGGGAAAGAGCCCTGGCTTGGGAAGGGAGGTGTGAACAGAGATCTCTTTTCAGGTAAGTGAAATACAGGCTGAGAGAGACAGTTGTTCCTTCCCTGCCACCCCACTCCCACCCCTCACCCTACCTTGAGACTTTTTTTTTGTTGTTATGGGCTTGAACTCTGGGCCTGAGTGCTATCCCTGAGCTCTTCAGTTCAAGGCGAGTGCTCTACCACTTAAGCCACAGCACCACTTCTGGTTTTCTGGTGGTTTATTGGAGATAAGAATCTCATGGACTTTCCGGCCAAGGCTGGCTTTGAACCATGATCCTCAGATTTCAGCCTCCTGAGTAGCTAGGATTACAGGTGTGAGCCACTGGCGTCCAGCTAAATGTATATTCTTATGAAAGTTCTACAACCTTTATAGTTTGTCAAAGGTTGAATTACAGAAATTGTGCAATATGTGACAAGAGAGACACTTCTTAGCTGCCCTTGGCCTATCCCTAGGCCTGTCTGCCTGTCTTTTTTTTTTTTTTTTAGGTCCGGTCGTGGGGCCTGAACTCTAGATCTGGGCACTGTCCCTCAGCTCTTCAGCTCAAAGCTAGCGCTCTACGGGTCCCCCACTCCTTCCTACTTTCCTTCTTTTTTGTCAGTTGTGGGGCCTGAACTCTGGGCCTGGGCACTGTCCCTCAGCTCAAGGTGAGCATTTTTACCTCTGAGCCACTTTCCCATCCACTTTGTCTTTTTTTTAATGTATCAGACCTGGGTGCTATCCTGTGCTTTTTTGTTCAAGGTTGGCACTCTGTCACTTGAACCACAGCTCCGCCTCTGGCTTTTTGGTGGTTAATTGGAGGTAAGTGTCTCATAGACTTTCCTACACAGTTTGACATTGTGGATCTCAAGCCCAGCTTGAAAGTAAAACTGTCTCAGACAAAAAGAAGAAATGGCCAGGCGCTGGTGGCTCACGCCTGTCATCCTAGCTACTCAGGAGGGTGAGATATTAGGACTGTGGTTCAAAGCCAGCCCAGGTAGGAAAGTCTGTGAGACTCTTATCTCCAGTAAAACCCCAGGAAACTGGAAGTGATTCTGTGGCTCAAGTGGTAGGGTGCTAGTCTTGAGCTGAAGAGCTGAGGGACAGCGCCCAGGCCCAGAGTTCAAGCCCCCCAACTGCCAAAGAAAAAAAAAGAAATGATTTGGTGCTACTGGCTCATGCCTGTATATGTTGTTACTTAGGAAGCTGAAATCTAAGGATTGCAGCTTAAAGCTAGCTGAGGCAGGAAAGCCCATGAGACTTTTGTCACTAATTAATCATGAAAGAGTCAGAGTGGAGTTGTGGCTCAAGTGGTAGAGTGCTAGCCTTCAGCAAAAAAGCTCAGAGACAGCACCCTGGCCCTGAGTTCAAGCACCAGGACTGGCACCAAGAAAAGAAAAGGTGAAATGGCTTTTAGTTTACTCAATACACGAAAATTTCTTACTTAAAAAAATTGTATCTTTCAGTGTCAGATGGGAAGATCAAAGAGTTTTCTCCAAAAAATGCCATTCTTGAAGGTGACTCATCCAAGTATTTGATAATGGAAAGAATTTTAAGCCAAGGCCCTATTTGTTCCAACTTAAAGAGAAGCTGGAAGTGCAAAAATGGTACCCAGATGCTACAGAGAGACCAGGGGTTTATCAGGCAAGTGACAGTCTCTCATCAAGAATTCCTAGGTCAACATATGAGTATCAGTGATACAGAGAGGCCCTATGGATGCCATGAATGTGGAAAAAGTTTCAATCGGCGCTTCTCCCTTGTGTTACATCAGAGAACTCACACTGGAGAGAAACCATATGTGTGTAAGGAGTGTGGCAAGACCTTTAGCCAGATCTCAAATCTTGTGAAACATCAGATGATACATACTGGAAAGAAGCCCCATGAATGTAAGGACTGTAATAAGACATTCAGTTATCTTTCATTCCTTATTGAGCACCAGAGAACACACACTGGAGAGAAACCTTTTGAATGTGCTCAATGTGGAAAGGCCTTTAGTCGTGCCTCAAATCTTACTCGACATCAGAGAATTCACCTAGGCAAGAAACAATATATGTGTAGGAAATGTGGGAGAGCCTGTAGCAGTGGCTCAGAACTCATCCGACATCAGATTACTCATACTGGAGAGAAACCTTATGAATGCAGTGAATGTGGGAAGGCATTCCGCCGTTCCTCACATCTTACTCGACACCAAGGCATCCATACAACCAAAACCCCCTATGAATGTGATGAGTGTAGCAAAGCATTCCGTTGTCACTCATTCCTCATTAAACACCAGAGAATTCATGCTGGAGAAAAGCTCTATGAATGTGATGATTGTGGTAAAGTTTTCAGTTGGCACGCATCCCTTACTCAACATAGGAAAATTCATACTGGAGAGAAGCCCTATGCATGTGTAGAATGTGATAAAGCCTTTAGTAGAAGCTTTTCTCTCATTCTACATCAGATAACTCATACTGGAGAGAAACCCTATGTATGTAAGATATGTAATAAATCATTCAGCTGGAACTCAAACCTTGTTAAACACCAGAGAATGCACTCTTTAGAGAACCCCTATAAATATGAAAATTCACTTAATTACCACCCATTGTTTAATGAACAGCAATGATTCTCTCTGTAAGGAAGGCCTAAAAATTTATGGATAAGTACAAACCTAAAATCTCCAAAATAATGCCTTACTTTTACTTCAGAGAACTTTTGGGAAAGAGCCTTATATGAATGTGTTGAACATGAAGGAGTGCGGCCCAGACCTATTTTACATCATGGAAAAAAACTCCAGGAATATGTATGAAAGCTATTAGTAGCTGCTCATTCTTTATCAATATCCAAGGAAGAGATCAGTATTGAGAAGATTTTTCATTTAAAAGGAGTCCTTGCTCTCTCTATTTTTTTTTTTTGGGGGGGGGGTCCCGTCGTGGGGCCTGAACTCTGGGCCTGGGCGCTGTCCCTCAGCTCTTCAGCTCAAGGCTAGCACTCTACCACTTGAGCCACAGTGCCACTTCTGGCTTTTTTCTTTTTGCTTACGTGGTGCTGAGAAATCAGGGCCTCAGGCATGCAAGGCAAGCGCTCTACCACTGAGCCATCTTCCCAACCCTTGCTCTATATCTGTAAATTCCTTCCAGGAAAGTCAGTATGCAATAGATATGAAGAAGCTTTTAGTTAGAGACCAGCCCTCATTCTGCATCTGTTGGCCTAGCCAGAATAGAATGCTTGATAAGGAAGAGCTTACTAAGGGGTACTCTGTCTGCATATCAGAAATTTTTTTTTTTTTTTTTTTTTTTTGTCGGTCGTGGGGCTTGAACTCTGGGCCTGGGCGCTGTCCCTCAGCTCTTCAGCTCAAGACGAGCGCTCTACCACTTGAGCTACAGCGCCACTTCCGGTTTTCTGGTGGTTTATTGGAGATAGGAGTCTCACGGTCTCTCCTGCCCGGGCTGGCTTTGAACCGCGATCCTCAGATCTCAGCCTCCTGAGTAGCTAGGATTACAGGCGTGAGCCACCAGCGCCCGGCTCAGAAAATTTATAGTGAAACAAAGTGACACAAACAAAGTCACTTGAGAATTTATTTGCCAGATACTATTTATTCTAAATTCTCTTGAAGGAGACAAAGCAACTTTTAAGTTAATGAATTGTGACTTTTCACAATACTCCAAAAGTTTATGAGGTAATTATATTAGGGAAACATATCATTGTGATGAGTTAACTGAATTTTCATATTTCTATGCATTTATTCAGAGCAGAAACTGTGGGCAAGGGTCTGATTTCCAGAGGAGATGGGATATTTTTAGGTGAATTCATAAAAGAAAGTTATGAATAAATCTGTTGGCTTATAGTAAACTAATTTTGAACTTGCTGGTTTCTTCCGCAGCATATTTTAATCTGAAAATGTATCTACCACATTATTGACATCAACTGTGCATAATGCTGTGCTTTTAGAAATATTCTATAAGGTAGGTGCTGGTGGCTCAGTCCTATAATCCTAGCTACTTAGGAGGCTGAAGTCTGAGGATTATGGTTTGAAGTCAGCTTGGGCTGAAAAGTCTCCATGAGACTCCTGTTTTCAATTATCTACTCAAAAACTGGAAGTGGCAGGCAGGCTGCTGGTGGCTCACACCTGTAATACTAGCTACTCAGGAAGCTGAGATCTGAGGATCGTGGTTCAAAGTCAGCCCTGGCAGAAAAGTCTGTGAGACTCTTACCTTCAATTAACCACCTGACAATTGGAAGTGGCACTGTGGCCTTGAGCTGAAGAGGTTAGGGACAGCATCCAGGCCCAGAGTTCAAACCCCATGACCAACAAAACAAGCAAACAAAGTGGACGTGGCATGGTGACTCCAAGTAGTAGAGTGCTAGCCTTGAACAAAAGAGCTCAGCAATATTGGTTAGGTCCTGAGTTCAAGACCATGACCGAAAAAAGTATTCTATTAATATTTTTAGTTATGGTTTGAGCCCGAGTTTTGCTAACTTGTTCAATTTTGAATTGACATTATCTTAGTCTAAAATAAAGGCAAGATACATAACAAAATGCCGATGCAGTTTCCTGAGTTTTATTCATTTTCCAATGAGAAGAGGTTTTTTTAAATCCAATGCATATTTAAAACTGGCCAATATCATCTTCCCAGCTGGCATAACTCACCCTAAAGTAAGTTTGCTTTCATCAGGAGAGCAAATTTATAGAAAGAATTACAGAATTAGGAATAACTTGGGCTTTAATATTATAGTAGCTGTATTGAGGATCATGTCTATAGTAAATATTACTAAATACTTTGTAAGTGTTTTTTTTTTTTTTTTTTTTTGGTCAGTCATGGGGCTTGAAATCTGGGGCTTGGGTGCTGTCCTTGCGCTCTTCAGCTCAAGGCGAGCGCTGTACCGTTTGAGCCACAGCACCACTTCAGGTTTTCTAGTGCTTTATTGGGGATAAAGTCTCACGGACTTTCCTGCCTGGCTTGGCTTTGAATCGTGATCGTCAGATCTCAGCCTCCTGAGTAGCTAGGATTACAGGCGTGAGCCACTGGTGCCTGGCTTTTTACATGTGTTTTTGTACATGGTGGAAACTAGAAATCAGTTCCAAAGAGCTTTATTTATGTGTTACAGGGTTCTAATTGCATTACTGGAAGAGTTGTAGTTCAAGTCAGCATTACATATGCTACTTTACCTTTACTAAGTATCGTTTAGAAGAAGTAGATTAATTGTAAAATAGTATATAGTCTTCCCCAAACATTGATGAGAAGCATACCTTGATATAGATGGGTGTCTAGTAGTCTAGTCTAGATGGGTGTCTAGTAGTCTAAGGTAGTAGTAAAATCAGAGTACTCTGAAGTGTCAGAAATACTAGAAAGATGGCTCTAGGTATACTCTTGAACCTTGTAAAGAAAATCAAATAACTGATAACATGAACATTCTCACTTAAGTTGATACCTCTTTAAGGGCATACCAGATACTTTGTATTTTCTGGTCCAGATCTTGTTCTTCCTTCCTGCACTGAATAGAATCTGGCTTGTATCAATTACTAGTCCTGCATTCACAGGTAATGCATTCCAAGATTCCTGGTGCGCCTGGAATAGCATACACTACTGAGCCCTATTTACAAGCACAGTAATACCTTCACAACTCATCAACACTGAGTTGGTATAGGTGGACTGTACACACTGATAAGCTAGAGAGATGGCTCTTCGTGTTCTGGAGGGGATAGACAGGCAGAGCAGGGCCTCATCGGGTTCTTAGAACAGTGTGCCACTTAAAGCAGGTTGCTTATAGTTTTCCATTTACTGTTTCTGGGCCACAGTTGATAGTAAGTTATGGGGCGCACAGGTGAGATAGAGAAGGCCCAGTATTTCAGGCTGTACGGTGGGTCAGTATTCATCTGTAGACCTGCCTACGGGGCAGGGTGGACTTCTGATGGAAGTCTGGTGAAGGATACATTTGCTCACGTGGGGCAAGTGCTCTATCCCATGCCCAGAGGAAGCGCGGCGCGAAGGCACGCGGAAAACTGAAACTCAAAATTACCAAAGTGAAAAAGAGCACTGTGTGTGTGGTGATGCCAGCTTGTGATTGGATGCCTGCCCCGGAGCGGGGAGGGAGAGTATGCGTGTGCCTGCGTGTGTGCTTAGTCCAAGGCGCCTCCTAGTTCCCTGCGTGAGTCGGGCGAGCACCGACCCCAAAACCAACCTGCGCCCGCGCGCACGCTCACCCTGAGCGAGGCGGCGGCGCGGCTGGGACTACATTCCCCACAGTGCACCGCGGAGGCCGCCCGGCCCCGTGCCGTCAGGCCTCGTGCCGTCTCCAGAGGTGGGGGCGGGGCTCCCTGCGAGTGGACCGCGTCCGCCGCGGCGCCTCGGTCGGTGCGTTCGGGTGGCGCGTGCCCGCGGCCGCCCCGTGGCCCTGGCCGCCCCTCACCCCTCGCGTCCCGGCGTTGCCTCGGTAGGTCGTCTGCGTGCCGCCCGCCCGGCCTGTGGGCTCGCTGCGGTGCCGCGCGGGGGACGGCCGAGAAGCGCCGGCGGCGTGAGGCCGGCAGGAGCCAGGCACCGGCCGCGCCGCCGGCCGCCTCCGGTGCTTGGGCTCCGCGCGGGCGTCTTCCCAGCCTCGGCTGGAGGGGCCGTGTGTGGAGTCCCGGCCGCGGCCTGCGTCGGTTCCCTGGCGCGCCGCCTGCGCTGTGATCCGGTGCGAGGGGGACAGGGGGACTGCCATCTCGTGACCGGTCAGTACTCAGATGCCGAGGCCGGCGTGCGGGCTGGAGGCTGAGATCTGAGGATCACGGTTCGAAGCCAGCCCTGGACAGGAAGGCTCGTGAGACCCCTAGCTCCGTTTAACCCACAAAAAGCCAGAAATGGCGTTGGGGCCCAAAGTACCAGAGCCCTAGCCTGGAGCCGCTCACCCTGAGGCCGGTGCTCAGGCCGGAGACAAGCCCAGGACCGCACGCAGAATCAGTGCTTTGCTGCTTCTGGAAGCGAAGCGGTGTTTCCCCCAAGTAGATCTTCTCATCAATGCTTTCAGTTAAGAGCACGCAGATTTGCGTGTTGTTTTTATTAAGTCCTTAGTCTCCTTGCGCGCGCGTGTGTGTGCGTGAAACTCTTGAAACTCTGAAACTCTTGCTTGAGTTTCTGCTCACTACTGGTTCTTTACCATTTGAGCTGTATCTCCAGTCCATTTTTAAAAATTCAGATTAACTGAGGGATATCTTTGTTGGCCCTCTTTTATTTTTTGAGGCAGTGCATAAGTTTAATTTGTATAATTTTAATTTTTTCCTCAACACTAGTTTTCTTTAGTGCATTTTGATAACATATGTCACTTAACATCTAGTGTGACTTTTTTTTTTTCTTTCTTGGTCATGGAACTTGAACTCAGGGCTTGGGCACTGTCCATGAGCTCTTTTTGCTCAGGGCTAGTGCTCTACCACTTTGAGCCAGAGCACCACTCCCAGTTTTTGAGTCGTTAATTGGAGGGAAGAGTCTCAAGGGGACTTTTCTGCCCAGGCTGGCTTGCAACGGTGATTCTTCAATCTTAACCACCTGCGTAGCTAGGATTACAGGCATGGGCCAACAGCACCCAGCTCTCTAACTTTTTTTTTGGTCTGGTCATGTGCCTGAACTCTGGGCCTGGGCGCTGTCCCTCAGCTCTTCACTCAAGGCTAGCACTCTACCACTTGAGCCACATACTCAGCCCTTTTTGCTTCAGTTATTTTTCAGGTAGGGTCATGTTTTTTTTTTGCCTGGGTAATCCTCAGACTAGTTGGAATTAGAGTTTTATACTATAATTCCTGGTTTATTTGTTGAGATGAGTTTTTGCTGACTTTTTGCTCTGTCTAGCCCTTAGCTGTCTCTTCTTCCCAGTATCTGAGATTATTGGCATGTACCCCTAAGCCAGTCCTGGTTTATTTGTTGAGATGAGTTTTTGCTGACTTTTTGCTCTGTCTAGCCCTTAGCTGTCTCTTCTTCCCAGTATCTGAGATTATTGGCATGTACCCCTAAGCCAGTCCCTCCATAACCCCTTTAAACCACCTCAGCATTAACTGTTCACTGTACCAGACCTACTTCTCTTACGTTTTGTTACATGTGTTTCTCTATCTTGTAGAGTCTCCTGAAAGGTGAATTTCACATACTCCTGCTTTTTTTTTTTTTTGGTCAGTCATGGGGCCTGAACTCTGGGTCTGGGCACTGTCCCTCAGCTCTTCAGCTCAAGGTTACCATTTGAGCCATAGCAGTACTTCTGGCTTTTTCTGCTTCTGTGGTGCTGAGGAATCGAACCCAGGGCCTCATGCATGCTAAGTAAGCACTCTACCACTGAGCCACTTTCCCAGTTCCACTCCTGCTTCTTTTTGAAAACTGGTTCTTTGTTCTTTATTTCTTTTCTTAGCACGTATTTTGAGCCCTTGGCATTTTCCAATCACAAGGGCAGAGATTTTAGATGTACATCGTAAATTAAGATCTGCTTATCAAGATTTAATATAAGCACTATCAACAAATTCTGCTCAGGACAATACTTAAATCCATGTGAATCAAATCTTCTGGAAACAAAGGAGGCAGAGTTATCAGTATTAAATCACCAACATGTGGGGCTGGGAAGGTGGCTCAGTGGTAGAGCGCTTGCCTTGCATGCCTGAGGCCCTGGGTTCGATTCCTCAGCACCACATAAACAAAAAGTAAAAAGCCGGAAGTAGCGCTGTGGCTCAAGTGGTAGAGTGCTAGCCTTGATCTGAAGAGCTGAGGGACAGTCCCCAGGCCCAGAGTTCAGGCCCACGACTGGACCCCCCCCCCCAAAAAAAAAAAAGGCTAAATCACCAACATGTATGAGAGATTTAATAACTGAATTTTTAGTGAAGTCAATGAGAAGAAAGAAATACATGTTAACATATTGCCTTAAGTTACATTTGTAAAAACAGTCAAGTCACTCCGGGCACTGGTGGCTCATACCTGGAATCCTAGCTACTCAGGAGACCGAGATCTGAGAATCACATTTGAAGCCAGCGTGGGTAGGAAAGTCCGTGAGATTTTTTTTTTTTTTTTGGGTCCGGTTGTGGGCCTGAACTCTGGGTCTGGGCGCTGTCCCTCAGCTCAAAGCTAGCACTCTACCACTTGAGCCACAGAGCCACTTCCGGCTTTTTTCTTTTCGCTTATGTGGTGCTTTGGAATCGAACCCAGAGCCTCATGCATGCAAGGCAAGTGCTCTACCACTGAGCCACCTTCCCAGCCCCTCCCCCCCTCCATGAGATTCTTATCTCCAGTTAACCACTCAGAAAAAGCCAGAAGTGGCTGGTGCTGTGGCTCAAGTGGTAGAGTGCTAACCTTGAGCACCATGAGGCTTTGGGATAGTGCCCAGGCCCTGAATTCAAGCCCTAGGACTAGCAAAAAAAAAAAAAAAAAAAAAAAGAGTCCCACAGGGACTTTCCTGTGCTGACTGGCTTTGAGTCAGCCGCCTGAGTAGCTAGGATTACAACTATGAGCCACTGGTGCCCGGCTAAAAGCGTTTTTTAAGGGAAAAGAATTTTGTCATTGCTAACATTTCTCTTCTGCTGGCAGCAACTCCTAATTTATTTTGCAGTACTCTTTCTTTTTTTTTTTTTTTAATTTTTTTTGGTCCGGTTGTGGGGCCTGAACTCTGGGCCTGAGCACTGTCCCTCAGCCCTTCAGCTCAAGGCTAGTGCTCTACCACTTGAGCCACAGTGCCACTTCTGGCTTTTTTCTTTTTGCTTATGTGGTGCTGAGGAATTGAACCCAGGGCCTCAGGCATGCAAGGCAAGCGCTCTACCACTGAGCCAACTTCCCAGCCCCTGCAGTACTCTTTCTAACATGTATCTTGTTAGCTGTGGCTTTTCAGTCTCCAGCTGCAGATATGTTACAGAGTCCCTTTGACTGTGTAGGATATGTATTGCTGACTTGGAACTCACTTTCCAGGGCATCATCTTGACTTCTTTCTGTTTAGTACCTAACTGCTGCTTCGTCTTCTGTGTCCAGAATTTTGATGAAAGTTGATATAGCTAAATCAAAACTTTTTTTTTTTTTTTTTTTTTTTTTTTGCCAGTCCTGGGGCTTGAACGCAGGACCTGGGCACTGTCCCTGAGCTTCCTTTGCACAAGGCATTCTACCACAAGAGCCACAGAGCCCCTTCCAAGTTTTTCTGTTTATTGGTACTGAGGAATTGAACCCAGGGTTTCGTGCATGCTAGGCAAGCATTCTACCACTAAGCCACATTCCCAGCCCCAAAAGAATTTTATGATGAATACTTACAAAGCCCCTCATATAGACCCTACCATTAATATTTTTCTATGCCATTTTTTATTTTTAGATAAGGTCTTGTTGAGTAGCCCAGACTGGCAGCATACTTAGGGTCCTCATTTTCTTCCTGCCTCAGCCTCCTGGGTACTGACTGAGATCACAGTCATGTGCCGCCATGCTTAGTCCATCTGTCTATTTTTTTCCCTCATCAATCCATTGTGTTTTTTTGCATTTCAGTGTGAATAGAAGATATCAGTATACTTTCTACTGGAAATTTCTAGCAGATACAGTTTATATAACTCCTGTATTTTGGGAGTTTGAGTCATTGTAGATTTACTTATGGAATCCTTCTGTTGTTCCTCTCTGTAATTGGTATCTTGTGTTTTAGCTTGCTGGTATGAGAGACTGACAATTTGGAGAGCCCCTCAGCACACTTTCCTCATATCCCTTTCTTTCGTTGCTTCTCAGGACTCTCCTGCCATTCAAGGAAGGCATGGAACCTGTGTTGCTGTCTGCCTATTCCCAGGTATATTGGACTGTTTTCCTTGTTACCCAGCTAGATATTCCTTTTCACTTCTATTGTATCAGAACTTCAGCAGTTGTATCTCAAACAGCCCTGTTTTGTTTGCTTTATTTGTAGTGTAGTTTTATTTTCCTCAATTCAAAAGAAATATAGGTTTAGCAGTAATATAGGCAAGTAAAGTGGGTGTACTTAAGGGTTTTGATGACCTGTGTTTTAGCCACACAAAGGCATTAAGCCCATAGCTGTTCACCCCACCCTTGGATGATGAGAAAGCTAGAAATTCTGGTATCTGTCAGGGACCTCTGTGATGGTGGCTGTGTGAACTGTGCTTCCTATGGGGATATCTGTCTGGAGGAGCATGGTGAGAACTTAGGTAATTACTAAGGGTCACTATACCAAGACACACAGTTCTGAGGAAGATAGGGTCCTGGTTGCAGCGCCTTCTGGGAATACCCAGGTGGGAAATATTGCCTCTGCCTCCTTCTTGAGAGGGTACTTCCTGCAGGCTTGGACAGGAAAGTAGGGAAACAAGTTGAGAGAGAGCTAATGTGACATGGCTTGTGCGTGGAAGCTCAGCCCACAGCAGGAAGCTCTGTTACACGACCTGTGTAACAGTGGCATATTGTGAGCAAGTGTTTGGGGTGTGCGTTTAACAGGAGTTAAAACTAGAGAAAACTACATTTATCTTAAAACATAAAATGATGACTTGTAATTTTCCATATAAGTATGAAATCTGGATTTGTGAAGTTTTGAGAGCACCAGGGCATTTTGAAGAATTCAAAGTAGCTTAAGTAGAACTGAGGGAGGTGTGGGCACTCTGGATCTGACCACTGCCTAAACAATGTGGGGGTGAATGAGAGGTCTGAAGAAGTCACAGAGACAAAGCTAAGCAAAACTGAAAACAATCAGGTTGGTAGAACTGATAGCTCATGAAGGTAGCTGAGCCAGAGCCTTCTACAAAGTAAGACTGAAAGCCTGTTAGAGTGCAGCGTACCAAGGGGGAGAGAGTTTTTCAGGAAGGAGACATGCAGCTGAGAAGTTACCCCAAACTGGCTGAAAAATGAGTTAAAATGACGCTGGGCACCAGTGGCTCACGCCTGTAATCCTAGCTACTCAGGAGGCTGAGATCTGAGGATCACTGTTCAAAGCCAGCCTGGTAGGGAAAGTCTGTGAGACTCCTATCTCCAATAAGCCACTAGAAAACTGGAAGAGGCACTGTGGCTCAAGTGGTAGAATACTCGCCTTGAACTGAAGAGCTGAGGGACAGCGCCCAGGCCCAAAGTTCAAGCCCCATGACCGACAAAAAATAAATAAATAAATAAAATAGTTAATATGAAAGAGAAATCACTTCTTCTTTGATTATGGACCATTTCAAAGATACATAAAAGTAGGAAAAAATTGGGTATATCCAAGTGGAAAAATCTACATGACATGATCTAAAATGGACTAGGGACTAATATTTAAAGTACAAAGTGTCTCTTGATAAACACTAAATTCAGAAACAAATCAACTTATTTTTAGGTTGTGTTAAACTTGTGTTCATCTGAGATAAAAATGCAAAGAACAAATAAGTAGTGCAACTCAGAGCTTATTTCCAGCAAAAGAATAGCACAAAAGAGATTTCTGAACAATTATTGAAATTATGATTCATAGCTGGGTACATGCCTCTGATCTCAGCACTCAGGAAACACTCAGAATCATGACTTTAATGACAGCTTAAACAACACGTGAGATCCCATGAGAAAAAAAAAATGCTATCTCTTTACTACAGTGTGGTTCTGTTTGGTAGCATAATGTAATCCTCTGAAGTAGCTAGTATCGTATAGCTAGGAAAACTTGACTTGGTGAAGTTAATTTAAATGAGCATTTTTTTCAACTCCAAATCTTAAAAAAATCTTTATTGTAAAGGTGATGAACAGGGGGTTACAGTTGCATAAATAAGGTAATGAGTACATTTCTTTTTTTGGGGGGGGGTCCGGTCATGGGACCTGAACTCTGGGCCTGGGCGCTGTCCCTCAGCTGTTCAGCTCAAGGCTAGTGCTCTACCACTTGAGCCACAGCGCCACTTCTGGCTTTTTTCTTTTTGCTTATGTGGTGCTGAGGAATCGAATCCAGGGCCTCAGGCATGCAAGGCAAGCGCTCTACCACTGAGCCACCTTCCCAGCCCATGAGTACATTTCTTTCTCCTTTTTTTTTTTTTTTGGTTGGTTGTAGGGCTTGAACTCTGGGCCTGTGCACTGTCCTTTAGCTCTTCAGATCAAGGTGAGTGGTCTACCACTTGAGCCACAATGCCACTCTGGTTTTCTGGTGGTTAATTGGATATAAGAGTCTTTAGATTTTCCTGCCCGGGCTAGCTTTGACCTGTGATCCTCAGATCTCAGTCTCCTGAGTAGATAGAGCCACCAGCGCTTGGCATATTTCTTTTTAAACACTGTAATCCCCTCCCTCATTTTCTTCCTCTTACCCCTCTCTAAACTGCCCTCCTCAAGTTGTATAGTTCATTTCCAACATAGTATCAAGTGAATATAGTAGTTGCATTAGTTCATCCTTTGTCCTGCTTTTTCTGTGATTCCCTTTCCCTTCTACAGATTGGATAAACTTATATACAAGACAAAGAGTACATAAAACTGAAACGGGGGGGGGGGGAAGGGAAGGAAATAACTGAATACAGGACATAATAAGAACCACTTTTTTCCAATTCTTGGAGTTCATGTTGATACTTCATTATGTATGGGTCTATGCACTTAGCAATTGGCTATCGAAATCCCCTGTTAACAATATCATAGAAGGGGAGGTTTGGGGCGGGGGAGGAGAGGGAAAGTAAGAGAAAAGTAAGGGAGAGGGTAACAAATTCAACAAGAAATGTACTCCCTACCTTATGTAACTGTAACACTTCTATACATTACCTTGACAATAAAATAAAGAAAGAAAGAATATAATAGAAATATTGTACTTATATCAAATGAGGGAAACTGTGCAACCTACTTTTAATTGGGCCTGGTTTACTTCACTTAATGTAATTTTCTCCAGGTTTTCCATTTCCTTATCAATGAGGCAATGTCATTCTAATGCAAGCATAGAACTCCATTTTGTATATATATCACATCTTGATCCATTCATCTACTGAGGGGCAGCTGGGTTGGTTCCATATCTTAGCTATGGTAAATAATGCTATAATGAAAATGGTTGTGCTGGTAGCTTTATAATGGCCTTGTTTGAGGTCATTTTGGTAAATGCCAAGGAGTGAGATTGCTGGGTCTATGTTTAGTCCCTTTATTTTTTGGCCAGTCCTGGGGCTTGAACTCGGGGCCTGGGCACTGTCCCTTCTTTTTTGCTCAAGGCTAGCCTTCTACCACTTGAGCCACAGAGCCACTTCTGGCTTTTTCTGTTTATGTTGTACTGAGAATTGAACCCAGGGTTTCTTTTTTTTCTTTTTTGTTAGATTTATTTATTTGCCAGTCGTGGGTCCTGAACTCTGGGCCTTGGCGCTGTCCCTCAGCTCTTCATCTCAAGGCTAGTGCTCTACCCCTTGAGCCTCAGCACCACTTTTCTGCTTATGTGGTGCTGAGGAATCAAATGCAGGACCTCATGCATGCAAGGCAAGCACTCTACCACTGAGCCACCTTCCCAGCCCCGTGAACCCAGGGTTTCATACATGGTAGGCAAGCACTGTACATTAAACCACATTCCTAGCCAGGGCTAGCACTCTTTTTTTTTTTTTTTCTTTTGTGTCTGGTCATGGGGCTTGAACTCTGGGCCTGGGCGCTGTCCCTCAGCTCTTCAGCTCTGTCCCTTCTTTTTTGCTCAAGGCTAGCACTCTACCACTTGAGCCACAGCGCCACTCTGGCTTTTTTTTTGTTTTTGCTTATGTGGTGCTGAGGAATTGAACACAGGGCCTCAGGCATGTAAGGCAAGCACTCTACCACTGAGCCACCTTCCCAGCCCATGGGCTAGCACTCTTGAACCACAGCTCCACTTTGTCTTCTTTGAGAGTTAAGTGGAGATACAAACCTTACAGATTTTCCTGTTCAGTCAGGCTTTCAACTGCAGTCCTCAATCTGCCTCCTGAGTTGCTTGGATTATAGACATCAGCCACCAGCATCTGGCTTTGGTTTTTTTTTTTTTTTATTTTTTTTTAATATTAAGGCATAATTGACCTGTATTTCTCCTTCTGTTTTTCTGCCACGAACAAGATTCTTATTTCAACATGTTATAATCACGTGAATTAAGTTTTGGTGTGAGATTCTTCCTTCTGTACATGTTTGGCATAAACTTGATTTAAATGAAATGCTTCTCATAGTTCCTTAACCTAAAGCACTCATGGACCTTGTTTTTGGAAAATATATACCTAGGAGTCATTCATTTTCAACTTAAAAGTCCTTAAACATAAACATGACACAAGTCATGGACCAGATTCTGGTCCATGGCTGCAAGCCCACCCTCTTTTCTGTTGGGGATCATGAATGGAAAGGCAAAAGTATGTATGTGGCTAAGTGCAAACTTGTTTGATATTTTAGACATTAGTGACCTTCAGGGATGTGCTGGTGGATTTTACCAAGGAAGAATGGAAGCTTCTGGATGCTGCTCAGCAGTTCATATATAAAGATGTGATGTTGGAGAATTACAAGAACCTGGTTTTCTTGGGTAAGACTGACCTTTGTTTTGAAGAAGTCACCGTAGTGACCTTCACTGGTACAGAGCCTGAGACCTGTGTCAAATGGTGGACTTTTTGTTTAGTGACCTGATTTTGTTAGGGCATAGAGCAGGGTTGTATTCTCTGCTTTTGTGGAAAAATTAGTTTCACTTTGTGTTTTCTTTCTTTCTTTTCTTTTCTTTTCTTTCTTTTTTTTTTTTTTTTGGGTCTGGTCGTGGGGCCTGAACTCTGGGCCTGGGTGCTGTCCCTCAGGCTCTTCAGCTCAAGGCTAGCGCTCTACCACTTGAGCCACAGCGCCACTTCCGGCTTTTTTCTTTTTGCTTATGTGGTGCTAAGGAATTGAACCCAGGGCCTCATGCATGCAAGAAGCGCTGGACCATAGTCAGTTTTCAGAGTAGCCACAAGACATGTGCAGTGGTGAAGATGAGCTGAACCTAGAACTCCTGTTTATTTCTGCTCTGAAGCCCTCCCACTCTTACACAGTCCTTTGTCTCTCATATGAACAGGGTTTCAGCTTCCTAAACCAGATTTGATTCATTGTTTGGAGAAAGGGGAAGAGCCCTGGCTGGTGGAGAGAAGGATTTACCGTGAGACCCAACCAGGTAAGGACCAGATGGGAGCTGTCAGACAGTGATCCATGTGGCCCTCCAGGGGCTGGAACCTCTTGAGATAAGGTCATGACTCTCTAGGTCCTTGTTTCTGAGAGGGGTTCAGGGTAATCTACTTTCTGTTTCTCTTCACTAGTCTTTTTTTCTGCAGTCTTAGCACACTTGGTTTGCATTTGGAGAAAAAGGTATCTTATTTCTTCATTAAAATTCGTTTTTCTTTTTTCTTTTTTTTTTTTCTTTTGGTCGGTCGTGGGGCTTGAACTCTGGGCTTAGGTGCTGTCCCTGCGCTCTTCAGCTCAAGATGAGCACTCTACTGCTTGAGCCACTGTGCCATTTCCGATTTTCTAGTGGTTGATTGGAGATAAGAGTCTCATGGATGCTGGGCGCTGGTAGCTCACGCCTGTAATCCTAGCTACTCAGGAGGCTGAGATCTATCTGAGGATCGCGGTTCAAAGCCAGCCCGGGCAGGAAAGACCGTGAGACTCCTATCTCCAATAAACCACCAGAAAACCGGAAGTGGCGCTGTAGCTCAAGTGGTAGAGTGCTCGCCTTGAGCTGAAGAGCTGAGGGACAGCGCCCAGGCCCAGAGTTCAAGCCCCACGACCGTCAAAAAAAAAAAAAAAAAAAAAAAAAGAGTCTCATGGACTTTCCTGTCCAGGCTGGCTTTGAACCGTGATCTTCAGATCTCAGCCTCCTGAGTAACTAGGATTACAGGCATGAGCCACCAGCACCCGGCTGTTTTTCTTTTGACCTATTTATGCCATGCACTTGTATGTGTATTCATTCACTTACATGACCAGGATATCTTTAAACTAATGAAGAGTAATATGAAAATACTTTAAAAATTTTAATTTATTTAATAATTCTATTTATAGCTGGGCACAGGTGGCTCACACCTGTAATCCTAGCTACTCAGGAGGCTGAGATCTGAGGATCGAGGTTCGAAGCCAACCTGGGCAGGAAAGGCCGTGAAACTCTTATCTCCAATAAACCACCAGAAAACCTGTGGTGCTGTGGCTCAAGTGGTAGAGTGCTTGCTTTGAGCTGAAGAGCTCAGGGACAGCACTCAGGCCCAGAGTTCAAGCCCCACAACCGACTAAAAAAAATTATATTTATTGTTATTATTGTTGTTATTATAAAGGTGATGTGCAGAGGGGTTACAGTTACATAAGTCAGATAATGAGTACATTTCTTTGTCAACAGTGTCACCTCTTCCTTTGCGCTCTCACAGATTTTCTCTTCTGACCATATCTATAAGTTGTATAGTTCATTTTCAACATTTTCAACTGTCTAGTGAGTACTATGGCTGCATTTGTTTACCCTTTGTTCCTCCATTTCTGTGCCCTTCTTAACCCTCCTTACAGATAAATGTACTAGAGGCACAGAGACATTGTGCTTTTGTGTTCCTCCTCTAAAGTTATCTTCCTTTGGTCTCACTGTATATGAATGACTAGAGTCCTGTGCAATTTATCATCTCTTTGTGTATTTTAGATCTGGCTTCTGCATATGAGAGAAAATGTGCGCTGTTTGTCTTTGTGAGCTTGGCTTACCTCACTTAACATGATTTGTTCTAGGTCCATCCATGTCCCTGCAAATGACATTATTCTTTCTACAGGCTGTGTTAAATCCCATTATGTATAGGTACCACATTGTTTTGATCCACTCATCTATTGTAGGGTATCTAGGCTATTTCTATAACTTGACTATTGTGAATAGTGCAGCAAGAAACATGGATATACAAGTTTTGTTTTTTTTTTTTAACTTTTTATGGCTGTGTACTGGTGGCTCATGCCTATAATCCTAGCTACTCAGGAGATCTGAGGATTGTATTTCAAAGCCAGCTCAGGCAGGAGAGTCCATACGACTCTTTTTTTTTTTTTTTGTCGGCCGTGGGGCTTGAACTCTGGGCCTGGGCGCTGTCCCTCAGCTCTTCAGCTCAAGGCGAGCGCTCTACCACTTGAGCTACAGCGCCACTTCCGGTTTTCTGGTGGTTTATTGGAGATAGGAGTCTCACGGTCTCTCCTGCCCGGGCTGGCTTTGAACCGAGATCCTCAGATCTCAACCTCCTGAGTAGCTAGGATTACAGGCGTGAGCCACCAGCGCCCGGCTACCATACGACTCTTAACTGCAGTTTACTACTAGAAAACTGGAAGTGGAGCTGTGATGCAAAGTGGTAGAGTGCTAGCATTGAACTGAAAAGCTCAGGGACAGCACCCAGGCCGAGTTCAAGTCCCATGCCAGACTAAAAAAAAAAAAAAATGTGTGTGTAAGAAATGGTTGCTGATCAGTATCATGTATCATATAAAATCACAGGAATGATGATGATTATGCTAGGTAACCACAGACCATCTGTGTGGGTGCTGAGGTAATAACTCCCTTGCTTCCTGATGGTTTAATGTGTAGAAACTTTGTGTCATGCATTAAAACTACTTAAAATATTGTATAAAACTACCTTCAGCTTATGTGCATATATGCACATATATGCACATAAATGAATTTTTTGTGTTTGGACCTGAATCCCCCCTTATCTCCTTATATATATGCAAATATTCTAACATATGAAGAAATCCAAACTCTGAAACACTTTTACTCAGAACAATTTTGGGTAAGGTATACAAAACATGTACAAGAAACTAAGTGACTTAAAACGAGAGACTTTGCCTCATGCCTCACAGTTCTGGAGACTAAAAATTCAAAGTCAAGGTGTCAGTGGGTCTATGCCAGGCTTCTAGGAGAGGATCCTTCTGCCTCTTCCACCTTCTAATAATCTCAGAATGACTTGTTGGCTTGTGGGTGCATTACTCCATTCTTAGTTCTCCTTCATATGGAGTTTCTCTGATCATCTATTTCTGTGACCTTCCCCTTCCCATCCCCCCCCTTTTTTTTTAGGCTGGTTATGCTACAGCTTGAACTTGAGCTATAGTTCCACTTCTGGTTTTCTGGTGGCTAATTACAGATAAAAGTCTCTGTCTTTCTAGGCTGGCTTTGAATGGTGATCCTCAGATCTCAGCCTCCTGATTAGCTAGGATTACAGGCATGAGCTATTGGCACCCAGCTGTTTTCTCCCTTTTTTATAAGAATACCATTTATACTGAATTAGATGTTCATTCGCTGCATTCTTACCTCATCTTTACTCATTGTATGATTTTTATTTCCAAAAAGGGCACATACTAAGATACTGGGTGTTGGGACTTCAGTATATCTTCTTTCTAGGACACAGTTCAAACTCAATTATGTACCAAGACATAGTATTGTGTAAGTTGTGTTTTGTTCTAGAAATGCAATTACCATATTACATATTAAGGACACTGAAAAACAAATACATCACTTAAGCAGGGAAATTATGTGCATTAGCATACATAGAGAACAGACTCGTAGACCATCTAGGAGAATATGGGTAAGACTTCAAGTTCTGAGTTAGTTTCCTGCAGTGTTTATCTTACCGTTGTTAATATTGATGTTTGTACTAGTCAGCTTTCCATCACCACAGCAAAATGCCTGAGATAATTGTCCTATGAAGAGAAAAGGGTTATAATACTCTGTAACCAGTGGGCCCGTGAATTTGGCCACTGGTAAGATAGTGCCTCCTGGTGAGACCATGTGGCAGAGCAAAATGTGGCTTGGGTGCTATCCTTTAACCTTTTCGCTCAAGGCTGGGGCTCTACCATTTGAGCAACAGCTCCACTTCTGGCATTTTTGTGGGTAACTGGATATAAGAGTCTCACAGACTTTCTTCCCTGGGCTGGCTTAGAGCTTCTCAGAGCTATAATCCTAGCTAGGATTATAGGCAAGAGCCACCAGCACTTGGCTAGGTTTTTTTCTTTCTAAAAAAAATCCTGCTACTTAGCCTAGGAGGGTTTTTATAAAACTTGTTTTTTTGTCAGCACTGGCATTGAGCTCAGGGCCTCAAACTTGCCTTATGTACAGGAAGCAAAGGTAAAGAGGAAGGGGCTGGATTCCAATTTTCCACTTCAGTGGCATGCCCCAAATGAATTAAATACCTCCTTGGAACTCCCTTCCCCCCTTGTTAATGCTCTTACTACCTCTCAGTAGTGCCATGGTGGAAACCAGGCCTTTAACGTGTGGATCTTTGGGAACATTCAGCATTCCAACAAGAGCAGTGTCTCAGGCCAAAGGAATCAAAGGTGACAGTAGAAAATTAGTATAAGGGTTACAATTAGTAGCTTTTTTTTTCAGGCTTGGGGCTTGAACTCTGGGCCTGGTCACTGGCCCTGAGCTCTGTAGCTCAAGGTGAGCACTCTACCACTTGAGCTATACCACCACTTCTGGTTTTTTGGTAGTTAATTGGATATAAGAGTCTCACATACTTTCCTGCCCAGGCTGGCTTTGAACCGTGATCCTTAGATCTCAGCCTCCTGAGTAGCTAGTATTACAGGCATGAGCCACTGGTGTCTGGCTATCTGTGACATTTCTTTGACCTAAATATGACAGAAACTATGATAGGCTCATTGTGTGTGCGCGTGTGTGTGGTGTGTGTGTGTGTGTGTGTGTGTGTGTGTGTGTGTGTGTGTGTGTGTGTGTGTGTGTGTGTGTGCTTGTGATTACTTTACTGACAAATACCATCATCCTTGGGTTATGATGAGCAAAATGTGTTTTAGAGTTTAGTAACTTGTCTAAATTCAGCCACAGCAATAATAAAGCTTCAGTTTGACTTCTGAGTGGTTACTCTTCTAGATTATACTGTGGCCCTTCTGAGAGGGCTGTGTGTCAGGGCCTTAGTCTTCTGCTTTGGTGGTTTGAATAGAAGGGATCACTTACATGTGATTAGACTCATAGTTTAAGGATATTAAGATTGTAGTGGTGTGAAGTGTTAGGGGACATCCTGCAACAATGTACAATTGTGTATATTAATATTTAGGAAATAGGAAGGCAGCTCTTTCTGTGGAATTCCCTTACCGCTACCCCATTGAATCTTCTGGCACCATGTGTTCCTGCTTAGAACTGTGGGTGCTTCTTTCTTATCTTGTTCCTTGTGTTTTTATAGCTCAGTGTTTCCCTTTCTCCTTTTCTACTGAACTTAAGAAACCATAACTGGGGGGCTGGGAAGGTGGCTCAGTGGATAGAGTGCTTGCCTTGCATGCATGAGGCCCTGGGTTCGATTCCTCAGCACCACATAAGCAGAAAAAGCTGGAAGTGGTGCTGTGGCTCAAGTGGTAGAGCACTAGCCTTGAGCTGAAGAGCTGAGGGACAGTGCCCAGGCCTAGAGTTCAGGCACCATGACTGGCAAAAAAAAAAAAAAAAAGAAAGAAACCATAACAGGAAGCAGGTGTAAATATGTTTTATGTTCTTTAGCCTTATAAACAACCCAGTATTCATACTTTCTTTAGTTACACAAAAGCTTTTCATTTCTTTCAGATTCAGAAATTAAATCAATTTCCAGTACGAAGACTTCTGGAGATAAACAAACCTGTAATATTAAAGTTAAAGGAACTACAAGGGATGATCTGTGGTATTTCTCATTGGATGATGTCTGGAAATGTGGAGACCACATAGGCAAATATCAAGAAAATCAGAAGAAACATTTGAGACGAGTGACATTTCATCAAAAGAAAGTAAGTTACCAAGAGAAGGTTTGTGAATGTAAATATGAGGGAAGCTGTCTTCTTCCTGCTCAACTCATACTGAGAAAGTATTTGAGTAATTGTGATTCACAAACCAAAAGTTTAAAACATGATTCAGAATTGAGTGGGCGTCAGGAGAGCTGTTCAAGCAACATTCATGAACTTGGTCAAACCTCTGAAAACATCCACCTTATTCAGTTTGCAAGAACTTACACTAGAGATACCTCCTACAAGTGCCCTGATAATGACAACTCTCACATTCTTGGTACAGCTCTTTGCATATCAAAAGGTAAACATAGAGAAAAACCCTATGAATGTAAGGAATGTGGAAAATTCTTCAGCTGGCGCTCTAATCTTACCAGGCACCAGCTTATTCACAGTGGAAAGAAGCCTTATGAATGTAAAGAATGTGGAAAATCTTTCAGCCGGAGTTCACACCTTATTGGACATCAAAAAACCCATACTGGTGAGGAGCCCTATGAATGCAAAGAGTGTGGACAGTCCTTCAGCTGGTTCTCCCACCTGGTTACCCACCAGAGGACACACACAGGAGACAAGCTGTACACATGCCATCAGTGTGGGAAGTCCTTTGTTCACAGCTCCCGGCTCATTAGGCACCAGAGGACTCATACTGGAGAGAAACCCTATGAGTGTCCTGAGTGTGGAAAGTCATTCAGGCAGAGCAGTCATCTCATTCTGCATCAAAGAACTCATATCAGAGTTCGGCCATATGAATGTAATGAATGTGGGAAGTCATACAGCCAGAGGTCTCACCTTGTTGTTCATCATAGAATTCACACTGGACTGAGGCCTTTTGAATGTAAAGATTGTGGGAAAGGCTTCAGTAGAAGCTCTCATCTTTTTTCACATCAGAGAACCCACACTGGTGAGAAACCATATGAATGTCACGATTGTGGAAAATCCTTTAGTCAGACTTCTGCCCTTATTGTTCATCAGAGAATTCATACTGGAGAGAAACCCTATGAATGTTATCAGTGTGGGAAAGCCTTCATCCGGAAGAATGACCTCATTAAGCACCAGAGGATTCATATTGGAGAGGAAGGCTATAAGTGTGATCAGTGTGGGGTTATCTTCAGCCAGCACTCTCCATTTATAGTTCACCAGATAGCTCATACTGGGGAGCAGTTATTCACATGTAGTCAGTGTGGGACAGCACTGGTTAGTAGCTTGTTAGTTAAGATACCAAACAAATAGTACCAGAGAAATCACTTACTAATATATTGAATATACAACACTCTCCAGGAACAATAGCTTTACTGTGTATTGCAGAACTTCTGGAGAAATGCTGTACAAATTGAACCTACATGAAAATGCTTTCAACCTTTTTAATTTTTTTTTTTATTTTTGGCCAGTCCTGGGGCTTGAACTCAGGGTTTAGGCACTGTTTTTTGTTTTTGTTTTTTGCTCAAGGTTAGCACTCTACCATGAGCCACAGTGCCACCTCTGGGTTTTTCGGTTTTTGTGGTACTGAGGAATAGAACCTAGGGCTTCATGCATCCTAGGCAAGCACTCTACTACTAAGCCACATTCCCAACCATGATTTCAATCTTGTTACTACACTATTGTATCTCACATAAATGATCCTGGGTTGGAAAACAACAAATTTCATTTCAGAACACAGACACACCAGGGTTGTTTTTTATTTGTTTTTTTTCCTTTTTTCCTATTTGCATGTGTATACCATTATGGGACTTGAATTTAGGGTGTGGATGCTGTCCTGTCAAGGCCAGTACTCTATCACTTGAGCAACAACTCCACTCTGGCTTTTTTGTGGATAATTAGATGTAACTTTGAGCTGGGATCTCAGAGCTCCTCACTCTTGCCTATAATCATCTAGGTTTTCTTCTTTCTAAAAAATCCTACTACTTCACCTAGGAGCATTTTTATAAAACTTATACTGGGATTTGAGCCCAGGGCCTCAAACTGTCTAGTTAGGAACTCTTACCTGCCACTTGAGCCACACCACCAGCTCTTTTCAGGTATGGCATCATGTTTTTGCCAGGAGTCAGCATCAGATGTAACCCTACCTATGACCTGCATAGCTTGGACCCTGCATGCACCACCACACCTGACTTCTTGAATTGATTGAGATGAAGTCTTACTAACATTCTTCTGTAGCCGAACTCAAAATATCCTCCTGATTGCTATCTTCTGAGTAGCTGGGATTATAGATGGGATGCTTGTGCATCATAAGAGCATTCTAGACCAAGCCCTAACTGCTACAATCTGACAAAAACTTGAACAGATTGAGAAAATATCTAGCCTCATTATTCTCTCCAGAAACATAAACAAATTGGTCTACCATTGTAAGTAGAATTGTTGCTGAGAACTATAAAAAAATGTAGTTGGGGTTGGGAAGGTGGCTCAGTGGTAGAATGCTTGCCTTGCATTCATGAGGTCCTGGGTTCGATTCCTCAGCACCATATAAGCAGAAAAAGCCAGAAGGGGCACTGTGGCTGAAGTGGTAGAGTGCTATCCTTGAGCTGAAGAGCTGTTTGACAGCGCCCAGGCCCAGAGTTCAGGCCCCACGACTGACAAAAAAAAAAAAAAAAAAAAAAGGTTGGAGTTACTATACCAAGAGATTGAAAGTAATATTCCAGTGAGTTTTTAATGCTATTGTTTACTTGACTGCTAGTCTTTTGGGACACTGAGTAAAGTTTTTGTGCTTTATATGAATTTATGTATTCTAGCTATATTTTGGATAGCAGCATAGAAAATGCTGTTAAAGAACATTTACAGCCAGCTCCAATGGCTCTTGCCTGCAATCCTAACTATTCAGGAGACTGAGATCTGAGGATCATGGTTCAAAGCCAGCTTATGCAGAAAAGTCCATGAGACTCATTTCCAATAAAACACCAGAAACTGGAAAGTGGCACTATGGCTCAAGTGGTAGAGTACTACCCTTGAGCTGAAGAGCTGAGAGACAGTGCCCTGGCCAGAGTTCAAGCCCCAAGACCAACAAAAAAAAAAGACACATTATCCATTAAAAATGTACCTACTTTCATGTAGTCAAGTGTTAAATAGAAAGTATCGTTAAAGGACAGAAATTATTTTTTAAATGATGGGAAATATGTGTGAGTTTTATGGTCTCATTGGTTTTGCTGAGATAATTGTAAGAAATTTGAAAGTAGTCAAAACCAAGATGTAGTTTTTTATTCTATGAAGGAAGTGTAACACCAACTGCCAGCAAACTTTCCTATTCCAAGTTGTGGCTGGAGACATGGTGGCACCGGGTCATGACAATTCAAATACAGTAATTTGGATGTTAGGACTTAGTATAACATTTGGAGTTTGGACACAACAGGAAGGGGGTCTCTGAATGAGAGTAGGAGGAGTGCCTTGCAGCATTTACAAGTGTGCTGTTAGATAATGACACCCTTGCCCAAGGAACCCTCCATTTCACGGTAGTATTTTATAAAGGAAGGTGGTGACTAGGAGCATGAACATGAACTCGACTAGGTTGAAGTCTCACCTCTGTCTGTAACTATCTAATTGGTCTTGAGCATGCTGTTTAGCTTCTCTATGCCTGATTTCTGACTTACAGTCTGTTATATGGGATAGAATGATAGTACATACATTGTGATTATGATGAATCTTAAATGAGACATACGTAATTGTGGTCAGTATTAAACAAGAAAACATAGTTTAGAATTGCCTGACCTATTCCAATTCTTTTTGTTTTGGGATTGGTTTTTACATTTGGAGTTAGGGTCTCTGTGTGGATAAGGATGCCGTGGAGGTTGTAATCCTGCCTCAGCCTCCAGAATGCTAGAATTACACTACTCACACATTCTACTAAAAAAAAAATCATTACTAGCTGTGAGTCTCATTGTGATGATTCACCCATTGTCTGGAATCTTATATCTTATTGAATTTTCACTTTTTTTTGTGTGTCAGTTGTGGGGTTTGAACTCTTGGCCTGGGAGCTGTCCCTGAGCTCTTTAGCTCAAGGCAAGTGCTCTACTACTTGAACCACAGCACCATTTCTGGTTTTCTGGTGGTTAATTGGAAGTAAGAGTTTCACAAGCTGGGCAATGGTGGCTCACACCTGTAATCCTAGCTACTTGGGGCTGAGATCTGAGGATCTCAGTTTATTTCATTTATTTATTTATTTGTTTGTTTAAAAACTAGCACTCTACCATTTTAGCTATAGCACCATGTCTAGATATTTCTGTGTATGTGGTACTACTGAGGAATCGAACCCAGGGCCTCATGCATGCAAAGCATGCGCTCTACCACTGATCCACCTTCCCAGCCCCTGAGGATCTCAGTTTAAAGTCAGCCTGGGCAGGAAAAGTCCATGGGGCTTATCTCCAGTAAACCACCAGAAAACGGGAAGTGGCTCTGTGGCTCAGGTGATATAGCACTCGCCTGAGTGACAGCACCCAGGCCCAGAGTTCAAGTCCTAGGACTGACAAAAAAATTAATAAAAAGTCTTACAGACTTCCTTCCCAGGCTGGCTTTGAACTGCCATCCTCAGATCTCAGCCTCCTAAGTAGCTAGGATTCCAGATGTGAGCCACCAGTGTGTGGCTTGAATTCTCAATTTCCTTTCAGTTGTATTTTTTTTCCCTTTGTCTAAATCAGAACTTACCCTGGGAAAGTCATTTTTGGGAATCAGTAAATAACTTCATATTGCATGCTAAATTTTGTTTGTACAAAGGTCTTCCTTTTTAGGCAAAAGACCCTACTCTTCAAATTATTTTACTTGTTTATGACTCTAAAATTTTTTCAGAAAGGGCTGGGAAGGTGGCTCAGTGGTAGAGTGCTTGCCTTGCATGTCTGAGGCCCTGGGTTCGATTCCTCAGCACCACATAAGCAAAAAGAAAAAAAAGCTGGAAGTGCCGCTGTGGCTCAAGTGGTAGAGCACTAGCCTTGAGCTGAAGAGCTGAGGGCTAGCGCCCAGGCCCAGAGTTGAGGCCCCACTACCGGACCCAGAAAAAATTTTTTTTCAGAAAAAGATCTGTTATAATGTTCTGTTTTGTTCTATAGATGAATGTTGTGTGTAGTATAAATTGTCAAAATCAAGATGGAGTTGTTTTTTTCAATCCTCACTAAAAATTAAGACCGTGCCAGGTGCAGGTGGCTAACATCTGTAATTTTAGCTACTCTGAAGGCTGAAAGGTAAGCATCATGATTCAAACCAGCCTGGGCAGGAAAGTCTGTGAGATTCTTATCTCCACTGAACTACCCCCCCCAAAAAAAACAAACAAGTGGAGCTTTGGCTTGAGAGGTACAGCGCTAGCCTTGAGCAAAAGAAGCTCAGAGACAGCACCCAGGCTCTAGGACTGACACACTCACAAGAGAGAGAGAGAAGAGGTTAGAATGTAGAGCTTTCACCATGACTGCTTGAGTGAGGAACTATCACAGAAGATTGCCAAATAAGCGTACATGAAACACATTGCAACCTTATATAAATAATACTTGTAGGAGGTACATTAGCCCAGCAACTATCTGTTCAACTAACTGAGAGGGATTATAATCAACAAGTGGCAGATTTACCAAAATTGCATACATTTTAAGTATCAACAGTATAATTTGGGCTGGGAAGGTAGCTCAGTGGTTTGGTGCTTGCCTTGCATGCATGAGGCCCTGGGTTTGATTCCTCAGCACCACATAAGCAGAAAAAGCCGGAAGTGGTGCTGTGACTCAAATGGTAGAGCACTAGCTTTGAGCTGAAGAGCTGAAGGACAGCACCTAGGCCCAGAATTCGAAGGCCATGCTTCCACAAATGACAAACTTGTAGCAAATAGAAAATAAAAGGAATGATTTATGAGTACCAAGTAAGGTAAAACCTCAACAGGAAGGGTCACGTCATTGTGTATCACAAGAATCATTCTAATAACACCTATTAGTTTGGAAAGAGTTTCCTTTATAAATAAGAGGACTAAGGATGTGGCTCAGTGCTAGAGAAGTTGTGTAGCATGATAGAGTATGAGGCCCTGTGTTTTATCCCTAACACCACAAAGAATAAGCATTTGTAAGGGAAACTTTCAGATATTCCGGATTTTATGAGATTAACTATCAACAATATTAGCATACAAATTGTTTTTGCTGTGTTACTGAGTAAATGTAATGACCCGTATAACAGAAATACTTTAGACCTATAGAGATAATTTAGATATCTTTCTGTGTGTCATAATATAACTTTGCATAGTTAGTCATTTAACTTGTAAAAGTCATACATGAGGGAGGGGGACCAAGATGGTGACAGGGCAGTAGGGAATCACCACAGCTCTCTCCAACCAAAAAGAGAGTTTGAGTTCCAACGCTTAATTTCCCCAAGAGACCACCACCACCAACAACAAAAAGACGAACACCCAGAGAAAAACAGGAGATGGGAAAAAAAAAAAAAGAAAAGAATTTCAGAAGAAAAGCACGAAGACCCCTCCCCCAACCTTTACTGGCTGCGCTGCAGCACGCCAAGCTGTGGTCAGCCCAGCCTGGTGGGGGCTGCCAGAGTCCCAGAGACACAGGGTCATCTGCAGATCACCTGAGCAGAAGATGACCGAGGTACCAGTGTTGGACCTGCTGATAGCCACGAACAGAGAAACCTCTGAGCCGGGAGCCTGCACAAAGATCCAACCCCTACCCCTCATTATCCTAGCAGAGAGGTGCCACCCCACCAAATCCACTCAGCGGGAACCCCAGAAACACGGGTAGCCCATAGAACGCCAGAGCAAGAAGACCTGCAAGGTCTTCTGAGCGCAAACAGACAAACCCCAGTGCTTAGAACCTGCGCGGAGCTCCCCCTCCCCCCTGGGCTGGAGGCCGGAGGCTCATCTTGTGGTGCCTCCCGAACAGCATCAACAAAGGCAGAGACAGGAGAAAAATGCAGAGCCACCACCACCTGGCCCAGCCCACAACCATCTCAACTAAACTCTGATTGCAGCAGCAACCGGCAACCTACATCACACCAAAACAAGTAGCTCCAAGATGAGTACCCCACAGGGGACAGTATATTCCTCAAGGGAGACCAGAGCTGGTGGGAACACCCAGACCCTGACTCAGACCCCTACCCCAACACCTTGACTACAGGACCCATTAAAACTGGGAACTGTTTGAGAGCTCCACCAGCCTGTGGAGTACACCCAGCTGGCCAGGCTAGAGCAAGAGCGCCCCTGGAAGGGAGCTTAAACGCCTGGAAGGGAACTTAAATGCCCAAGCCAGGAACAGCGCCCCTGGCTCACAACAGACAACATTGGAAGAAACTTGAACTGTGTACTCCAGGCTGCTTAACCCAGGCGGGATACACAGCAGCACAGGTCAAACTGGCGTGCCCCAGGCAGGGGGCCAGGACCAGGTCTGGGGACCAGTGCTTGAGCAACACAGCCAACTCCTCCCAACTGAAGTCAGAAGCTGAGCATACGCCTCCATAGAGGGGGGAAAACAAAATTGCACCCCCTGTGAATCAAGCCTATGACAGTAAAAGACCTGGGTGTCCAAGCCAAGAGAACCAGAAGCCCAAACCCCACCAGAACCCAACCCATATATCCCAGGCAGGGAATTGGACAGCTCAGGCCACCAGCCCCTGATAATAGGAGCTCAGGCTGGTAAGATGGCTCAGCGGTAGAATCCTTGTCTTTTGTGCATGAGGCCCTTGATCTGATTCCTCAGCACCACATAAGCAGAAAGGGCCAGAAGTGTTGCTGTGGCTCAAAGGTTGGGCGCCAGCCTTGAGCTGAAGAGCTGAGGGACAGCGCCCACAACTGGCAAAACCAAAAACAAAAAACCCATCAGGAGCCCATAGCAGAAACACTTCTAGACAAATTATAGTAAAAATGATAGATCTGAATAATAAGGAAACAACCTTGCATGCAGCAAAATGAAGAAGGAGCTATACTACAATGGGAAAAAAAATTAGAACCACTGCAGATCTCTCCATACAAACACTGAATGCAAGAAAGGCCTGGGAAAGTACCATGCGACCCCTAAGAACCAATAACTGCCAACCCAGACTGATATACCCAGCAAAGCTAGCATTCACATTCGATGGAGAACTGAAAATGTTTAATAGTAAAGAAAAACTAAATGAATCTATAAACATTAAGCCAGCATTTTATAAAGAATACTAAGAGGGGGAACACAAGCTGAAGAAAGCAACCAGGAATGGGGACTAGCACCAGACAGGCATTAATAGAAGTCTGAGCAAGCACAGGAGGAAAGGAAAGAAGAAAAACATAGGAAAACATGGAATGACAGGGATCACAATGCATCTCTCTATACTATCTCTTAATATTAACAGTCTTAATTCACCAATCAAAAGAAAAAGAACTATAGATCAGAAAACATGACCCATCCTTCTGTTGCCTTCAGGAGACCCACCTCTCAGCCAAACATACAAACAAACTCAGAGTGCAGGGTTGGAAAAGCATCTACCAATCAAATGCCCCCAGTAAGAAAGCAGGAGTAGCAATCTCATTGATTTCATTAAAATCAATACAAAAAGACAAGGAAGGACACTACATATTAATACAGGGAGCAATCCAAGAGGAGGATTTTACCATCATCAACTTATATTCCCCAAACATTGGAGGATCCAAATATGTTAACCAAATACTCTCAAACTTATAGAATAAAATAGATCCCAATATGATAATACTAGGAGACTTTAACACTCCACTCTCACCAAAGGACAGGTCTACCAACCAGAGGATTGGCAAAGAAGCTACTGAATTAAGTGAGGCCATACTTCAAGCGGAACTAACTGACATTTACTGAGTTTTTCACCCTAAAACAACACAGTACACATTCTTCTAAGCAGCTCATGTTGTTTTTCCAAAGTGTCTTTATTACTTGAAATGAGAAAAGTAATGATTTATGAATGTGTAATTCCTGTGATGTTTTCTGGTCTCAGGATTTCTGGTTTGAAGAAAAATGATTTAGAGAAGAGATGAGAAACCTTGCATAAAAAGATATATATTGTGGCTGAGAAGGTGGCTCAGTGGTAGAGCACTTGCCTTGCATGCATGAGGCCCTGGGTTCGATTCCTCAGCACCACATAAGCAAAAAGAAAAAAGCCAGAAGTGGTGCTGTGGCTCAAGTGGTAGAGTGCTAGCCTTGAGCTGAAGAGCTGAGGGACAGCACCCAGGCCCAGAGTTTAGGCCCCATGACCAGACCCCCCGCCCCCCCCAAACAAAAAGATATATTTGTAGCCGGGTACCAGTGGCTCACGCCTGTAACTAGCTACTCAGGAGACTGAGATCTGAGGATCACAGTTCAAAGCCAGCCCGGGCAGCAAAGTCCGTGAAACTCTTATATCCAATATACCACTAGAAACTGGAAGTGGTGCTGTGGCTCAAGCGGTAGAGTACTAGCCTTGAGCTGAAGAGTGCAGGGACAGCGCCCAAGTCCAGAGTTCAAGCCCCATGACTGACAAAAAAAAAAAAAGGTATATATTGTAACTTTGGGAAACATAGGGAAAGTGCATTTTGTCAGCCAGCTGCCAGTGATATGAAGATTGTAGTTCAAAGCCATCCTGGGCAGGAAAGTCCATGAGACTCTTAACAAGCAGCCAAAAGTGCCCAAGTGGTAGAGCAAACCTTGACCAAATGCTCAGGGACAGTGCTCAGGCTCTTACTTCAAGCCCCATGAATGGAACACAATAAAGTATATTTTGTCCTCAATATACCAAGGTAGGTAGCTTAAAGTAAGACACAAATCTTTATTTTTAAATTTTTTTGCATATCTCATTGCTCTGTCATCTCTTTTTCATTGTGAAAATACTGTACAGAGGGGTTACAATTACACGGGCAAGATAATGAGTACATTTCTTATCAAGCATTGTAGCCTCCTCCTTTGTTTCCCCTTCCCATCCCTTCCCATCCTCCCCTCACCCCCCACCTAATCCTTCCCCCCCCCAAAGTTGTAAAGTTCGTTTTTCCACATAAGGACTTGTACATGTTATTGTTGCAATGGATCCACTGTATCCCTATTTAAACGATTTGTTTTTTCCCTTCTCCACAAATTATACAACCTCAATACAGTGAAAGCAGGGGTTATACCATGGGGGAGGGACATACAAAGCAACAAAGAAATAATCTTATAAATGTGTTAGAAACAAATCTTTGTTTAATACTACCCTAGGTTAGGTAGGTTTTAGTTTGCTATGTCATCTAATGCAATGCACATGCAACCTTATCTAGTAGAAGCCAGAGTGCTAATATAATTTTAAAGATAGAAGTCAAATACTGCGTGTGAGAGAAAATTGCTAGATTAGTGCTTTATGTTAAGTGGGAAATAGGTAAATATAGGAATCATTATACAACCATTTAAATCAATAAACTTTTATCATTGGCTTGTAAGACTTTCTAGTCCCGGTCTCCTTTTCCAGCACTAGAAAAGGAAAAGATATGAAGGTTATATTTGTGAAATACACTTACTTCTTTTTTTTGGGGGGGTGTGTGTCTGGTCGCGGGGCCTGAACTCAGGGCCTGGGCTCTGTCCCTCAGCTCTTCAGCTCAAAGCTAGCGCTCTACCACTTGAGCCACAGCGCCACTTCTGGCTTTTCCTGCTGTTGTGGTGCTGAGGAATCGAACCCAGCGCCTCATGCCCGCAAGGCAGCGCTCCAGCCCTAGCCACTGCCAGCGGTGTCCACGAAGGCTCCTTCCCCGGGGCTGCGTTTGGGGAGCGGTGGCCCTCGGCTTCCTTCCTTTGCTGGAAGGGCGCTCGCAGTGCGTGCGCGTGCACGCGCGCGCCGGGGGTGTTGGTCCGTGAGGCCGAAGCGTGTGGCCACGTTCACGGGGATCAGCGGTGCCAGTTCGGGGCCGTGTCGAGCTCTAAGCTCCGGGTCCTCTCGACGCTTCAACTCGCACAGCGACGCCAGAGGAACGGCCGGGTCCCTCCGGCCCCGTGTTGAACGCGGGCTTGGGCGCTGTCGCTGGCCTGCCACTCACCGCGGAGCTCCACTTGACTCCCGGTCGCCCGGAGGTGGGCCCGGGACTCCGGTCGCCCGGAGGTGGGGTCGGGACTCCGGTCGCCCGCCCGGAGGTGGGGTGAGGACTCCGGTTTCCTGGAGGTGGGGTCGGGACTCCGGTCGCCCGGAGGTGGGGTCGGGACTCCGGTTACCCGGAGGTGGGCCCGGGACTCCGGTCGCCCGGAGGTGGGGTGAGGACCGTGCTTCCCGAGCTGGCCTCCGACTCGTGGCTGGGTTAGGGCGGCGCGGGCATGGGAGGTTTGCAGGGGCTCTGGCCCCTGAGAGCTCGAGGCCGCGTTGCCCTCAGCGCTTCAGACGGCCGAGGCCTCAGAGCTGCCGCTTGCCGGGCAGGCAGCCGGGCCTCGGAGCCCGCCTAGGCGGCCGGGCGCTCTCCTCCCGCAGGGGTTTCGACGGCGCGGTGGGGTTGTGGCCCCGGGCCCCGCGTTCGGCCGGACCCCGCCGGGTGGATACTTTGTAGCCATCCCGAGCAGGCTGGGGGCGCCCGCGGGCATCCGCCGGAAGGGAGCTGGCCAGCGTGGGGCCTCGCGGGGCGCGGGGCGGGGCCTCGCGGGGCGCGGGGCGGGGCCTCGCGGGGGGCGGGGCGGGGCCTCGCGGGGGGCGGGGCCTCGCGGACGCTAGAGGTGTGGCGCGTGGCGCCGGCTGAGAACTGAGCTTACGTGAGCTGGCGTCAGGATCTCGGCGAACGTCGGAGCCGCACACCGACAGGTACGGGTGGCCTGTTCCGCGCGAGCAGCCCCGCGGTGCCTCGCAGGCTCGGGCCGCGGCCCCAGCCCATCCTTCCGCGGGGTTCCCACCGCGCCCCGACCGGCGCGTCGCTGGAGGACGTGTGGGTCCTCAGAGGGCCCCTTCCCCGTCAGGGGTCGGCGGAGGCCCCGTCCTTCCCGGCCGGCGCGGGGCGCGGGGGGACCGGACCGCGGGGCGGACGGGTAGGCAGAGCCGCTGCGGGCAGAGCCGCTGCCGGAGCGCACCGGCCGGGCCCGCCGCCTGCGGAGTGGGTGTCCGGCCCCACTCCAGAGCTCAGGCCCCGAAGGGGCTCGGAGGAGGCCGGCGCCGGCCCCGAGCGCCCGCGGCCCGGCCTCGCCCGCGGAGCCGGCCGGCGGGCCGGCGGGGCCGCCGAGGGGCGCGTGCGGCAGTGGGCGGGCGCCGCTCACCAGGCCTTTGCTTGGCCTGCGAATTCGATTCCTAAAGACGTGTACCGTGAAGGGGGTGAAGAGGTTGCAGCCCCCAAGAGCGCCTGTGTCCCCTGGGCTCCAGACAGAACCCAGAGGAGGGGAAGGGTCCGGAGACGGGAGGAGCGAGCAGGGCAGAGGGCAGAGGAGGGGCCTGAAAGCAGGCAGCACCGGGCGGGCCTCTGCGCGGCCAGCTGTTCGGAGCAGGGCTGGGGTGAAATCGGGGGGCACATCGACCACCCCGCCTCGTACCCGGCCAGCTCCTGTCACCTTCGAGTGTCCCTGGGTGGACGGTCAGGCGTTACCCCGAGGACCAGTGCCGGGACACGGGTCTGTGCTAGCGCCGTCTGCTTGCTGTGTGTTGGCAGAGCGGGCTGCCTGGTACCGGATGCAGAACTTCCTGAGGCTGCTGAGGAGGCACGGGGCTTCCTGTCCGCCCCCAGCAGAGCTGGTAACCCTTGCGGCGAAGCTGTGCTGGGACCTTCGGGATGACCCCACGCATCTGCGACCCCTGGTGGCAGCTGTTCTCGCCAGCCAACTTCGTCCGCACCTTCTGGACAATGGGGCCGTGGTCCTGGCTTGTGCCCGTGTCTTGGTTCAGCAGGAGCAGCTGCAGGCAGCCTGCCAGCTTCTGGAGGTAGGACGGGGCGGGAGGGGTTGCAGACGGGGATAGAGAAACCGGCAGACAGCTCATGTAATAGCCAGGTGTGATGTTTGTCAAACATTGCGTGTCGAATCGGTCCCCATTGCTTCGACCATTGTTCTTTCTCTTGCTGTATGGCTAGAGGTAAATCATGGGATTTTTCTGCGCCTCAATTTCCCGCCTGTAAGGTGCAGCTGAGAACTTGGATTATCTGTTTCTTTGAGTGTGTGTGTGTGTGTGTGTGTGTGTGTGTGTGTGTGTGTGTGTGTGTGTGTCCCCATCATGGGGCTTGAACTCTGGGCTTGAGCGTTGTCCCTCAGCTCTTCAGCTCAAGGCGAGTGCTCTACTGCTTGAGACACAGCACCACTTTCATTTCTAGTGGTTTATTGGAGATAAGAGTCTCACAGAGTTTCCTGCCCAAGCTGGCTTTGAACCGCTATCCTCAGATCTCAGCCTCCTGAGTAGCTAGGATGACAGGTGTGAGCCACTGGTGCCCTGCTTCTTTGAATGTTTTATATGCATGTGTGTGTGAGGACTTGTCTATTCATGACTGACATGAAGTGTCTGCCACAGCTTCTGTAGTAAATGGCTGGTCTAAGGTCTGGTGGGGATCAATGTATCTTTACTACTTGAGTACAATGGCACATTGTGGATAAATGTGTTTGAACTCAGGTGTCTGGTCTTTCCACTACTCTACTCAAGGTGGGTTGGTGTGGGTGGGTAGAGGTCTCTACATGCTCCAGGGTAGGCAGGGGTAATTAGCACTCAGCAAGCTCTTCCCACAGGAGTGCCGGGTTTCAGGCGGCAGTCAGGAGCTGGTGCAGCTCTGGAATGACATCCACTACTGCCTGGCCATGAGGAGGCTAGGCGTAGCCACCCTAAGCCCTGTGCAGAAGTTCCGATGCAGAAAGAGGTACCTCTTCATTGTATTCCACAGAAAAACTTTCTCTGCTGGTTCCCTGGGCCCCTGAGAAGTAGATCTCCCATCCAAACCCTGAAATGAGGGGACAGTGGGAGGAGGTCTCAATAAGCAGATTGTCACACTGTTAATGAGCAGTAGGACCTACTGTGCTTCCATCATTACACCGCACTCTTCCTGCCACTTCTGTTAGGTGGTAGCTGGAAAAAGAGGCTCCTCTGCAGGGAGACTGAGGCAGAGCCCATTGGTGGGCATCCCACTGGACTGGCTGGGCTAGGAGCACATGGACATGGTTGATTGACTTGGAGGGCAAGTGGGAGCTGCGTCACATGTCTTAGGTTATCAGCGAATTCCCATGTCTCTGCTCCAGATTGCCCTTGTGGCTGCTGGACCCTTTAAAGAGCGGCGTGAGAACGTTGACAGTTCAGGAGAGTTACGTGTCCCTTGTTTAACCGCATGCTTGGCAAATGATAGGTGCCGAATATCTTAATGATCATCTGTAATTAGACATTGTGTTAATATTCATCCCCATTATGACCATTTATGGATATAAACGTGATCGGGGAGTGTGGTGGACCAGCAGGGGACATCCCTGGAAACAGGAACAAAGAAAGTCACCATGGGTAAGGGTGGGAGGTTTGGAGCTAAGAGGAGAGGAAAGGGCTGTGCCATCTGTAGAACAGAGGACTGTGACAGGAGAGCCATGATGAAGAGACTGGGTCATGAGGAGGCAGATGCAGAGCATGCAGGAGTTGCAAACCAGGAGGGACCAAGGTGGCTGAGATGTTTGTCAGCATCATTAGGGCCCAGAGACAGGGTTGCTAGAGTCCTGTGGTCACTACGTATGGGGATGTTATGTTCCTGTGAGAGAGGCTGTGGGTCTCACAAGGTGGAGACAGAGAAAGGGACCACTAGGAGGAGGCTTGTGGGACAGAAGGACATGCTCATCATCTTCCTCAGAAGACCAGGTCCTAATCAGAGCGCAGATGCTTCTGTTCTGTAGAGCTTCCTCCACTATCCCCCTTCCCCCAGGAACCCACCACCCCCTACCCTATGCCCCAAGAGCCCCAAGAGCCGGAACTTTCCTCAAGAAGTTCGTCAGACTCTGAAGGACTTTGCCTCAGGTGTGAGCACCAACCCCAGCAAGGCAGAGCGGGTAAGAACAAGTGGCTTTCCTCATGTCCTCCCCCTCTATGGCTCCTTCTTCCTCTACTTGGCTCTGCCTCTCTCCTGGGGCTCCTGTACCTTTCTCCACATTTCTCTTTCTTCTTTCTCCCACACACACATCTTTTGTTGGTGTGCCTCCCGGGGGGCTGGTGCTGTTTGAATTTTGCTCTCTAAGGTTTGTTTTCTTCTCATGTGAAAATCATCCATTTCTCACCCTGAAATCTATAGAGGCCCTTAGTTCTTTGACCTGGAATTCTTAGCCAGTGAGTGCTGTAGGAAAGAAGATCTCTGATGAGGGGCAATGTAGGCCTTCAGCCTGGCCCTTTTCCTGGCTTAGGGAATGGAATGCTTAGGCTTTAGCACTTCAGGGTTGGGATCAACTTAGGAGGTAAGGCCTGTGTGTCCTGTTCATGGAGACCCTGCTTTCTCTGCCTTAGGACATGCTCAGGAGACAATCCTTTCTCCAGTGTACTAATGCACGGATGGCCATGTCTGCCCTCCTTGCACAGGACAACCTGGAATCATATTCACTTATTTTTTTTTGGTGCATCTGAGCTGTTTCAGCCACCTGTGTGCAAATTATCCCTTGTAACTCGGGGTCAGAAGTCTTCTTGTTTTGGTGCAGGAGACTTTGGCTTTGGAGACAGGCTTGACAGCTAAGCAAGTACACAACTGGTTTGCCAACTACCGGCGACGCCAAAGATACCTTCTCCAGCGCGTGGATCCAGCCCAGCAGGCCATTTCAGAAGTTTGCAGCACAAAGGAGTGGGACCCTACCCTCCTGCAGCCCTCATGCAATCCCTGTGGTGACTCAGAATTGGTGGGCAGGCCTCAGTGGTCAGGTTAGCTGCCAGGACATCTGGCCTCCTTGTACTTGGGGCTGATTTATGACAGGATCCGTCTGGCACAGGAGTGGCCATGATGGGCCAGTAGTTCCCTTGTATTTCAGGTTACCATATGTTTGGGTGCCATTCTGAAAGTGAGGCCTCATGTGGACAGAAGGAAAGGGATAGTGAATAGATCTGAGAAGTGAGCCAAGCTCCAGGATTGTAATACTGGACTGTTGATGCAGACCAGAGTCTGACCCAAGGGACAGAGAACAGTGTTGGGATGACATGAGACCATGTCTATTTCTAACCAGCAGGGCTGCACTTAGTTGTTGGGCAGGGGACTGGAACACGCAGCCTCATGTGCTCTTTCTTCTCTGATCTGCTTTCAGCAGGACGTGAGGAAGGTAGGAATCTACGGTCTCCTACTCAAGCTTCGTGGCGTCCACTGCCCCTTGCCCTGGGCTTTCCTGGAGTCAACTCAATCTCAAAGCCACTGGCTGCCAGGTATGGCCTTACATTTAGACCATAGGACCATCTTACCTACTTAGCCTCCACTTCCTTGAGTGGAGACAGAGTGTTGAGTGGGCCTGGGTATGCTAGGTCCTAATGCTAGGACACCTGCCAGTGACATAGCAGGGAAACCAAGGAGCCCACATCAAGGTCCTAGATGGGAAACTTCCGTATGACCTTATGCTTTGTCCCTGAAATCTGACTAAAATATGGCCTGACCTCATGTGTAATTTTTTAATGACATAAAATACTTAGAAAAAAATGGAAAAATATTCAGTCCAGACTTACCATCTAAAGACAAATCCAATATCATTGGGTAGTGTTTTGCCAGGTTTGTATCTTGTGGGGTTGCAGCATTGGGTACCTCTCAAACCCTTGTGTGTCATTGTTGTCCAAGCCTCTCCCTGTTCTCTGTGCTCACTTGTGAGGAGGGATCAACCTGATAGTGATAGGAGGACAGGAAGTGTGCCTGGTCCAGTGCCAGTCACCTCAGGCCTAGTGTTGGGGTCGGTCCAGCTCACAGTTGTCCGCTCATCATCTGTGCCCACTTCACCCCCTTCCTTTTCTGCACAGGCTCATGACACAGCATCTCTTGGTGTTGGCATGTCTGGCTCATAACGCGGGTCTGGTACCATCCAGGTGTATGGCACCAGGGAGGTTCCTTTGAACTCTGTCCTGTGAAATGGGGTTCATGGTAGGCCGTGTGTGCTGCTGGGAAGGTCGAGGGAAGGTTGAACAAAATCCTAGAAGCACATCATGAACATTTGTGGAATGCTAATTCCTTAAACTATTAATCAGTTACTTCCTAATAGTACTTTAAAGTTAACTATTGTTTATACATGATTAATGTGTCTTGCTAATCATTTTCAGTTTTTAACATTTCTTGGGCAGTCATTGTGGATAAAGGGCTGAGGTATTGTAGGCTTCAAGTAAATGGCTTTAGTAAGTCTCCATGGTCCATAGCTATCAATGGTCAGTCTTTGCACCAACCTCAGGGGGAAGGGTCCGGGCAGCATGATGAGTGACATTCTGGGTGCCACAGTCTTCAGTGGCTGAATCAGGAGGGGAACTCAAAAACCCCGAGTTTGTTGTCTCTGCCTGCCATAGGACATTGTTTTCCACATACCTCAGATCTCTCCAAGAAGGCGAAAGGTACCGGACGGGGCCTGATCATGACCCTGCCACCCTCAGTCCCGTCGGCCTCAGCCCCAGCTTCGGCTCTCTGACTGTGGACAGCAACATGCCGGGTCCTCCTATGGCTGCCTCTGAGTCATGGATGATGTCCTTTGCACTGCCATCCTCCAAGGAAGTCTGCTTCCAGCCTGGGCAGCAAGCCCATAGCTGCAGGCTGGACTCCAGGATGCACCTACTAGGTTCCACCATGTCCGTGCCCATTGCCTCTGTTGGTGATCCTTGCCCTGCAGGTGGGTGTAGTTTTCATAGACTATGAGATTAAGCATCATTACAGTACAACTACTCCAGTGTTTTGTGGTAGTATCAGGCGAGGCCATGAATTTTTGCTTGAATCTGTGTGGTTTGATGAGACCCAGAAGCAGTGCAGAAGAAAGACAGATTCTTCCAATACACATCTGGATTTTGTAAGTTGTAATTTGAAGAAAAATACACACAAATGAAAAATGAGACAGAAAAGAGTTGAAGTGATAGGGAACAGCTGCCTCTCTGTGACTCTGCTGAAGTCACCTTACTGTGCCACCTGGCCTCGAGGAGGGTAAGCTCCTTAGACCACTTTCTCTTTTATCCTCAACTCAGAATGAAATGTCCTATTTTAGTTTGTTTCTGAAGTTTATTTGTAACTAAAAGTTTAAATATTGTTTATATATTTGTTTGTGCCTCTCCAATACATCAGACTCTTATAAGGCACTGTGGAGTTACCTGAATTTTTTAGTATTCTGTGGGTATAACTTTTCAGCTTTTTTTTTTTTTTTGCCAGTCCTAGGTTTAAACTTAGGACTTGGGCACTGTCCCAGAGCTGCTTTTGCTCAAGGCTAGCACTCTACCACTTGAACCACAGCACCACATCCAGCCTTTTGTGTTTATGTGGTACTGAGGAATTAAACCCAGGGCTTCATGCATGCTAGTCCGGCAAATACTCTACTACTAAGCCACATTTCCAGCCCTCAGCTTTTGTTTTCTTGGAGTTGTGAATTGCCTTTTCTTTTTTCTTTTTCAGGCCCCCAGTCGTGGGGCCTGAACTCTGGGCCTAGGCGCTGTCACTCAGCTCTTCAGCTCAAGGCTAGCACTCTACCATTTGAGCCACAGCGCCACTTCTGGCTTTATTCTTTTTGCTTATGTGGTGCTGAGGAATCGAACCCAGGGCCTCATGCATGCAAGGCAAGTGCTCTACCACTGAGCCACCTTCCCAGCCGCCTTTTATTTTTTCTTATGCCATCTGCTCTTATACTCTAGTAATATCTTCTAGTGTATTCAGTATCCCATTTGAAACTCACAGCTGGAGCCCCTCCTCCTGTTGACAAGCAAATGATGGCTTCCTAGATCTGGGGTAAAGCCATCATGTTCAATGCCCCCTTAATTGCTCTCTGAGTTTGTTTCCAGATTACTGTCAGTTTTTTCTCTCTTGACTCTCTTATTTTGTTAAAAAACACCTTCAGTTAGCTTTGCAAGATGGTTTTTGTGAGATAAAGGTTCTAAATCCTTTCGTGTTCTAAAAATGTCTTTAATTTTCCCTTACCTTTTAGTAACAATTTGGCAGGGACAGAAATTTGAAGACATTGTTAATTTTTTGTAGCATTTAGTGATGAATCACATGTTTATTATTGAGCAGATAACCTCTGTTTCTTTTTTGTTGTTGTTGGTGGTGGTGGGGCTTGAACTCTGGGCTTGGGCACTGTCTCTTCAGCTCAAGGCGAGTGCTCTACCACTTGAGCCACAGCACCGCTTCTGGTTTTCTGGTGGCTTATTGGAGATAAGAGCGTCATGGGCTTTTCTGCCCAGGCTGGCTTTGAACCCTGATCCTCAGATCTCAGCCTCCTGAGTAACTAGGATGACAGGCTTGAGCCACCAGCACCCAACTAACCTATATATCTTACCTTGGAGTTTTGAGGTTATTTTTTTACCTGGTGTTCTAAAACATACTGATGGCCTTAGATAGGGGTCTCTTTAGATCATTTTCCAGTTAAGCTTTTTGGTTTAAAGAGAAAGTTGTGGGGTTGGGAATGTGGCTTAGTGGTAGAATGCTTTCCTAGCATGCATGAAGCCCTGGGTTCGATTCTTTAGTGCCTCATAAACAGAAAAAGCCAGAAGTGGTGCTGTGATCAAGTGGTAGAGCACCAGCCTTGAGCAAAAGCAGCTCAGGGACAGCGCCCAGGCCCTGAGTTCAAGCCCAGGCATTGGCATAAAAAGAAATAGTACATTTGGGGGAAAATTTGTCTAAGCTTATGATTTTTTTTGGTAATATTCCTTGTCATAAATCCTGAGTCTCATGGACTCTGTAGGCATTTGCCATGTGGCTGTTTTTCCTCACTCTGCAGAACTGCAGACATTGAATGTGGTGCTTCTGATTTTGTTTTTCTCCAGGAGAGAATTTATGATTTACTGTTTTATTACCTGTGATCTTGAATGTCCAAGTTGATACCAGAGCTTTGTTTTCTCTACTCAGAATCCCTTTAAGTCTTGTGTGGATGAGGAGTCAGCAGAAGTAGAGGGAGAGTCACACACTGGGTAGTCAGGAAGGGGCCTTTGACATCAGAAGGTCCTGTGCATCCATCTACCAGGTTAGGTGGTCATTCTGGTGGCTAGAAGGGAGCAAAGCATGACTCTCACCATGGTCTGTCTATGTTTCTTTGTTTGAGGCTAGGCTTTTTAAAGTCCATGCCACCCATGGACTTAGTTTAGACAGAAACAGGCCTCTTCTGTCCTACACATGTGCCTACTCAGACCTGAATGACTCTGTTGTAGGCTCTGGCACTGGCTGTCAGGAGTTCTGGAGTTGCAAAACACAGGTTGAAATGAGCATTGCCTGACTTTCATGTGATCTCTGAAGACTCAAAGGTTGTTACTGTTGCCGTTCCGACAGTTCTTTGCTCTGGAGGGTTTAGATCCAAGAACAGTGCCCGATGACTGACTTGAGGCCGTAGTTTCATGCGTGTCACGCTCCTCCTTCCCAGCAGGTTGTGTGTGTGTGTGTGTGTGCGTGTGTGTGTTTTACCTGCAGGATATACTGATACACGTCGTGACAATCCCCAGGTCATGTACTCAGAAGAAGGCCCTGGTTCAAGTGGTGGGCAGGCAGAGGGGCGCCGCTTCCTGGTGACACAGCCTCCACTGCAGGCCTGTGAGTGTCTCATCTCCCCCAGGTGAGGCTGGAGGTCTGGAGACATTCTCTGCAGGCTATGAGGTGGGGTAGAGCTGATTTATAGACTTATCACCTTGGTCTATGCAGATCTGACCTTTTCTTTCTGGTCCTCAAAAACTGTAACAGTCCCTTCATCCTGCTTCTTCTTAAAGCAGAGTGGTTTGCCTAGACATCACAGCAGATGCGGGCATCCCATCCTTTGGATTGTGCTCAGTCACTCAATGTTACCTTGGGCCCCATTAGCCAATTTCTGGTGTTTCTTCCCCACAGGCTATGGAATTACCTTCCAAATTGTAGTTTGGATGAGGCTTGGGAGGAGTTCAAATAGCCCAGGAGAGGTTCTATAGCCCAGGTGACAATGTCGATATTTTGGATGTTCAGAGGTACAGAGCTGACTAAACCACATGAGGGAATGCAGAGACAGTGGATGGTCGATGGGTTGGTTCAGGGTCCTTGGGTGGAGAGATGATAATGGAGGCCCCCATGCTGCAGAACGGGACCAGGAGACTGCAGGTTGAAGAAAGGGATGGGACAGTACGATGGTATGGTCTTTTTTTTGAAGAGGACACATGTCCTATTTATGCTAGGGAGTCAGCAGGACAATGTCCTCAGGATGTGGGATCCTCTTAATTTGGGAACTAAAGGTCATATGATTCAAGTGGGTGCCCAGTAATGGAAGAAACATAAAGGAGTATGTAACATAGGAGAAACATTCCCCACATCAATGCTTTGCTTGTTGAGATAACAGAGTTGTAAAAGAATCCAAACCACACAGATTCAGTCGCTTTTGCATTCACAGTCACAGTCAGATGGGGTGTATCCACTGTGGTTTATCCATATGGCTACGTTGACATTTTCTCTTTTCCCCATGCCTCCTGCCTGTAGTCCCCTGATGTGATGGCTGTGAACGCTTTCGTGTGTGCCAGTCCTGAGGTTTGAACTCCTGCCTCAACACTTTCCCTGAGTTTTTTTTCTCAAGGCTGGTGCTCAACCACCTGAGCCACAGCTCCACTTAAAAACTTTTTGGTGTCTAATTGGAGATGAGTCTTCTAGACTTCCCTGCCTGGTCTGGCTTTGAACTGTGGTCCTCAGACTTTAGCCTCCTGAATACCTAGGATTACAGGCATGAACCACTGGTAGCTGGTTGAATCCTTCTTCAAACATCTTACTTGCAAGTGTGTAGGTTGAACAAGCCACAGTTTTCTCTGTGTGATTTTCACGTATACTGTGAAGCCACAGAGTCTGGTGGAGGTTGTGAATGTACTTATTGCCTTCACCCAACAGGACTCTGCCACCACAGAACCACAGATCTGCTTCTGTCAGTGAAGACTAGTTGTAGTGGGACTGGGGGCATGATTCAAGTGGTAAAGCACCTGTATAGAAAAGATGAGGCCTTTAGATCAGTTACCAGTGTTGTCAAAATTATTACCCGAAGCTGGGTGCCAGTGGCTAATGCCTGTAATCCTTGCTATTCAGGAGGCTGGCAGGAAAGTCTATAAGACTCATCTCTAGTTAACCACCTAAAAACCGGAAGTAGAGCCATGGGTCAAAGTGGTAGAGTGTTAGCCTTGAGCAAAAAAGCCTCAGCAACTGTATCCAGGCCCTGCATTGAAGCTCCAGGACCAGTTTATGTACACACAAAAAAAGAGAAGTGGAACCGTGGCTCAAGTTGTAGAGCACTAGCATCGAGAAAAAAAAAGGTAATAGTTCAAGGACAGCACCCAATCCCTGGGTTCAAATTTTAGGACTGGCACAAAAAATACAAACTGTATTGTATAGAGCATTATGTGGATAGAATTCTATACTTAGTACTCAGGTTTTTTCTTTTGCTTCCATTTTCTCTGGCTCCGTTTCGTGTAACTTTTGAGATTCCCTTTGTTGTTGAGTATATCAATAATTCATTTTATTGCTGAGACTTAATCACCAGTGTGGGTGGGTGGCCTTGTAGGGCGTTCTCTTGTGGCTGGCATTCCGTGTCTGTGGTTTGGTGAAATCTCATAGAAGGTCTTCACGGACGTTCCTGCACATAGTTCCTCTTGGTAGCCTCCTTCATTTCCCATGGAGCACTCCTAGGAGTGTAATGGTCAGGTCATGTGATAGTGTGTATGTGTTGGCATTGACCACTGTGCCTGTCTAGTCTCTGCTGTCCCTCCTGTTTTCCCTGACTCGGTCCAGATAGACTCTCAACTCAGACCCATCCCTTCTTTGCCATCTCCTGCTGTGAACCACATTCCCCTCCTAGCTAACCGTCAACACAGAAAGAGCGTTCATTGGAATTGAACCCCTCAACTGGCTTATGATTTGTAGGTATATGACTTGGGGGTCTTGGCACCTTGAGCCATAACCTGTCCTGATGTGCAGATTAGAATTGTGTATGGATTAATCCCCTGATATGTAGCTTGTTCTGACCCTGTACCTTTCTTAGCTCTGCAGAGTTTGTGCCTGTGTCTACCATGGAGCTGAGCCATCCCCTGCCCTCCAGCCAGGTAAGACCTGCTTGTTTTTCTCCTAACCCTGATACACAGCTAATGGCTGAGGAGGGCTTAATTAGTGCTTTTTTAAATGAAGGAAACAGTGAAGAGGAGTAAATATGACTCATGGTGGGACATAAGTAGCCTCAGACTGGGCAGGGGTTCTCCTGAGGCCAGAGAGTCTTGGAGCCTGGCGGAACACATGTCCACGTGTACTGCTGTGTTGTTTTTCAGGTGCAGTGGTCTCGCAACAAGGTCTCTTGTGATGCTGTCTGGGGAGCCAGAATGCTCCTTGAGTTTTCAGGGGGCAGCCTGGGCCAAGGCAGCCCTGGGGGTCCAAGCCAGCGCCAGAGAAGGAGATGTGGATTGCCCAGCTGTTCAACACAAGTTGCAGAGCTTTTTCCTGAATAAAATGAGAGGTTCTTCATGGATCATGAAGGGTTTTTTCCCCTGAAACTGCAAGGCTTCTTTGAATAGTTTAGTTGGTAATTGTCTATATAGAAGGAAGCATCTGGCACATATTCATGGGGTCAAGTTGAAGGAATGTCTGTTCTGTTTGTGAAGTGATAAATCATACTTAAGCTACTGATAAGTTCTGTCAGCAAGGATTCCAGAGAATAGAATGTCCCTTCCTACTTCTCTGTGCACAAGGCCTTCCCCATCCATTTGTTATCACTGTAAGGTATGGGGAGACTTCTCGTGTTGCTGTGTTTAGGAGTATTTCCCTTGAGTACCGAGAGGAAAATGTTTTCAGGAGCTTGTCCCGGAAGGTTGGGCTCGAGTGGATTTCTGTGCCAGGTGGCACTTCATTGTGACTGCAAAAGGACTGTTTTATTCAACTATATTAAAGTTCAGTGTTTTGTATGTGTCCCACTTTCCACTTAATTATGCATCTTGACATCCGTCCAAATCTAGCATGTAAATTCATGCCTGACTCTCAGTCCTGTGCTAGTGTTTCATTATGGGGTTGTGTTGATTGACTTCTCCGCTACTCTAGTGATGGTCATTGACTATTTCCAGTGTCTGTTTCATAAACAGCATCAGACTAAGCATCCATTTTTCTCTTCCCTTTGCTCTTTGCTTGGTTATTTCTTCATGCTAAATTCCTAGAAGCTGAATTTCTTGGTGGTTGTAAAAGCTAAGGAGTAGACTGTAATTCTGTGTGTCTGTGACCAGCCATCTGCCCATCTGCCTAGCTGTCCATGGCAGAGGAGAGCCGTGCGTGGGTTGGGTATGCTCAACATCAGACCCCAGTCTTCCTTTCAGACACTCCCAAGCTGGTCCTTTCCATTGGTTGTGCATGTGCGATGTGGAACCATTAATGGAAGACCTGAAGGTGGAGTCAGGACATGGAGAATCTTGACTGTCATAGAAAAGGGAATTTTGGCTGCACTGCAGTGGCTCACACAGGTAATCCTAGCTACCCAGGAGGCTGATATCTGAGGATTGTGGGTTGAAGCTAACCCAGGCAGCAAAGTCTGTGAGATTCTTATTTCTACCAAACTACCAAAAAAAGCCAGAACTGGAGCTGTGGCTCAAGTGGTAGCGTGATACTCCTGAATAGAACTGGCACCAAAGAAGAAAAGAAATTTTGGAGAGTGGGTTAGAAATGGTGCAGCTAAAGGAACAGAACCTTGGAACGCAGTGTCTGAAGGCCCTCACGCCGGTCCCCCGCCGCCCAGTGAGTCCATGAAGGGGAGGAGAATATGGACTCATCCTCCTAGAGCCACATCAGAGTGAATACTGAGTGCCTTTGTTGGGGACAGCCACCCATCTACCTGCTGGAGGAAGACTGGGCCTCAGATCCCCACCCAGCTGCCCCCCTTCATGACTTCTAGGGTGGTGGCAGCAACTTCTGTACCTTCAGCTGCCATGAGTATGCATACTATAGTTGTGCCAGGAAATCTTCCTGCTGTTGCCTACGGCCTTTCTTGTGTCCAACAGGGCCTAGATATGCAGAAATTCGGAAGTCAGTGATGGAGTTGGCCACAGACAAGCTGTTTGAGGATCTCCAAGACAATTTTATCCTTCATATTCTGGGCAAAGCCATAGGCTCTGCGAGTTCTAAATACCTGATTTAGCTAGCTGTATCATGTCTGTCTTTGGGAAAGTGGACAAGTCTGCTTGGAGCTGACACTTGTGTGGGATGGCCTGCTTAGCTGGGACACCTACCTACGCAGTGATCAGAGCCCTGTTTGTCCCACTCTGTCCCTGTGGGACAGGACCTATGCCCTCAAGAGCTTGACAATAGGTCCTACCTTCACCTCTCCCTTTTCTGGATTTGTCCCCTGCCAAAAGAGGTGTATGGATGTCCATTCTGATGAACCTTAACCATTTTAAAGGACATCTTGGAACGATGAGACTTCTTTTATTTATTTTTTTTTTGGGGTCTGGTTGTGAGGCCTGAACTCGGCCTGGGCGCTGTCCCTCAGCTCTTCAGCTCAAGGCTAGCGGTCTACCACTTGAGCCACAGTGCTACTTCCGGCTTTTTTTTCTGCTTATGTGGTGCTGAGGAATTGAACCCAGGGCCTCATGCAAGAAAGGCAAGCGCTCTACCACTGAGCCACCTTCCCAGCCCTGTGCCTGTTATTTTTAAGGTAGGGTCTTGCTTTACACCCAGCCTGGATTGTGATCTTCCCACCTGTACTTCCCTATACATTGCTGAGGACAACAGGCACATAACACTATTCCAACCATTTGCTCAACCTGTGGCAACATTAACAGGTGTGAGTCATCATCACCAGCCATTAGTTGAGATGAAGCATTGTGAACTTTTATGCCCAGTGTGGCCTTTAACCATCATCCCCTTATCTATACTCCAGGCAGCTAGGGTTACAGATTTGAGCCACTGTACCCTGGTATGGACTATCTTGAGTGAATTTTTGTGTAAGGCATAAAGTTTGTGTCTGTATTTATTTTTTCCTATATGAGTTTGATATGGTCCATTCTCCATAATTGTTCTGTAGTCATTTGTGCAGCCAAGATAGAATCTGAGTTTCAGGGTTTAGGAATAAATTAGATATATATGATTTCCCTGTGTGCCATGAAGAATTGCTCCATTGAAGCATCTCAGTCTGGGGTCTTAGGAAACAGCACCCAGTGACCTACTTTCTCCTTGTAGACCCCACCTCCTACTTTCTGCCACTTCTGAAGTGGTCTTGTGTCTTTCATTTGCATTTACCTTATGGCTAATGATCTTGCACATGTTATTTTTGGAGAGGGTTTCATTGTTTGGCCTTGAACTCATGATCTTGAGGGTTTACCAGAGGCTGCAACCAACCTCTGTAGGTCCCATGACAGGGTATGAATCAACTTGATTGCAGGGTCTTGCTGCTAGAGTATGTGAAGGCATGCATGAAACCACTGGTGTTGGAGGGTAACTGAATGCACAGAGAGGCTCACCATATCCAGATCCCAGGAGACATGGAGGTGGAGGCTCACAGTACGTGGCTCTGAGAAGATACTGTCCATCTGGAGTGCAAACTTGCACAAGGGCATCCATGAGAATCCAGCCTCTACCGGTACTCACTGAGCCCTAGGCAAATAGTGTAGATAAGCCAGAGTCTGGGGTTTTGATGTTCCTGACTTGAGATAATAACCCGAGGCACATCTGAGTGTCAGACACTCCTCATAACCTTTGGGGCAACATAAGCACAGGCCTCACATGATCAACATGAGAGCTGTCTATATAGAGTGGGTGTCCCAAGCATGCAGTGAGCCCTGGAGCCTCAGAGGCTAAGTGAAGAAGGTGTCAGCAAAGGACACTGTGACGTTTGGGCTGGACAGGAAGAAGCCTGAAGATTAGTAGGTTCTATAGAGGGTAACAAATCCATAAGCCATCAAAGAAAAGTCAGATAAATTGAAATGTTTCAAAGGAAATCAGTACAAACCTCCCTAAGATTCCAAAGATAAGCTGCAAAACTGTCCAGAGACAAAGAGATTCAATAGATCAAGAATAGACCACTGAATGATGTGAGAGGCACACAATCCAAAGATGTCAACAAGGAAGGAAAATGTAACTAATTGTTGAAGCTCTGTAAATTATGCTAGGTGTTAGGAAAATACACAGTAGGTCTGAGTTCATCTACCATTTCCATATTCTGAACTGCATTGTAGATTTGGGTATGGGACCCAGGAGCCTCACACATGCTGGGCCTGGTACTTTATTAATGAGTTTTGTGTTGAGTTCATTTCCACATTCTCAGTTCAGAGAGTTGTTGGCATGCATTGTGGGTAGAGGCACACAAAATTAGGAAGCCACTGTAGGAGAATTCGTCAAAATAACAGATGTCTTATACTATGACCCTGTCATTTCACTTCTAGGTATTTCTGTAGTAGTTGTGCTCTTCCCTGTGCTAAATGACCGATGTAGAATGTTCTCCAATGTTTCAATGAGAAGGCAGGCAAGAGAATATCTGTGGAATATTTTCCATTCAGAGCCATACTGGGGCTCTTGATGCCGTCCCAGGTCCTAGGGTGCCTTCTGCTGTTTATATCGGAAATGCCAGCTGTGACATGTAAACACCATGTGTGGGATAGTGTGGAAATAGGCATCCATGTTTTTTTTCTTTAACCCCCCCCTCCCTTTTTTGTGCTGGTTATAGGGATTGAATTTCGGGCTTTGGCGCTGTTCCTTAGCTTTTTAACTTAGGATGGAATTGTACAACTTGAGGCACAGTCCCCTTTCTGGCCTCATTTTGTCTTAAGTGGTTTTTGTTTTTGTTTTTGTCTCTGTGTTTTCTAGCATGAGTTTCATTAAGATCTCCTTACTGTTTCCGGAGTATTATTTGGGCAAGCAGGGATGAGGTTAGAGTGGGTGAAGGAAGGAGGCAGGGAGGGAGAGGAAGAGTACAAACTATTCTTTTTTCATTTGTGTTTGCAGTTTATGAGGGAGCATGAAAGTCCACATAGACCAACCTTGGGTGGAAGCTTTGTGAAGATGGCACGTGTCTCTGAATTCCTGGCCTCCAGTCGCCGTGGCCGTTTGCTGACTCCCTGGTTTAATTTTTTTTTTTTTTGTCTGCTGTGGGACTTAACTCTGGGCCTGGACGCTGTCCGTGTGCTCTTCAGCTCAAGGCTAACACTCTTACCGCTTGAGCCACAGCACCATTTCCAGTTATCTGGTAGTTTACTGGAGATGAGTATCATGGACTTTTCTGCCCAGGGTGGCTTTGAACCGAGATCCTCAGATCTCAGCCCCCTGAGTAGCAAGGATTACAGGCATGGGTCACTGGCACCCGGCCTGGTTTAAAAGTTTTGAAGGAAAGATTGGTCGATGGAGTCAGGAGAAGACTGAATGTTTTAATTTAAATTCATCCGTCACCAACAGGATTGCTCTACAGGTCTAGGTCTAAGGGAGACTCGTGGAGAAGAAATGTTTTCCCGGTTTCTACCAGGAAAGTGGAATAATCAATAAACAATAATCAATAAACATCCACAGAAACCCAGCTCGTGTTTCCTTGTTTTGCTCCCTGGTCTGGGCTGCCCTCTCCTTCCCTCTTCCTCCCTTTCCCTCCCTCTTTCCCCTCTTGCCCTCCCCTATCTCCACACCTCGCATCAGTGTCCCGGAAGTGGGGCTCAGGCCTGGCCAGGCCGGGCAGCGGGTGGCAGGCAGGCAGAGGAGCAGGAGACTACCAGGGGGGGACCCAGACGGGAGGGCAGGCATGGGCGGCCGGGATGGCAGGCCTCAGTGGCAGGGAGGGCAGGCCTCATCGGCGCTGCTTGAACCCAGGTTCGTGCCTGGGTCTCCATGTCAGAGCACAAGAAGAGTGGAGCAAGAGTGGAAGTGAGGGTCCAGGGGCTGGGCTTGTGGGAGGACGCGGGGTCTTGAGGAGGGCAGTGCACACACTAGAACACCATCTGGTGAGAACCTGAACCCCGAGTACTGAAGAGCATGGTGTGCACACCTAGAGCACCATCTGGTGGGAATCAGTGGTCACTGCACCCCGGGTCCTGAGGAGAGACGCATAGTACACACACCTAGAGCACCATCTGGTGGGAACAAGTTGTCACTGTACCCTCTGGTCCTGAGAAGAGGAGCTTGGTGCACATACCTAGAGCACCATCTGGTGGGAATCAGTGGTCACTGCATCCTCTAGTCCTGAGGAGAGGAGCATGGTACACACACCTAGAGCACCCTCTGGTGGGAATCGGTGGTCACTGCACCCCAAGTATTGAGGAGAGGAGGACAGTACACACACCTAGAGTGTCATCTGGTGGGAATCTGGGGTCACTGCACCCTGGGTCTTGAAGAGAGGAGATTGGTGTGCACATGCACAGCACCATCTGGTGGGAATTAGTGGTCACTGCACCCCAGGTCCTGAGAAGAACATGGTGTGCACATGTACAGCACCCTCTGGTGGGAATCAGTGATCACTGCCTATCTGGTCCTGAAAAGAGGAGCATGGTGCACACACCTAGAGCAACCTCTGGTGGGAATCAGTGGTCACTGCACCCTCTAGTCCTGAGGAGAGGAGCATGGTGTGCACACCTAGAGCACCCTCTGGTGGGAATCAGTGGTCACTGCACCCCCTAGTCCTGAGAAAGGGAGCATGGTGCACACACCTAGAGCACCCTCTGGTGGGAATCAGTGGTCACTGCATATCTGGTCCTGAAAAGAGGAGCACGGTGCGTACACCTAGAGCACCCTCTGGTGGGAATCGGTGGTCACTGCACCCTCTGGTCCTGAGGAGAGGAGCATGGTGCGCACACCTAGAGCACCCTCTGGTGGGAATCGGTGGTCACTGCACCCTCTCGGTTTGTGGGAAGAGCAGAGCAGGAGAGGGGTGGGGTTAGGACGAGGAAGTGAGCTGCTCAGGGGTGGGGTTTGTGGAGCAGAGCAGGAGAGGGGCGGGGTTAGGGAGAGGAAGTCAGCGGCGCAGGGCCGTGTTTGCGGAGCCGAGCAGGAGAGGGGCGGGGTTAGAGAGAGGAAGTCAGCGGCGCAGGGCTGGGTCTGTGGGGGCCAAGCAGGAGAGGGGTGGGGTTAGAGAGAGGAAGTCAGTGGCGCAGGGCGTGGTTTGCGGAGCCAAGTAGGAGAGGGGCGGGGTTAGGGAGAGGAAGTGAGCAGCGCAGGGCGGGGTCTGTGGAGCCGAGCAGTAGAGGGGCGGGGTTAGGGAGAGGAAGTCAGCGGCGCAGGGCGGGGTCTGTGGGGCCGACCAGGAGAGGGGCGGGGTTAGGGAGAGGAAGTGGGCGGCGCAGGGCGGGGTCTGTGGGGCCGAGCAGGAGAGGGGCGGGGTTAGGGAGAGGAAGTCAGCGGCGCAGGGCGGGGTCTGTGGGGCCGACCAGGAGAGGGGCGGGGTTAGGGAGAGGAAGTGGGCGGCGCAGGGCGGGGTCTGTGGAGCCGAGCAGGAGAGGGGCGGGGTTAGGGAGACGAAGTGATCGCCGCAGGGCAGGGCCTGCGGAGCAGAGCAGGAGAGGGGCGGGGTTAGTGAGAGGAAGTCAGCGGCGCAGGGCGGGGTCTGTGGAGCCGAGCAGGAGAGGGGCGGGGTTAGGGACAGGAAGTGAGCGGCACAGGGCGGGGTCTGTGGAATAGAGCAGGACAGGAAGTGAGCGGCGCTTATGGGATCCAGCTATCGGAGGGGCCTGGCAGAGGGGTTCCTGAGGCGGGAGAGGCTGGGCTGAGGGACCAGCGGAGGGGACGGCGAGGGTCTCCTCAGGCCGGTGCAGGGACTCCTCAGGCCGGCGCGGGGTCTCCTCAGGCCAGCGCGGGGTCTCAGGCCGGCGCGGGGTCTCCTCAGGCCGGCGTGGCTCCGCTGAGGGGCTGGCGGAGAGGCAGAGAGCCTGGAGAGCTGAGGGGCCTGCAGAGAGCTGACACCTGTGGGAAGGAGAAAACAAAAGCCTTGTAGGTTGCAGCTGCTCCTAGATCTGACAGAGCTCAGGACGCAGTAGTTGCAGACCCATTAGTAAAACTCCTTTGTGATCTTTCTCTGTGCCTGGAGGACTCTCTCACTGGCAGGGTTATTAGGAGTAAACCATCACTGCCTCGGGCCTGGCCTGAGATCTATCTCCTTAGGAGCTGGGTCTGGTAGCAGAAGGTGGGAGCAGACAGTGTGGTTGAGATGGCTTTTTCTTTTTCTTCTCAGCCATACTCCAGATCCCGCTCAGCAGCGGAGGGCCTGCAGGACGCCGATTCTTTGTTCTCCCGAGACTGCCCTTGACCTCAGGTGCTGCAGTGAGAGAATGGGACGAGTTCAGAAGCTTGGAGTGGTGAGTGCCGGGTCTGACCCACACTTGGTAGGCCCCTCACCAGGCTGGTCCCATGCCTGGCCCCACACCAGGCAGGCCCCACACCAGGGAGCCCCATATCAGGCCCCACACCAGGCAGGCCCCACACCAGGGAGCCCCATACCAGGCCCCACACCAGGCAGGCCCCACACCAGGCCACACGCCAGGCCCCATACCAGGCCCCACACCAGGCAGGCCTCACACCAGGCAGGCCCCACTCCAGGCCCCATACCAGGACCCACACCATGCCCCACTCCAGGTCACACACTAGGCCCCACGCCAGGCCTCATGCCAGGGTCCATGCCAGGCCCCATACCAAGCAGACCTCACACCAAGCCCCACACCAAGCAGGACCCACACCAGGCCCCACACCAGGCAGGCCCCATGCCGGGCTTCACACCAGGCAGGTCCCATACCAGGCCCCAAGCCAGGCCCCACACCAGGCAAGCCTCATACCATGCTCCACACCAGGTAACATACTTGGCCCCACGCCAGGCCCCATACCAGGCCCCACACTAGGCAGGCCCCACACTAGGCAGGCCCCATACCAGGCCCCACACTAGACCCCATGCCAGGCCCCACATCAAGCAGGCCCCACACCAGGCAGGTCCCACGCTAGGCCGGCCCCAAACCAGGCCCCATGCCAGGCCCCACACCAGACCCCATGCCAGGCCTCACATCAAGCAGGCCCCACACCAGACCCCATGCCAGGTCCCACACCAGGCAGGCCCCACACCAGGCAAGTCCCACGCCAGGCCCCATGCCAGGCCCAACATCAAGCAGGCCCCACACCAGACCCCACACCAGGCCCTACTCCAGGCCCCACACCAGGCAGGCCCCACACCAGACAGGCCCTGTAGCAGGCCCCACGCCAGGCCCCACACCAGGCAGGCCCCACACCAGGGAGGCCCCATGCCAGGCCCCACACCAGACAGTCTCCACACCAAGCATGCCCCACACCAGGCAGGCCTTACACCAAGCAGGCCCCACGCCAGGCAGGCCCTACACCAGCCAGGCCCCACACCAGGCAGGCCCCACCACCGGCAGGCCCCACACCAGGCAGGTCCCACACCATGCCCCACGCCAGGCCGCACACCAGGCCCCATACCAGGCAGGCCCCACACCAGGAAGGCTCCACACCTAGAGCGCCCTCTGGCCAGAATCAGTGCTCACTGCACCCTCAGGTTTTGTGGGCGGAGCAGAGCTTGAGAAAGGTGGGCAAGAGCCCAGAAGTGAGCAGCCCAGGGGCGGGGCTTGTGGACTGGCAGAGCACTAGAGGGGAGGGGCAAGATCCTGGAAGTGAGGCAGAGCTTGTGGAGGGTCAAAGCTTGAGAGGGATGGGGCAAGCGTGCAAAAGAGCAGATCAATGGGGGCTTGTGGAGGGACAGAGCATGAGAAGGGAGGGGCAAGAGCTTGGAAGTGAGCGGTCCAAGGGAGGGTCTTGTGGAAAAGCAGAGCACAGGAGGGGTGTGGCAAGGGAGCAGAAGTGAGGGGTTCAGGGGAGGGGCTAGTGGGAGGCCCTGGGGTCCTAGGAGGATGATGTGCACACCTAGAGCACCATGTGGTGAGAATCAGTGGTCACTGCACCCCCTGGACCTGAGAAGAGGAGGACAGTGTACACACCCAGAGCGCCCTCTGGTGGGAATCAGTGTTCACTGCACCCTCTGGTCCTGAGGAGGACGGTGCACACAGCTAGAGTGCCCTCTGGTGGGAAGCAGTGGTCACTGCACCCCCTGGTGGTGAGGAGGACAGTGTGCATACCTAGAGCGCCCTCTGGTGGGAAGCAGCCCTCACTGCACCCAGTGTCCTCCATGGACGGTGCACCTGCCTAGAGCACCTTCTGCCTAGAGCAGGGAAGTGTGCAGCCCAGGGGCAGGGCTTGTGGAAAAGCAGAGCACTGGAGCATTTTGTGTACATGTTAGGGTGCATGTAAGGCTCACTTAGAGTACACGTTAGGGTACTTGTTAGGGTACATGTTAATGTTTACCACAAATTTTAGGGTTGAGGTACATAGGGTGTTAGAGTTAGGGTACATGCTGGCGTATGGATGTCAGTCAGGGTACATGTTAGGGTGTGAGTATGGGCCAGAGTTAGGGTGTGTGATGAGGTATATGTTAGGGAATATTTTAGGGTACATGTATGTGTCAGGACTAGGGCCTGTGTCAGGTTACACATTTGGAGTACACATAAGGTTACCTGTATGGTTTAGACAATGTATTAGAGTTTAGAGTATTTATTAGGGGATGTGCTACGTTTAGGGTACATGTTAAGTTACAGTTTGTTAGGGTACATTCAGAGTACACGTACAGTTTATAGAATATGTGAATTGGTACTTGTTACCATATGGGATCTTGTCCAGAGCATGTTTAGTGTATTACAGTATATTGGGAATCTGTTAGGTTTAACATACATGTTAAAGTAATGGCACGTATTAGGGTATGTGTTTGAGTCCATGTTAGGGTATGTGTTAGAGTTAGGGTACTTGATAGGGGATTTGTTAGGGTTACGGTACATGTTAGAGTGTGTGTTAGGGCACATATTATGGTATGTATTAGAGTTAGCATACTTCACAGGGGATTTGTTAGGGTGAAGGTTCATGTTAAGACTATAACAAATGTGAGGCTATATGTTAGGGAACATTGAGGGTACATGTTAGGGTGCATGTAAGGATACTTGTGTGGTTTACAGTACTTGTTAGGGGATGTTAAGGTGCATGTTAGGGTACATGTTAGGGTTAAGGTACATGTTAGGATATGTTTGAGTCACGTGTTAGGGTACATTTATTTTTTAGAGTACGTGTCAAGGTATTTGGGGTATATATAAAGGTCAGAGTTAGAGTATGTTAGGTACATTCAGGGTACGTGTATGCTTTATAGAGTATGTGTTAGGGTATTTGTTAGAGTATGTGTGTCTAGAGTATGTTTAATGTGTTAGAGTACTATTGGGAAATCTGTTAGGGTTGAAAGACTTGTTAAAGTCAGGGCACATTGGGTTACTTTTGGGTACAAGTTTGAGTGTATTTAAGGGTATTTGCATGGTTTTGAATAAGTGTTAGGGTCCTTGTTAGGGTATGAGTTAGTGTTTAGAGTACATGTTAGCAAACAGGGTATGTTTTGTCACATGTTCGGATACATGTATGACTTGAAGTACATGTTAGAATACTTGTTAGGATACATGTAAATGTTTAGAGTGTGTGTTAGAGTATGTGTTTGGGTATGTGTTAAGGTTACAGTTATGGTTTGGGTTAGGCAACATGTTAGGAAGTATGTTGGGATAAGTTTAGGGTACTTGTTAGGGTATATGTAAGCTTTACAGTACATGATAATGGTTAGGGTCTGTGTTAATCAGTAGGGTATATGTTAGAGTATTTGTTAGTGTTTGGCTTAGGGTTAAGGTTATGTATTAGGGTATGTTTGGGCATGTATTACAGTGCATGTAAGAGTAGTTGTTACCACACATTTTAGTGTTTAGAGTATATGTTATGTCTTGTGTTTGAGTTAGGATGAAGTTTATGGTATATGTCAGGGTTTGTGTTAGAGTTTGGGTATTTTTAGGGTTAAGGTATATGCTATAGTGTATATTAGGGTTATAGTTTGGGTTAAGGGCAAGTGTTAGGGTATGTGTTAAAGTGAATTTGAGGTAGATCATAGGGTGTATGTAAATGTACCTGTATGGTTTACAGTACTTGTTAGGGTACTTGATAGAATGTGACACTGTTTACTATATTTGTTAGGGTACTTATTAGGGTATGTGTTACAGTTTAGGGTTTTAGAGTAAAGGTATGTGTTAGGATAACTGATAGGGTACATGTTGGAGCATGTGCTAGGGTATGGGTTAGGGTTGTGGGTTAGGGTCAGAGTCAGGGTCATTGTCAGTGTTAGGATTATGGGTTAAAGTTATCGATCTGGTGAGGTTAGGGCTAGCATTTGGATTATGGAATAGGTCAGGCTTAAGGTCAGGAAAGGGTGTAGGGAATATGGTAGACAAAGGGTGATATTGGGGATGCACTTGAGGAAATGTTAGAGTAAGGGTCCAGGAAAGGTTTAGGGTTAGGGAATGTGTGAGGAAGAACTCTGTGGGATGGGTTGGGGTTATGGATGTGGTATGGATATGGAGTAGTCTTCAAAGTTGATTATGGAACAGGTGACGATTAGTGAACTTGTTAGGGCTAGGATTGCAGAAAGTGTTAGTTGTGTAGTTATGTATGGATTGGGGTTAGTAGATGGTTTAGAGTGAGACATAAGAATGATGAGTAGCTTGGGGTACATATTAGGGTATGAGTTGGGTTAGGGCACATGCTAGGATGTGAGTAGGGTCAGAATTAGGATGTATGGTGGGGTACATGTTAGGGAACACGTTAAGATAGTGTTTGGCTTTAAGGTGCATGTTAGGGTGTTAGGTTTTGGCACACATGTTAGGGCATGCATTGGGGTAGGTTTGGGGTACATGTTACAGGGCATGTAATGGTATTGCTATGATTTAGAGTACATGTTAGCGTAGGAAATGACAGGGTTAAGGTACCTGTTAGGGCTAAAGCATGTTAGAGTATTTGTTAGGGTGCATTTAAGGGTGGTTTTGAGTACTGTTAGGGTGCTTGTTAGGATACATGTTAATGTTGAAATAATATTTTGAGGTTAGAGCACATTTTAAGGTACATGGTAAGATATGTGTTAGTTATGGTACATGTCAAGGTATGGGTTATGGTTAGGTTTACAATTAGGGAGTTAGTATGGGCCAGAGATAGGATATGTATATATGTTAGAGAACATGTCAAGATACATGTTAGGATCACGGCAAGTTATAGGCTACTGTTATGCCATACATTTGGAGAACATGTTAGGCACATGTATCATTTAGAGTATGTGTTCATAGTTAGGCTACATATCAAGATATGTGCTAATGTTAATGGTTCATGTTAGGATATGTGATGGGGTATGTGTTAGGTTTAGGACATGTTTCAGGGTATAAGGTTTATGGTTTTGTTAAAGTTAACACATGTGTTAGGGAATATGTTAGATTACATTTGGGGTTAGAGTGCTTGTAAGGGTACCTGCATGGTTTTGAGTATGTTCTAGGGAATTAATTAGGATATGGGTTTAGATGACGTGTTAGGATTAGGGTACATGGCTAGGGTATGCGTTACGGTTAGGGCATGTATTTACTTAGGGTTGGAGTTTCAGTTAGTGTTAAGGTTCATTTGGGTACATATTAGGGTGCATGTGAGGGTATCTGTATGTGTAAGAGTACTTGTTATTGTATGTATTAGTGGTTAAGGTACACGTTAGTATACATGTTGGCGTTTGCCTTAGGGCATGTGTAAGGGTATTAAGGTTTGGGTTAGTTTTTGTGTTAAGGTATGAGTTAGGGTACATGTAAGGGTAACTATGGTTTACAGTACATTTTGTTAATATATCTGTTATGTATTGGGGTATGTGTTAGGATATGTGTTGGGGTACATGTTAGGGTATATGTTAGAGTTAGGATAATTGATAAGGGATTTGTTGGTGTTATGGTCTGGGTTAGGGTTAGAGCACACATTAGGGTATGTTACAGAATGTGTTAGTGTTAGGGTACTCAATTGGGGTAGGGTTATGGTTACTGTTAGGGTTAGGGCACATGTTAGGATATGTGCTATGGTACATTGGCGGTACCCATTGGGGTACCTGTTTAGATTAAAATATTTGTTAGGGCATATTAGGGTGTATATTAGGGTATATCTTAGGGTTAAGGAACATGTTAGGGTATGTTGGAGGTACATGTTAGAGTACATGTATGGGCACATGTATTTATTAGAGTATGGGTTAGGATGCTTGTTAGAGCATGGGTTAGTGGCTAGGGTACATGTTAGGGTATATGTTAAGGTCAGGATTAAGGTTTTGGTTAGAGTATGTTAGGTTACATTCAGGGTACATGTAAGGGTTACCTGTATGAGTTATAGAGTATATGTTAGGGTTCTTGTTACCATATGTGTTAGTGTCTAAAGCATGTTTGGTGTGTTAGAGTGAAAATACTATTGGGAAATCTGTTATGGTTAAGATACATGTTAAAGCTAGGACACATATTAGGGTGTATATTAGTTTACTCTGGGGTACATGTTATTGTGCATGTAAGGGTTCCTGTATGGTTTTGAGTATGTGCTAGAGTACTTGTTAGGATATGAATAAGTGTTTTGGGTACATACTAGGATACATGGTATGTTTGGCACATGTTAGGGTAAATATACTGGTACATGTATGGCTTATAGTACATGATAGAGTACTTGTTAGGAGACACATTAATGTGTTAGATTTCGGGAACATGTTTGGGTATGTCTCAGGGTTATGGTTATGATTTCGGTTAGGCAACATGTTAGGATGTGTGTTGCCATAAGTTTAGGGTACTTAGGGTATATGTAAGGTCTACAGTATATGATAGGGTTAGGGTACATGTTATGTCTAGGGTAAATGTTAGCGTATCTTTTAATTTTTATCTTTGGTTAGGGTATACATTAGAGTGTTTGGGGTACATGCTAGGGTATGTGTAAGAGTAACTGTATGGTTCAAAGTTCACATAACAGTTACTGCTATGATAACATGTTAGTGTTTAGAGTGTATGTTATGGTATGTATTAGGGTAAGGTAAAATTTATAGTATGTGGCAGGGTTTGTGTTACAGTTAGGGCATGTGTTATGGTTTAGGTATGTGTTGTGGTATATATTAAGGGTACATGTTAGGGTATGCATTACGAAAGACGTTGGTGTTTGGGTGTAGTAAGGGTGCCTCAGCACTCAGGCCTGCCGTGGGGACAGTCAGCCACCACAGGGACACTCAGCACTCAGGCCCACTGTGGGGACACTAAGCCACCACAGGGACACTCAGCACTCAGGCCCACTGTGGGGACACTCAGCACTCAGCCACCACAGGGACACTCAGCACTCAGGCCCACTGTGGGGATACTTAGCAGTCAGACCCTCCATGGGGACACTTAGCACCTCCCCCCCCCCCCCGCATACCCAGCAGCTGTCACCTGGGAGGAATCCTGGGCAGCCTGAGGCACAGGGTTGGGTCCCCAGCACATGCCACATGCCAGCCACCTGCTGTACCCACTCTCAGCCTCTGCTGCTCTTTGGGCAGACACTGACTCCAGACCTCAGGCCGCTGAAGATGACCCAGGAACATTCATGAAACCCCAGAAAGACCTTGACCTCCAGGAGACCCTGACCCCAGGCCTAGGAGACTCTGTCCCCCAGGAGACCCTGTCCTCAGGAGACCTTGACCCTCAGGTCTAGGAGACCTGAACCCCAGGACACCCTGTCCCCTAAGTCTAGGAGACATCTCTGCTGCCGCCTTTGATCTCAGCCCCTGCCCGGTCCCTTGTCTTCAAGTTCTGACCACCCCACGGCCACTCATCCCTGTCCCTAAATGCCCCTGGGCTCAGAGGAGGGGATCCTGCCCTCTTCTACCATCCCCTGTCCATCTGACCCCTATCTCGTGACCCCTCCTCCTGACCCCCTCCACCTGAGCCCTCCTCCACCTGATCCCTCCTCCACCTAACCTCCCTCCATCTGACCCCCTCCACCTGAACCCTCCTCCACCTGACCTCCCTCCACCTGACTTCCCTTCACCTGATTCCTCCTCCACCTGATCCCTCCTCCACCTGACTTCCCTCCACCTGACCTCCCTTCACCTGACCCTCCTCCACCTGACCTCCCTCCACCTGATCCCTCCTCCACCTGACCCCCCTCCACCTGACCCTCCTCCATCTGACCTCCCTCCACCTGACCCACCTCCACCTGACCCTCCTCCATCTGACCTCCCTCCACCTGATCCCTCCTCCACCTGACCCTCCTCCACCTGACCCTCCTCCACCTGACCTCCCTCCACCTGATCCCTCCTCCACCTGACCTCCCTCCACCTGATCCCTCCTCCACCTGATCCCGCCTCCATCTGAGCCCTCCTCCACCTGAGCCCTCCTCCTGACCCCGGTACCCCTCCCTTCACCCCTGCACAGACAGGGACTCCTCCCCCCCCCTCCCGCACGGGTGTGCTGAGTTCCAGTATGGGGTCGGATCACGCGGGTTCGGGACTTATTTGTGCTTTTCTTTTTTCCTGTAGGGTCTCGAAAGCAGGCGGTGCCGGCCTGTCCAGCGCTCCGCCCGTGGGCCCTGGCGCCTCTGACTTCCCGCCACTGCCGATGCACTGCCCGGGCCACCGCGCCCAGGAACTCCTAGCCCCGCCCCTCCCCACAAGCCCCGCCCCCGCATCTCCTCCCCTCCCCGGCCCCGCCCCACAGAAAATCCAGGCCCTGCCCGCGTGCCACACCCTGCGCCTCCAAGCCTCACAAGCACCACCACCTTGGCGGGAAATCCCGGCCCCGCCCCGCAGCCCACCCTGCTGGCCCCGCCCACGGGCGCTGGCTTTAACCCCGCCTCCTCCCCCTCTGCCACTCCTCCTCCGAGATTGGCCGCGGACCCGCTGCGGACTCCCATGACTACCACCAGCGCACCCTGCAGCGCTGGCCCGCCACCATTGGTTGGCTGCCTGCTGCTGGGTCGCCTCTCGGCGCAGGGTGGGCGGGGCCTCTGCGGGGACCAGGGCGGGGCCTGCGGGGCGGGGTCTTCCGGCTTTGCAGGACCAGGGTGGGGCCGGAAGCAGGGCGGGGCCTGCTGGGCTTTCCCCGACCAAGCGGGGCCTGTGGGGAGTGGAGTGGAGCCAGCGGTGCTTTGCAGGGGCAGGGGGGGCTGGGAGCAGGGCGGGGCCTGTGGGGAGGGGGCGGAGCCAGCGGTGCTTTGCAGGAGCAGGGGGGGGCTGGGAGCAGGGCGGGGCCTGTGGGGAGGGGGCAGGGCCAGCGGCACTTTGCAGGAGCAGGGGGGGGCGGGAGCAGGGCGGGGCCTGCGGGGCTCTGCCGGACCAGGTGAGGTCTGTGGGGAGCTGGACGGAGCCAGCGGCGCATTGCAGGAGCAGGGCGGGGCCTGTGGGGCTCTGCCGGGCTAGGGCGGGGCCTGTGGGGAGCGGGGCGGAGCCAGCTGCGCTTTGCAGGAGCAGGGCGGGGCCTGTGGGGCTCTGCCGGGCTAGGGCGGGGCCTGTGGGGAGCGGGGCGGAGCCAGCTGCGCTTTGCAGGAGCAGGGCGGGGCCTGCGGGGCTCTGCCGGGCTAGGGCGGGGCCTGTGGGGAGTGGGGCGGAGCCAGCGGCGCTTTGCAGGAGCAGGGCGGGGCCTGTGGGGAGTGGGGCGGAGCCTGCGGCGCTTTGCAGGAGCAGGGCGGGGCCTGTGGGGAGCAGGGCGGAGCTTGTGCGGGAGGGGGTAAGGGCGGGACTAGAGAGAGGAAGTGAGTGGTCCAGGGGCGGGACTTCGGGGGACAGAGCATGGGAAGGGCGGAACTAGATTGGGAGTGAGCAGGATATGGGCGGGGCTTGTGGGGTAGAGCGCGTGAGGGGCGGGGCAGGAGAGAGGAAGTGAGCGGGGCGGGGGCGGGCCGGAGGGCTGGACTAGTCTGGTTCGGTTCTTTCTGAGGCCGCGGGCAGCTCCTTCCTCCGAGCGCGCGCGGTGACGTGCGGGCCTGAGGAGCTGTGGTCTTGTGGCGGGCTGGGCTTCCGACCCGGTCCTGTCAGGCGCCAGCGGCTTTTCTACGGGGGAAGCTCCTGGAAGAACGCGGGCTCTCCGCGGTCAGCTTGTCTGTGGAGAAGGCCGGACGCGGGGCCTGAGCGGACCGTGAGGCGGCTGCGGAGGACGAGCGGAGCTGAGCGGACCGTGAGGCGGCTGCGGAGGACGAGCGGAGCTGAGCGGACCGTGAGGCGACTGCGGAGGACGAGCGGAGCTGAGCGGACCCTGAGGCGACTGCGGAGGACGAGCGGAGCTGAGCCAGGACGAGCGGAGCTGAGCGGACCTGAGGCGGCTGCGGAGGACGAGCGGCCTCCGGCCAGGTGCGGACGGGGCCTGGGGTGGTGCTGGTGGGGCACAGGGTGGAGCAGTGCGGCCTGCCTCTCCCGGTGTGTCATTTGTGCCCTTCCTGAGGTGACTTCGGTGCGTTTAGGCCCTGAGCCAGGCGTCCGGAGCTGTTTTCCATGATTTTCAGACTTTGATGCATGTTGTCTTTCTCTGACTATAGGTATTTTGAGAAGAAAACACGCAGAGTGTCAGGATAAAATGGGGAGAGCCTGGAAGCTTCATGGTGTATAGACTAATGTGGGATGGTCTGGACGGATCGGATCCCATCAGAACTTGCTCTTGCCGCTGGCATTTCTCGGAGTCTGCATCAAGTCTTTACCTATACTTTCATGTCTACACTTGGGCCTGGAGAACGAGGTGAAGCCTCTCCCTTCCTGCTTGGTAAGTTGATACCTGTCAGAACAAATTTGACCACATTAGGCTCATCCCAGGCCTGTATCCATGTCACCAAGTCTTTACTGAGCTTTCAGCTATGTCCTGCATAAGGTATGGTGGTTAGGGGGTGAGAGGATGTGTGACACATGTTTGTTTTCATTACATACACCTTACAGACATTTTGTCAGGCATTCCAAGGTATTTCAATTTGCTTTGTTGAATTCTGGTGATACTATGTTCAGGGCTCTTCACAGGCTAGGGCAACACCTCAACACTAAGCTCTCCATTTTATGCATTAGAAGCCAGTCAGTTGCTGTAGACTGGAGTCATGTCCACATTCTGATAAGGATTTTTTGAGGGAAGCAGAAGGCATAACCTAGCCTTTTTCTTTTCCTTGTCAGACATACCAGGTCCCCCTTGTCTGTGACAGGGCTCCTGGATGCCTATCCTTTGTTGCTGGTTGCCTGCCTCTGCCTGTAGGCACTTTGAGGAGAAAATGTACTGAGTGTCAGGAGAAGCTGGGGAGAGTTCACACACTTTGAATTATGCATGTAGAATCTTGCTCAACAACTCAATGTATGCTTTGGCAGACTGAGACCCAACTTAGGTCTGCATCCTCATGTCTACCGTGCTTTCATCTGTGCTTATGTTACCTGGAGAAGGGGTGAAGGCATTTGTGAGGAAGGGAGGCCTACTCCTTCCTGCTTGTAAGTTGTTACTTGTCAGAACAACTTTGATGACTCTTAAGTCCCAACCCTGCCCTCTGTCCTATGCTGTGAGCTAATTCAAATCCATTCACAAAGTGTGTACCTAACACATTCAGGAGCTTTGACCAACTTCCCAAAGCTATGAGAGGCATAAGGTTATGAAAGAATTGTTGAGGAATTGGTTATAGGTGTAGGGTTGTTGATGCTAAGGGCAGGGTTAAGTTTGGGTGTTTTAGGGCTACTCAGGGTGGAAGTTAGAATTAAATTTTTTGTTATGGATCAGAACTAGGTTAGATCAGGTGCTGGGTTTTCAATTAGCCAAACAGAGCAGGTTTGTATGAATAGCTAAGTTAGTGTTAGGGTCAATGTTACCATATGATAATGGATTAGTTAGAGAATGGGTTAGGGATCTGGTGAAGTTAGGAGTTATGGAAGGGATTAACATTTGGATTATGGAATGGGTCAGGCTAAGGTTAGGTTTATAGAGTACATGTTTGGGTACTTATACATTTGGGGTATATGTAAGGTTACCTGTGTTGTACACACTTCAGGGTACATGTAATACTTGAAGTACATGTTAGAGTACTTGTAGGATACATGTAAGTGTTTAGAGCTTGTATTAGAGTATATGTTTGGATGTGTGTTAGGGTTACAGTTTTTTAGAGTGCTTGTTAGAGTACATGTTAGGGTATATGTTAAAGTCGGGGTTAGAGAATTCTAGGGTACATTCAGGGTACATGTAAGGTTACATGTATGGTTTACAGAGTATGTGTTAGGCTATTTTTAACCATATGTGTTAGGGTCTAGAGTATGTGTAATGTATTAGAGTGCTATTGTGAAATCTGTTAGGGTTAAAATACATGTTAAAGTTAGGTTCAGAGTTAGTTTGGGAACGTGCAAGGAAGAACTTTGTGGGATGGGTTAGGATATTGGATATGTTATGGAGCAGTCTTCAGAGTGGGTATCGAACAAGTGAGGATTAGGTAATTTGTTAGTAAAGGATTAATGTAGGTTTGGGGAGTTGTAGAAAGTGTTAGTCAAACAGTTATGGATTTGGGTTAGCAGCTGGTTTAGTGTGAGGCCATAAGATTGCTGAGTGGCTTAGGGTATGTCTTAGGGTATGAGTATGAGTGTGGGATAAGGCACATGTTAAGATGTGAGTATGGGTTCAGAGTTAGGGTGTATGGTGGGGTACATGTTAGGGAACAAGTTAAGATAATGTTTGGGTTTAAGGTACATTAGGGTACATGTTAGGGCATGCATTTAGGGTAGGTTTGGAGTACATGTTAGGGTGTACACAAACCTTTATGGTTTAAAGTACATGTTAGGGTACTTGATTCTGTACATATTAGTGGTTAGGGTATACATTAGGGTACATGGTACAGTTATGGTAAGTGTTTGGGATTGTTAGGGTTAAGCTATGTGTTAGGGTTAGGTATGTGTAAGGGTACATGTTAGGGTACATGTAAGGATACATGTTAGGGTGCATGTAAGGATCACTTGGAGTACGTGTTAGGGTACTTGTTAGGATACATGTTAATGTTTACCATACATTTTATGATTGAGGCACATTTTAAGGTACATAAGGTGTTAGGGTACATGTTTGTGTGTGGATTTAGGTTAGGGCATATGTTAGGGTGTGAGTATGGGCCAGAGTTAGGGTGTATGATGGGGTATATGCTAGGGAACATTTTCGGTACATGTTAGGGTTTAGGTACATGTTAGGACTAGAGCCAGCACTAGGTCATGTGTCAGGTTATACATTTGTGGTACATGAAGGTTACCTGTATGGTTTAGACCATGTATTAGTGGTTAGGGTATTTATTAGGATATGTGTTTGAGTATGTGTTTGGGTTAGGACATGGATTAGGACATATGTTAGGGTATTGGTTAAGGTTATGGTTTTGGTTATTTTTTGGGCACGTGTTAGGGTATGTGTTGGGTTACATTTCGAGTACATGTTAGGGTGCTTGTAAGGGTACCTAGGTAAAAGAGCACATGTTAGGGAACTATGATGTTTCAGGGCACAAGTCAATATTGTGTTAGGTTTATGACGTGTGTTAGGGTATTGCTTAGGGTTAGTGTTAGGGTACATTTGGGGTACATGTTAAGGTGCTTATAAGAGTACCTGTATGTGTTAGGGTACTTGTTACTGTGTGTGTTAGTGGTTGGGGCACATGTTAATATACATGTTAGGATTAGAGTATGTGTAAGGATAGTAAGGTTTGGGTTAGTTTTTGTGTGAAGGTATGAGTTAGGGTATATGTAAGGGTAACTATGGGTTAGAGTACATGTTAGGGTCCTTGTTACCATATTTATTAGTAGAGTATGGATTATATTTTGTTAGGGTATATTCAGGGTACACTTGCGGTTTATAGAGTACATGTTTCAGTACTTGTTACCATATGGGTTAGGGTCCAGAGCATGTTTAGTGCATTACAGTGCTATTGGGAAATCTGTTAGGTTTAATATACATGGTAAAGTAATGGCACACATTAGGCTATGTGTTTGGGTCCATGTTAGGGTATGTTTTAGAATTAGGGTACTTGATAGGGGATTTGTTAGGGTTACGGTACATGTTAGGGCACTTGTTAGAGTGTGTCTTAGGGCAGATACTATGGTATGTGTTAGGGGATCTTTTAGGGTTAGGGCACATGTTAGGCTGTGTTATGGAACATTGGGGATACATGTTAGGATGCAAAAAACCATACTTGTGTGGTTTACAGTACTTATTAGGGTATGTTAGAGCAGATGTTAGGGTACATGCTAGCTTATGTTTGAGTCATGTTAGGGTACATGTATGGATACTTGCATATTTTACAGTACATGTCAAGGTACTTGATAGAATACATGTTAGGGTCAGGGTTAGAGTATATTAGGTGATTTCAGGGTACATGTAAGCTTACCTGTATGCTTTATAGAGTACATGTTAGGGTACTTTTTACCATTTATGTTAGTATCTAGAGTATGTTTAATGTGTTAGAGTACTATTGGGAAATCTGTTAGGGTTAAAATACTTGGTAAAGTTAGGGCACATATTAGGGTGTATATTAGGTTACTTTGGGGTACACGTTTGAGTGAGTTTAAGATTACTTGCATGGTTTTGAATAAGTGTTAGGGTGCTTGTTAGGATATGAGTTATTATTTGGAGTATATGTTAGGAAACAGTATATGTTGTGCATGTGTTAGCGTGCACTCAAGACTTGAAGTACACGAGATTACGTTGTAAGATATGTGCACATGTTTAGAGTGTGTGTTTGAGTACATGTTTGAGTATGTTGGGGTTACAGTTATGGTTTGGGTTAGGCAACATGTTAGGATGTGTGTTGGCATAAGTTTAGGGTACTTCTTAGGGTATATGTAAGGTTTACAGTACGTGACAGTGGTTAAGGTACATGTTATGTTTAGGTTACATGTCAGAGTATCTTCTAATTTCTATCTTAGGGTATACATTAGAGTGTTTGGGGTACATGCTAGGATACATGTAAGAGTAACTGTTTTGTTCAAAGTTCATGTAAGAATAATTGTTACCATACATGTTAGTATCTTGATTATATGTTACAATACGTGTTATGGTAAGGGTAAAATTTTAGTATGTA